>NW_019174258.1:6945672-7288172 GCF_002260705.1 Seriola dumerili
ACTAAGTCCCTTTGTCCACATATGTGGACATCATGTTTAGCGGCATGGTAAATCATTACAGTTCCTAACTTTTGTAAAATTTTACTTCCATAACAAAGATTGAATACTTTTATACATATTTGAACAAGAATCAACCATGAAATTTGATTGAATTTTTTACCAGGGCAGGATTGGGATCGGGAGTGGCCATTTGAACATCTGGGTGTGTTGTCTGCTATCTAGAATCTAATCTGTAATGTGTTACACTCTTCTCCCACCACTAAGTGGCAGAATAATGTCCTCTAATGTGGTCACCAGGCCCTTGTTGAGAAAAAGTTAGTATTGTGGTCTAGAGAACCCAAAATGTGACGTCCACATATGTGGACGCCAGGTCCTAGGAGGTTAAGTCTTACTGATCTCCACGGCAACAATAAGACTATACAGTGTGTTTGTGTGTCTGTGTGTGTATATGTTAAGTGGTCGTGTTAGAGGTTAGAGCAGACAGTATTTCAACCCTTACCCAGCTCTGCTCTTGTTGAAGTCTATAAGAGAACAGTCGAAGGTCACTGTGAGCATTTTGGACAAACATACTGCATCATAGCCTCTGTGTGTATGTATGTGTGTGTATGTATGTGTGCATGTGTATGTATGTGTACGTGTGTGTGTGTGTGTGTGTGTGTGTGTGTGTGTGTGTGCGTGTGTGTGTGTGTGTGTGTAGCCAAAACATCAGCAAGGATTTAAAGGCTTTGGCCCCTTTTGACCTGACTGGGTTTTACCCACTGATCCTGAACCAAGACACCCACACACACGCCCACGCCCACACACACACACACACACACACACACGCCCACGCACACACACACACACACACACACACGTGATGTTAACTCAGATGTGATCTGACTTATTTAGGCTCAATAGCACGTGGAGTGAGTAGTGTGTAGAGAGACTGGATCCCCGTGTAGAGTCTCATATAAAGTGTTTCAGTTCCATTTCATTTTGGTCCCAAAAATGATCCCTTAAAGATCTGCGATGTATGTACTCTTTACAAATTATTGATTGATTAATTGATTGAGCATAAAGTAAAAGAGGTTATGGTATCTTTTAAAACTTTGTGGTAAAGTCCCACTTTGACACAACTAGCATGAATCTGATGTGAAAAATCACTGAACTGTGTGTGTGTATGTTCAGCTTTGTCTGTTATCTGTAAACAAAACATAAACCTCAGACAGTAAATCTCATCATCCATCATTTGTTTTCATTGCTGGGGCCAACATTATCTCCATGTGGCCAGTGGGGGGCGCCACTTCCCTAAGCCTTCAGACAGTCAGTAGACAATAGTTTATTCTTTCTCACATTAGACGAGGTGCCAAAGCCTCAAGCTTCTTTTGAAGGTACACAGAGACATGTTTTACAGTACTCCTCTCTGCTGCCTTTGCAGGATATGCTTTTGAATTACTGTATACACTGTCATGTGAAGTAGATGTGTGTCTGTGTTTGTGTGTGTGCACCTCACCTTGCTGGCCTTCAGCACATTGATCTGTTCTTCATTCACAGTGTCCTTGTTCTTCTCCAGGAAACCTTCACACTGATACTCGACCTGTTCAAAAACAACAAAAACACAATAACAACAACAACAGAGCACAGCTTGTGTTACAACTTCAAAATATTCTTGTAAACTTTTTGTTTGTTACTGAAACTCTTCTTCTGAAAATGCCAACCTTAAATTATTTCCACATGACTGGCAAGGTGTTGTGATTTTTTTTTTTTTTTGTTGTAGATTTCCTCAGAGGGGCACAAACATGCAGGGTCTGTATTCAGCAGACTAACCCTCAATATTTTAAATTATAATTGTGGATATAACTCATGTTTAAATTATTTTTTCATCTCTTGGTTTTAAGTCAAATTGAGGTGACCAGTGACAGCAAACAGTCAGGTCTGCAGTATAGGTTATATACAGCCCTAACTCTTGATGCAAGTTTCTTTTAATACACCATGATCAATCATTGCAAATGTTTGGTAAGAAATGTTTCCGAGGGATCTCGTTTTAATATCAGGAGACCTCTTGGGAAAGCCTACATTTGTCCTTGACCCGTTTATCTGTAACCTTATAGTGAGGATCTAAAAACAGACATGAAAAATAACACTTACCTCATTACAAGATATGAGATGTATTATACTAAAGTGAATTACATCAGCACACACAGAGACACTCTAAACACATCATTGCAGAAGTGCCTTTTTGTATGAAAACAGTGATAACAATGGAATAAGTCAACTGTCCTCCAGCCATCCTAAAAATATCACACACCAGCACTGCAGTAGCCACTGCAGCCAATCTGTTCCTAAATGTTGTCTATGCAGCTGAAAAGGCAAATGCTAACACAGTGCACTAATCCTTCAAACCAACACCTGCCTTCACGTTACTTTTCTGGCTGAGTAAGAAACGAAACTTGATTTCCAAATGAATGAATGATTTGAATCCATGTGCTATGATTAACACTATGCACAACATGAAACAAACAATGTCATTCAGTCCCACCTTGTCAGCAAAATGTTGGATGATGAAGGCGCGGTTGGACATGCGTGGCTTCTCAAAGAGGGAGCAGGTCTTCAGATGGGTGTTGTACAGTTTCTGAGCCCAAGAATCATCTGAACCTTTGGGCATCTGGCAAACAGAGGGAAGAGACACTGAGGAAGCAATCAGGGAAACATGTGGAGTACAAACCACTCTGCTCATATTTACACTGAATGACCAGTGAAAGAGAAATCCCTCTACAACAAAACTTAATGTTAGGTCAGACTATATTCATTGCAGAGTTATTAGATTGCATTTCATTACATTGTAGAGGTGTTGCTATTTGTCTTGTCACTCAACTCATACAGAAATTTTTTCTGATATTTCCTTGCCAGCAAGTGCATGTCCTTGCAATAATGTCAGCAGTGTGGCCCACCTCAAATGTCAACAGCCTATAAAATGACCTTGTAGAGATTACAAGCCACAGAGAGATTAGTTAGCATTGTTAGTGATCTGGCTGAGCTATGAAAGTTTAGATGGTACAGATATGAGCAGTATGCACTTGACACTGAGGCTGACATGTTTAATGTGACTGCTACCACAACATAAGGTGTGCTATTTTAAATACATTCAACTTAAACTAAACTTTTACAAACAAATAAAACAAACAAAGAAACATACAATCAGACTGTAAACTGACTTATTATCCGAGTTACAGCTGAAAGTGCTCAATATCTAACAAGCATGAATAGAAGCATTCAGTTTCTCTGTGTAAACTGGACAAGAAGGAAGAAGAGAAACTGTCTTGCAGTTGTTGAAACTTGTGGTCACTGTTTCACTCTGGGTTTCCTTCCTGCAGGTGAACTCTGATGTGAAATATACATGTAGGTGTTGGAGTCTCTGGTCTGATCTGGTGTGTGTAAAATGTGAAGCAGAACGTGGATATTAGCGGAAAAAATATTCTCAACCCACAAGCCTCTTCTCAATGCGCAGCATGGAGGCTACTTTTCCTGTTTGACCCACTATCAGAATTCATGAGTCATCAAGTCTTACATTATTGTATTTATTCTTTTAAATTTTGTACCAATCATGTAAAAACAGATTAACTACAAAACGCTTTTCTTTTGGGCAGAGCTCTTAAAAGGTCAAAACAGTAAACTGCATCAAATAAAAGGCAACTGTGGCGTGTTGGAAACAATTCTCTCTGCATCTGAAGTGTTAAATATAATTTATTGGACTGAATCAAAAGTACTTTGCACTCCTCGTCCAACAGGTCCAGGATTCCCATCTTGGCTTCTATGAGGTTGATGCAGGGCTGATTGTCGTAGAAGTCAATCAGAGTCCAGGGGATCTGCTCCTTCATGTACTCTTCCTGCTCCAGCTTGAACACATGCTGTACACAAACAGAGACAGAGACAGAGACAGAGACAGACACACAGATACACAGACACACACACACACACACACACACACACACACACACACACACACAGCGAGAACTCACACACACACACACACACACAGAGTTGAGGGTTAAGCTGCGTACTTGCATTAAATCAACAGTGTGTGAATATAATTAGCGATCCTACGAGCAAAACACATGCTGCTCACCATGTTGAATTGCTGCTGGAGTTTCTCATTAGCGTAGTTGATACAGAACTGTTCAAAGCTGTTGATCTCAAATGTCTCAAACCTTGTGAGGAAGAATAGTGGAGTTAAGCAGCTGAATAACTTTTGGTCTGTTCATTCATCAAATTCATGCTTGTGCAAATTATTTCTGTCGACTTTGTTTCACATATTTCCTGAAATTATTTCCAGTGGTCGACTGCAGTTAATTGGTCGGACAGTCAGTGAAATGTACTTCACTACTAGATCTAACAAATGGCGTGCACTATAATGTCTATTAACAAATTCAGACAAATCTGACTAATGAAGGGGAAAAGCTCATATTGGTTTGTTATCCCTCTTTGTTACTCCTCTGAAACTGATCCCACACAGACAAGCAAATGCACAGACGTACCCATAGATGTCGAGGACCCCGATGAAAGAGTGCTGTTTGACATTGGTGATCAGAGCCTTGTTGACGTGCTCTACTATCCAGTTGAAGAGCTTGGCGTAGATATGTTTGGACAGTGCGTCACGGGCGTTGGTGGCCTGCAGACGAGGGAGGGGTTTGATATACGTCTCTGTGGCCGTCTTCAGCTTCCTATGGCACAGCCACTGAGACATGTCCTGGTAGGTCACGCCTACTAGCTCGCAGAACGCCATCAGGTGCCGATTGTTGGGCTAAAGGAAAAGAGGAGAGTAGTCATAACAAGGGGGTTGATGCTATAAATAAATAAATAAATGTTTCAGCAAAAAATTATAGCACTGACTTATTACTTTTTCAGTTGAAAGTCCTCTTGGATCTCTCATTGTTATATCTAGACACTCCTTAAAGATGCACTCTATCTATAACTCATACATCTCCACAGTGACTATGGTAATGTTGTCAATGTAAATAGGCGCATAATGTCTTTTTATAGAGCAACTAACACATTCATAATTAATATAATAGTAATCTATGACATAATTGTTTTTAGACTGCCTCAAATATTAAAGGCCATCATATTAATGCTAATTTCTAATTTAAGACTTTTGACCACAGAGATTTTAATATTATGTCTTTCCTGTGTCAAGCTTTTGAAAGCAAAAGTGTTGCCTTGGATCATGTAAACATTTAAACCGAGTGCTGTTTACGACAAAAAGGAACAGATTGGAAATGAATGCAACACTTCTCGAGACCATATGTGAACACAATTTGATTTCTGTATATAGGTTTGTTATGGTACTGAAATGGGACGGAGAACATTCTTTTGTCCCAAACTGAACAAAAATGGGACTTGGAACACAAGATCAGAAAAAGACAAGACAGGGAATTGTATTCAAATAAAAACTCAAACTAAAATTCACATAACCATAGATCCATCCAGCCATAGTAAATTGCAAATATTATGCAACTGCTTTACACATGGTCCACTAACAGTCAGTATTGAATTATAAATATTATCCTCACAGGAATGAGGCTGCTGTCTGAATCTCTGTCCTTTATTTCCACGTTTCCCAGATGAAGAATAGCAGCCAAAACCTGGAACAACCCCATCTGATAGGACTCATTAATGCCTGCAGAGGACAAACACACACAAACACAGATACACACTCAGGTTACACTGACACTCTGAATATCTGCGTGACTTACATTCGCTGTTGCAATCCCAATCTTAACCGCAGTATACAATGTCCATCCTTAAACTTTTGTTAATATCCTAAAATGATGCCCATGTTCATCCTAAAGTTTCTTGCCTGGTACTTTTTAAATTTATTTTATAGTTAAAGAATACAGTTACCAGTTAAGTAAACACAGCAGCCAGATGAGTTTTCACTGACATGCACAGGTTACAAATTCCTCCAGCTTCCACACAGATGTGTATGTGTCTATATTTTTACATATGTGTGTGTGTGTTACCGAGCAATGTGAAGGCATTGCGAGTGGTGCAGAGCTCCTTGGTGTCGTCCACACCGTCGATAACGGGGCTGCGGCCCTGCCTCGTGTACAGGAAGTTGTTTGCACTGCCTGAACGTAGAGACGGGAAAAGTAAATAAATAAATTAGAAAACATGCTGACATGCTTTAAAATATCTGTTAAAATCATAAATTGGGACATTTTAGCAACAATGATTTATTAACATTCTCAGTCTGTGATTATGATTGCCTTGCAAGTAGCCATAGCAACAATCCTGATTTGTTTGGTACTGCTGAGGGGAACAGGAAAATCACCAAACAATGTTCAAAGTCAGATGTCAACGGTTTTTCTAAGTGGCCCCGGATTAAAGAACAAAGCTCTGCTTTTCACAATATAGGAAAGTTATTTTCTTGTAGTGGGAGGTCTCATTGTTCATTATCACTTACTTTAAATTGGGTGGGAATGTCCTCTATCAGAACAATAGCTCCACGAGGACACACACTCATGTTTGAGAAATCACATTCTCACAGGCTAACTCACTTACAGAAAAGGTAATTCAGAGAGCAGCCTAGTTTCACTCTGAGACACTGTCACACAGACACAGACACTGTATCAAGACTCTGCAGATGGTTCAAGGTTCTGACAAAAAAGTTAAAGCAGCACACTTCTGTGTGTAACAATGATGTTAGCTCAACTTCACCACAATCAGCGTCTTCATGCATGCTTTACACTGAATTAAGGCATGGCCTGTTGCCCGGCAACAAGAGGCACTGACATGGCTGTGACAACCACTCCATTTATCGAGCCAGGAAGTCAGCAGGAGAGGAAAAGACAGCAGCTGCGTTTGTGTGTGTGTTTGTCCCATGACTCGGATGAGCAGGTGCAGGGCCACAGTAGGAGTGCTCTGTATGAGAGCCTGTTCAACCACTGAGTCAATGAGTTTGCTGCGTCTAAACTGATCTGATACATGGCAGCACTTTTCAGACACCTCACTGTGGTTAGTGAAGATCTTTTTTTGGAGATGTGGAGGGGGGAAGGGGGCAACTTTTTTATACCCCAGCTCTATCTTGGGCCCACAGCAGGATCATTTCCAGTTGGTGTTGCAGTTTAAATGTGGCTCTTGCTGGGATACATACATCAGGAAATAATGCAATTAAACTTTAATTGTTATTTTTTGCCTGGCTGAGAACAATCAGCTGATGGATGATGGATTTTCAGTGTTCTGGCAGTTTTCCCGCTGTGGAGAGCCATTGCAGTCATTAGTCACATTATGGTGAACAGTATATCAATTTTAGTTTATATCTATTTTCATTTCAACTGATTTTGGTAACATATATAGGCTACAAATTTATTCAGATTATATTATAATTATGAAGTCAAACAAGTGTTTCCCCCCATGTAGGACAGGCAGATAGATCTGTACTTGACTTCCATGACAGACTTGGATCACTCATCGGTGCTGCAGCCTAATTTACCAGGTCTATGTTTGCGTGCGTGTGTGCATACTGTACGTGCACGAGACTTACTCAGCTTCAGATTCTTGAACTCAGGCAGATGGGATGATGCACAGAGCTGATAGAAGATATGATAATTCCTCTCCTCATCCGCCTGGAAGAAGAAAGTATGAAGAGGATATAATATGAGGGAAATGCTACACGTACACCTGTAGCATGCTTAGTTTATTCAAATACATCACGAGTGAAAGTGATCAGTCGTTCTAATTACCACATTCATCCAGTGAAAGTTGAGAGTGTCTGTATGTTTGTTTAGAATTATATAGATTGACCGTTTAACATCTGACAGCTCCACTGAAGCAATTGGCAATTCAATGCTTCGCTCAAGGGCATGTCAAAAGATCTTACTGAGTCAGATGCGAATGTTACTCGTTTATTTTACCACACTCACAATTCCCTAGACATACAGATGAATATGTGACCCACCTGTTTTCCACACGATGGAATACCTGATGGATCATATTGTTTATGGGTATAAATAATGCAAGTGGCCAGTATAGTTGGAAATAATAACTCATGTTAAAAAGGGCATGGTGTAGGGGTGCTGTAAAGCAGGAAACAAAATGTAAAGGCCTCAAGGTTTGAGGTCTGTTACCTGTGTCCTGTATTGGTGCTACTACACCCAAGCACAGAATGCAAACACACACAAACACACACGTATGAATGGGTGGCACTGGAGCCAAGTATGTGAAAAATGTAAGGAGGAAAGTTATCATGTCTTTCCACCAACTTCCTCATTCCTCAATAGTGTTGCCCATAACAGCAGAGTGTGTGTATGTGTGTGCAGAAATAAAATATCCTTTTTTTTTTTCTTAAATCAAGACACCACCTTACTGGCAAACACACCCACAAAAGATACAATGAAGTTTTATAAGAAACAAACTAACTAAACTTTATCAATATAGAATTTTTCAAGGAAGTAATTAGACAGAGCTTTACAGACAGGATAAGAAAGAAAATAGGAGCGATGAAACAAGACAGTGGATTGTGTAAAGACAAGTGCTTTTTAAACATGTGCCCTGATTTGGATTCTCTTGACTTTATGGGAGGTTGCTAAGAGAGAGAAACAGAATCTTAAGAAAGATCTGACCAGAAGAAGCACATAAATTAAATCATTATGTAAAAATGTAAAGTACATCCTGATAAAAAAAAAGAAAGAGAGAAAGTGGGGGAAGAGGGAAGGAGTGGCAGTGCTGCAGCCTAGTGTGACAGATGGATTGTAAAAGGGATGGGTTTATTTTGTTTCCTGCTACTTTGTGAAGAAGGAAGTTATGGCTGCATACTTCTTCTGCTCTAAAAGGACACCAGGGCTGGACTGACAGTTAATGTGTGCTGCTTCTGTTCTTTTTTTTTTTGGTTTTTTTAATGAGTCCTACTGATGACGTTAGTTAACACACTGTTGTGGCTTCTGTATGTGTGTGTGAGAATGTGTCTGGCTGACTGCTCTTCTTCATACATGTGAGGGCCTGAAGCAAACAAAAAGAATCACGATCTCCCCAAGAGAGAAGATTTTAGAAATCCTCAGTTATTATCTATTGTTTCGCTACTGCAGGGTTAACATTATTGTTAAATTGTGGGATCAATAAGTTAAGCTATACTACTGAGTGCTGAGTACTGTGCTGAGTGAATGTCCTGTTAAGCATCTTCTTTTCAGTGTTGTTCAGGGTCTACTTATGATCAGCATTCCTAAATGTCACAACAGTTTTCCTGTGCAGAATTTTCCAGTAAATTTACAGATGATGCATCAGCAGTTCAAGCAGGACTAGTACAGTTAACTGTTGCAAATCACTGAAGTAGTTATTGTATACAAGGCAGGCAGAGGAAAAGTGCATATCATATAAGTTAAATCATAAGATCACAAACTGAACATATTGATTATCTATATCTAATAGTGCAACAGTAGCTGAGAGGTCCACTGGGAGAACCGAGGAGTTTCTTGTCCAGCATGTCGCCTGCCTGTTGTCAAGCTGACACACTGACACTTCATATTACATCACAAGGCTACCTATTTGCTGTGTGTGCTTCTGCATGCATGTGTGCATGTGCAGCAATTCTACAAGCCACTGGAAGCCAACAGTGTTTTAAAACACAGACAGTGATATCATGTGTGTGCTTGCAGTTGTGTTATGGTGTGTGTGTGTTACTTCACTTACTAATACAATTTTTGAGAGAACTGAAAACTGAGGGAGTCAGTTGTCTTAGTTTTCAGGTAAACATTGGACTGGTGAACCCAAATGAGAACATCACCACCACACACAATATAAATCTAATTCTGCTATAATTATGAGGTTATTTTGCTGTAGTGTTTAAAAACCTGCAGGAATCTGTTCCCAGATAAACAGGATATGGTTTTGTTATAATGGCTCAAATCAGGCAGTAAGTTATAACTCAGAGATTTTGGCAACAATACAATGATTCTCATGACAGTGAGGAAACCCTTGAATGTGTTAAATTGTAGCTGTAGTGCATGCTGTAAATACATTACTACAGACAGGCTTTGTTGGCTGATATAGCAAGAACACCTCAGATGTCAAGGAAATAAGCTAATGTAGAGGAGTGGCTGTGACAAACGCAATAACAAACCAAAATGACACTTAACAGACCCTTCAGGAAATTCTCTTTTACCTATAACGCTGGAGGAGCGTGTTACATACACAAGAAGACTTCAGCAGGAAGGATATTTACTAACAGGAATCCAGGTAATGTGGCTGAAGGACACAATAAAGCCAATGATACTTTAACTGCTTTGAAAAGACTGACAAACTCCACAATCTGAAAACTGGCCTCTTAGTGAACTGAAGCTGAATGTAGGTGAGGGCTATTTATATAGAGCATGTTGTGTTATATGTCGAGTCCCTTCAAGTGTCGATGTAGACGTGTACAAAGGTTAACTTTGTTCATTTGTCTGTGATGCCTGTGGCAGGGTTAATGGACTGCAATGAGTTAAGGAATGAATGTAAGTCAGTTTAACATCCAAACAAGTATAAGAAAACAGGCCGTGTGTGTGTGTGCGTTCATGCAAACTTGAATGTGCATTTGTGCGCTCACCTGAAAGACCACTCGTGATTTTTCCAGCAGATATGTTCTCATGTTGGCACCAATGATGCGGTAGCGGTTGTCGAAGCCGATCTCAATGTATTTGCCGAAACGACTGCTGTTGTCATTTCTGGTGGTTTTTGCATTTCCAATAGCCTGAGTGAAAGACAACACACAGCATTTTATCGTGATAGTGTTAAAAGTGTGACAGAGCAGGTGTACATTTTTATTTAAAAGCAATTTGGTTTAAACTCAAAATCAATCAAAACAAAAGCACAGTGAATGGTAATTTTTGAGTTCTGTGGTGAAGCAGAAAGAACAAGGAGGAAATAGAATACCTATCATCACAGTGAAATAGTTTTCAGTGCTAATTGTGCTCTTGCCACTTTAAGGAATAGTTTGATCTTTGGGAAATATGGGTATTCACTTTCTTTCCAAGAGTTAGATGAGAAGATCTATACCACTCTCATGTCTGTAAGGTAAACAAAAAACTACAACAACAACTACAACAAAATTCGGTCTATGTCTTGACCAGACGTCGTGTTGTTGCCAGGAAGTCGTTGAAATATTCCGGCTAAAACTGCAATGTGTCGTTATTCTGTTTCTGTTTTTGTCTGGAACTAATAAGATTACCATTGGACAGAGTCATCCCAGACCATATAGACATGTGAGTGGTATCAATTTTCTCATCCAATTCTCAGCAAAGCTACAAGAATATGCTTATCTCCCCAAATGTTGAACTATATGTAGCGTGCACAGTGACAGAGAATTTCTTTCTAAAGCAGTATGTTCACCTGATCCTAAAACTAGCGCATCAAAGTCTCTCATGCTGTTTGTTACAACCTGAAATAGGCTGCAGATTATTTGTGGTTGGTCCACACACTTGACAAAGCACTAGTATATTTTAATGCCTCTCTGTCCTTCCACACACCAGAGTTGGATCAATGATATGTTGGCAGACCTTTCCTGCTGGGCTACTGTACTATACATCAGCAAACAAATCATCTGCAGTCAGCAGCCTTAGTTCAATATACAGGATTGATCAATGATCCCACTAGGTATTGTCAGTAAATGGGTGGGTCTACATACACAGAGACACACACACACACACCAGCTACACACACACAAGCTACACAAACAACCAGCCTGAAAAGAGTTAAATCATGTGTGAACACAGAGAGTTCTTGCTGAGTTAAGGCCAAACACAGTGTTTCACTGCAGACAAGAAGTCTTTCAGCAGAGCAGGTATTCCAGTCTCTGACTGCATCAACCAAACACACACACACACACACACACACACACACACACACACACACACACACACACACACACACACACACACACACACACACACACAGGTTTTGCAATATCAAAAAGGCTGATGCAACCGTCTACTCTGCATCCAGGCTTAGAGGCTGAAGTGACATCACTGCGACGAAAGAAAGCTTTCTATTCATTTCTGTCAGCTCGTCTCTGATTGGCTCGAGGTGAAAGCGGTGGCTGGGAGGAGGCAAGTGATTTTCGAAGAGTGGGTGGAAAAGGAAGGACAGGGTGGGGGATGGCAGGAGGTGGAGCGGGGTGGAAGTGGGGTAGTGGCATATGGGCACAGGAGAGCTCTCCAGCCCCTCCTATCCCTATGACTCTGCTGAGAGAAATACACAAACACACACGCACTTAAGGATATCACAGCAAGAGAGCAGCCCGAGGCCAGAAAGACGGAGTGTGGTAGAGAAATTGATGGGAAGACAGTAAAATGCCAGTGATGAGGAGAACAGATGAGAGAAGACGCACAAAGCAAATCATCCACAAAGCAACTAAGCTTGTGAATTTACTGTATAGTGATTGGGAAATAGAAACAAGCATCTATAGACAAACTGTCAGGAAAAATGACACAAGTCTTCCACTTTCATGACAAATTCACAGCAGTCTGGGGCTGTGTTTCACACTCACGACACATTTCCTGCAAGTGTTTTGACCTGTAATTTAAGTATACAGGTTGTATAAAGTTGCATCCAGTGATTTCAGCGAATGCAAAAACCTCTCTGTAAATCAGGACAATAGAAAGAAATGCTGCCAAAAAGTTTAAAACATGTTCATTATTTTATATTTTCAAAAGTGTTCTCCATCTCTATAGTAGGCAAACTTTGAGTGTCAGTAGGAACCAGCTTTAAAAAAAAAAAAAAAAAAAAAAAAAAAAAAAAAGAAAGTAATCCAAGGTCAGCATCGAGTCCTCACCTCCATGATGGGGTTGGAAGCCAAGACTTTCTCCTCCACGTTGGCCTCACTGGCGGAGCCGCTGACCGTAGCAAAGTATCTCATGGCGTATTTGGCTGATACCGTCTTTCCTGCTCCGGACTCCCCGCTCACAATGATCGACTGGTTCCTCTCGTCCCTGACAGGTTGAAAAAGAAACATAAGAAAAATGTGTATATCATGTATTACTGAAAAGCTGAGAACCAGTTTTGACCATAGGATACACTGAATTGAGGCTGTGAGGAAGGTGATCACCAGTTTTTGTTAGGTGCAAGGTTTTGTGGCTTTGCATCACTCATTTATATCAGGGTTAAATCAAAACTAGTGCTAAGGTTAAGGATTACTCTTGTGTACAGTATATGCACCAATCTTCTATAGTTTAAAAAGTGTGACACAAACAATACAAGGGTTAAGCCCTGGGCAGAGACAACATGTCAGATGCCATCATCGACAAACATTTTCAGTGCCTACAGGCAGAGCAGGTGTGAACACACCTTATAAGCCCTGTTGTTCCTCTGTGTGTTTTAATATCTCAGCAAAACCTCCTCATTAATCCCAGAACTGAGACAAAATCCTCATGCTGCTTCCTCCTACTGTGCCACCTTTCTTTGGAATACACTCCCAGCTGTTGGAAGGGAAGCTGGCTCGGTTGCAATCCATTAGTGTCTCAGGTGGCAAGACATTTCTTGAAATGTCCTCTCACAAGTTTCATTTTTTCCATTACACCCTTAGGTTTTGTCTTCCTATAGAGTATAGGTTGTTTCTGGAGCTATTGCTGTTGTGAGCTTGTAAAGAAGACCCAGTCACTGTATGTCAGAGGGATATAGAAACAAGTAAATAAACTTGACATGAATGAAGCAGTGTGATGCAAATGTTTGAGCCGAGTTCATGACGTGGCCAAAAGTGTTGATACCCCTACACCTCATTGAAAAATGCTCCATTCCTCCTGGGAAGTTTTGAAATTAAAAGCTCTTGTCATGTATACCAGCATGGTTTTGGTTTGGCATAGAATAAAACACAGAAGCTGTGAAAAGAGCTGAATTCTTGTTTATTATACAAAGATAAATGGCCTGGACTAAATGATATTTCAAGCAGACTATTGTCTTCATTGTGCTGTTTGGCATCATTGTGTGCGACACACTGAACACAAACATACATACATAGAGAAAGAATAGAAGAGAGCTGTCTGAGGAGATAAGGAAGAAAATAATTGCCAAACATAGTAAAGATAAAAGCTACAAGACCATCTCCAACCAGTTTGATGCTCCTGTGACCACTGGGGACCAGAGCTAAAGTCTCTGGATGTGGCTGAGGAAGAGGAAAATTGACTCCAAATTGAACAGAAGGATAATTTGAATGATGGAATAGGAACCAAGGAAAGCTCAAAAACAGATACAAGCTGACCTCCAAGATCAAGACACATCAGTGACTGGTCACATCATAGGTTTCTTTCTGAATTAAAGTGGGCTCTATGGAAGAAGACTCAGGAAGCTTCCACTTTAGAAAAGACAAACATAAAAAAGCCTGACAAAACTTTGCTAAAAATGCATGTTGACAAGCCACAATGCTTCAGGGAAGATGTCCTTTAAATAGATTAAACAAAATGAGAGCTTTTTGTTAAGTCACATCAGTTCTATGTTCACAAAAGAAAAATAAACTTTAAAAGAAAAGAACACCACCCCCACTGTAAAACATGGAGTTATTTTATGGGGTTACGATGCAGCGTCTGACACAGGGTGCCATGAATCTGTGCAGGGCACAGTGAAATCAGAAGATCATCACAGCAGTCTAAAGCAAAATGCACTGCCCAGTGTCAGAGAGATCTGTCTCAGTCGCAGGTCACAGCTCCTTCAACAGGATAATGACCTGAATCATACAATGAAAAACACCCAAGAATGGGTGAGAGGAAAACATTGGACCGTTCTGAAGATCTTAATCCAACTGAAGATCTACAGAAAGAACTGAAACTCTCAGCTGGACAAAGGCACCCATCACACCTAAGAGAACTGGAGCAGGGTGCTAAAGAAGGGTGGGATAAACTACCAGCTGAGAAGCTTCATTACGAGCAACAAAAACAGTCTGATTGCAGTGATTACCTCAAAAGGATGTGCTACAGAACAGCTAACGGTCCCAATATTTTTCCATGCAATTTTCATTTGTGTTATTATTTAAAAATAATTTATTACATCAAAAATGAAAAGCTAAGTGTCTGTTCTGTTAAATATGGAATAGAGAATAGTGGATTTCAACTACTTTTGTCAGTTTCAACTTATTTAATAGAAAATTGTGTTTTTTCTTTTTGAAGTTGAAGGGTACCAACACTTTCAGCCACATCTGTATATACCACGCATCAACAGTTTCTATATCCGACTGTGTCAGTGTACGTGCACGAACACACTATTAATTTAAATGATTCATATCAGTATAGAAAATATTATTTATTGCATATTACTTTAAAATATTATGTTATATGCTTCATTATTGTCAAATTGTAGGATTAATATGAAAATAAGACCCTGATATAGAGAATGAGTATTATTAATTGTTTGCTGACGGGTTTCAACTAACACTGCATTAGCAAAGGAAGGAGGGAGAGAGATCTGAGTGCTGATTAATCTTAGTATATACAGTAGTGTGTTGACGACATAAACTCCCAGAGAGGGGCCACTAAGATCTACTGGTGGGCTTCTGCAGAGAAAACCAGTGTTCAAATGTGTGTGTGTGTGTGTGTGTGTGTGTGTGTGTGTGTGTTTAAAAGAGTGAGAAGGAGAGAGAGAGACAGTGAGACCACCATAAGGCTATTTCTGTCACAGCTTTGACCTACAAACCCTGGAGGGAGAGAGGGGGCTGAGCAACAAGGAGACTAGAACGAGAGCTACTCAGGTAACACATGCACACACACACAAACCTGGCCATCTGTTTGTAAGCCTCCTCTGCCACAGCAAAAATATGTGGGTCCATGTCTCCCATGTTCTGACCGCTGTAGGCATTGATGATGTCTGACCCGTAGATTGGCAGCGTCTCGTATGGGTTGATGGCCACCAGAACGATTCCTATGACACAGACAACAGGTGTGAGCTCACCTGCAGTTGAACTGGGCTGTATTAAACAGGTATCACCCTGTTATGCTTCTTTGCAGACGGAGAGGGTAGGTATTATAATTCAAGTATAATACATACTGTATAATTTTCATTATCTGTTGTTCATTGTCAGGATGCAAGGGGCCTTTTTAAAACAAACAACAGCAACATGAGCAGGGAAGAAAACCAGATCCTGCTCAGTTGACATAAATAGTAAAACCTTGTTAAACTCAAAAAAGCTTATTTGATTATATGTTTATATGGCTCAAATGTACTGCAAGACATTTTTCTAATTTAATATCTGCAGCAAAAACAAAATTTTAAAACAACGCAAGTGGTGATTGGTTGGTTTCCAAAACAAAGTGACTATTTGACTGAAGAAAACTTAACTGAAACAGTAAGAGTACTGTGAAAAATAAATGAAACACGTCATACTTTGTATTATTCCTCTTGAATTTGCTGCAAATGATACCTTACCATACAATGCAAGTGAATGTCTACAGTTTGCAGCTAATAATGGACAAGCTTGTGTGTGCAAATGTGTGTAAATGTACTTGATAAGCATAGCATACCCTTGTTGACTTGAGATAATAAACAATGCTTGACTTACAGCATAGATACAATGAAGATTATTGAAGGTCACAGACGTCAAGGCAGTGCTTAACTAATGAAGTATAAAACCATCTATTTTAGAGCATTACACAGCTGATAGGCATGCTGTAGGAAGTACTTAACTGTCTACTTATCAGTCAAAATCAAAATCACATAGCATACATGTATATGCAGGGTAAAAGGACTGTGATTAACTCTCAATGCTGTGTCACTTTTTTTTCTTTGCACTAGGATTTCACTCTAAGAACAGAAAACATACAATAGAGCTTCATTAGATGGTTTGAGTTCCTTCCTACCACAGTAAGTGTAGATGAGCTTAGAGTCGATAAAGCGGACTTTCAGGTTGTGCAGCACGGCCGGCTCGTGGAGGTAGCTGAGCGCTGTGAGGTCATTCTCGCCAACCAGGATGTCTGGGTTTCGCAGGTAAGGCAGGTTCTTCGTCTTGGGGTCCAGCTTGTGCTCAATGTTCTATCAGGAAAAAAGAGCAATACAGGAGAGATACAAGTGTGACACACAATATAAAGGTGGTGGATCAGTGTAAAATGACCTTGACCTGTGTTAGTTACTTTACATTGTACAAATTAACATGACACCTTCACCCTGCAGCAGAGGATCATGATTTGTGCCTGTATCTTCCCCCAATCATAATCAAATATAGGAACTCATCTGAAACTCAGTCAGATGGCTGACATTAAAATATCTTTGAGGCATCCTGATACATTATTTTTACAGACACCTGCCAGCCAATAAGATGCACGTATCTTCTATGGCTAAATAAATACAATACTACAATAATGTGTTGAGTTTTTTCAAAACAAGCAACAGTGAGCCTCACAGTGCCAACAAACTACATTCTGTGTTTATACTTACCCAATAATGAGAGCGAAACATGCTCTTTTCTACTGCTAACATCCGATCCAATATATAATGTTCCTTCCTCATACATTAAGTCAAGTCAAGTCGTGTGATAAATTCCATCTTTCTCCTGGTTGAGGATCTGTAAACTCCTTCACACGTTTAGCTGTTGCAGTTTCCCAGGTCTGGCTGTCTGTGGCTGACTAACAGTGGAGAGACCACCATTTAAATAATCAATAACAGATGTCCGCACCCACTAAAAGTATGTATACAGTATTTCATATGTTCTCAGAAATGTCATGAGACAGACTACTGATTTGCCACAGCTTCAGAGCAAAATGATCGGTTGTTAAAAGCTGTTTGTATCAGTCATGTTTTCAGTTTTGTTGTCTGCGTCCCATGCCTCATGCGCATTTACATTCTCACATTTTACACTTTTTATTCCCCTATTAAATGCATCTCGTTCTCTGCCCGATGATTGTTTGAAAAACATAATTGATTCTGCAACATGGAGTCTCTTAGCATCAGGAATTAATTAGATAATCTAATTATTTGATTGACTAATTCAGTGTGTTATTTTGATGATCTTCAACAATAGCCATCTAACCCACGTGAACTCATGCATCACAGGGCTGCACAATCATCTAAATAGAATCTTTAATCTGATCAGATCTAGATCAGCATCAAAATCCACAAATATGGTGCAGTGTTTCCTTGAAAACTGTAAAAAAAAAAAAGAAAAAAGAAAAAAAAAGAATTGCCTTATTGAGCATCCAAATAATTCATTTCTTAGGGGGCTTGAGGGAATTTGTGCTTGTCCTCTTTGAGAGATTGGACGATGTTGAAAATCGCTGCCGTTGTGGCCCTGCAAAGCTAATGGAGACATGGTATGTGATATTAAGCTACACAAAATAACCTTAACTCCTTAAAAAACAGGCCAAAAAAAAAAACAGAAATCTGTCACATGTTCACTTGGCTAACGGCCTCGCTTTTCAACAAATTTCACAGAAAACTGTTAATAAGTTTTAGAGACATTAAACAGCAAGCCAAACATATAGAAACAAAACAAAACCTCTTTGATGGTAGCTGTTACACTTACATATGATCACATGAATATTAAATCACTAGGGGCAATATGACAAATGGTTTTGCTACGAGCACGCATTCATTAAGAGGAGTGCTTGTTAATGATAGCTAGTGGTAAGAAATATGTGCTTGTAGCTGTTTGTATTCAGAGCTGAGGAATTAAATACGCTGCTATACATTTAAAATGCTCCTTGGGGCATCTTTGCAACCCGGTCTCATCTGTGTAGAGTGCTAATGGTAAAACCAATAGCAGCTAATGAGACGCTGTGCTTTCAAGCGTCTTTGAGGCCGAGAGACTGACACAGAGAAAGCAACAAAAAGAGCTGGGAGGAGAAAATAACATAAAGAGGGAGAGTGAGATTCCTCCCCCATCCCCACTCTTCCATTCATCCTTACCGTTCCATCCTCCAGCATGAGCTGCAGGGAGGCGTCGCCATTTTTGTAGTCCTTGGTGAGCTCAGCAGACTTCCACACCTCCTCTGCATCTGGAATCCACACCCGAGCACACTGAGAAACAAAAGAAAATAGAATAATTAGATTATTTCCACTCAAAATACCATTCTTTTTTTGTACTGTACACTGAAAATGCATGGGTCAATATGAAAACTACATCTTTCTATTGCTCTAATTATCTGAAATGTCTTATTTGAGGATCACATTGTGACAAATTTCTCCATCTAGTTTTCCAAGCAGGCTGGAATAAAGATGAGTCAATAGGAGATCCTATTTGACTGATGTTTTCTCTACTTCAACTAAAACCTTTTTTAAAAAGACGGATAACAGGAGAGTTACTGATACTTCTTTCCTCTATCAGTTAAAACAGTATGACCTCAGAGAAAACACTGGGCTCTGTGTTTCCACAGTCATGAGCACATGGCTCATAGTCGTCAGTAAAGTTGTGGGAAAAACCATTGAACAAACTATTGAAAATATAGCAGCTAATATCCACTGAAAAATGCAGTTTTGGATATTGCGTGGTCAACTCAAAATTCTCTCTCTCACACAGACACACAAACACTGCCATATAACTGTTTCAGGCCTTTGAAGACTTGTGACTGGAGGCAATCAGCTGATCACAGACAGTAATCAACACTGCCGGTCACATGGCTGAGGAATCCAGCTCGCAGACGTAGATGAATACACGCACACACACATACATACGTGGTTTTTTTTACAGAAAGGGAAAGAAAAAAAGCAAATTAAGAGGTAAAAAGGACATATGTGTACCCCAGTAACAGAATGCGTTTTATCTACTGAAACTGCATCTACATCTACTGCATCTACTGAAATTTATATATTTGTTTTGTGTAGGATCATTTGCCAAGTATGGCCTAAATGAGAAAATGTTATTTTTAAACTGACCCTTTAACCTGATTCTGCACATTAAGTCTAACAATAAAAACTTTCAAAATGAAAGCAGACAGAAATATCATCACTACCCTTCTTTTTGTCTTTATTAAAGCATTATGTAGGACAAACTAAGTCAAGAGTACAAACAGCCCTACTTTCACACCCACACCTCCACAAATCACTACGGGATTTAGACTCTAAAACCTTTATGTGTTATAATCTTAACATGAAGGAGGATTTTCACTTCACTGAGACTCATTTATTTCAAATACTTGCAAACATGTAACATATGCAGTAAACTACAGACGTGATACAGACATGTTTAAATGACATCGTCTTCATGAAGGTAACTAAAGCACATGACGATGAGCTCAGAGTCTTTCTGGAGGACCAACGATTTCACTGCTTCTTTTGACGTTACATAAACTGCTGATGACAATTTTGCAGTCGAGAGAGAAAGACCTCATTGTAGAAGAGAAACTGGTTAATTTGGTGTGCTGCTTCACTACCGATCATCTGAATCATGACATCATGGTCACACAAACTATCGACCTTCCTCCCTCTGTCTGTCTGTCCGTCTCTGGCTCTTAGTATTAAGAAGAGTGATGATGTGAAATGGCAGCTACAGCCTCTCAGAGAACGAAGGAAATAACACAGAAATAGAAGAACAATGAAAGACTTTTTTGATGTTGCTATGACCAATAGTACTTTAGTATGGGAACTTTTAAAATATCTATTTTTCATTTGTGATTATATAGTTCCTTACTGAAAGTGTTTGAAAGTGTTATTCACATATTTTTCCTTCAAAGCTCCATCACTATCAACCCCACCAGCTGTCCCAGATTTTTTTCTTTCTCTAATCCTTTTCTGTCTCCACCCCTGCAGGAACACCAAACAGTGTGATCAGTGTGATCAGTGTGGTTAGGCAGTGTGCAGTGTGGTTTAGGTTTGCATCTGAGTGACAGTTGAGAAAGAAGAGATATAATCTGTCAAAGGACGTATTTAATAAAAAACAAAAAAAATCAGAATAGTAAATAATATATTTATTTAAAGTAACTGAAATAATAAAGAACTACGTAGGGAATAAGTATACAAGACGACCAAGAAACAATTGTATTTGAAGTGGGACTGTGATGACAACTTGCATGTGTTGTAGTGTCAGTGTGGTGGAGAGAGTGACTGAGACCTGGAGCTCAACCGAACTGGGTTTTTAAAGCCGTACAAATACAGTTAAATGAATTTCCCCTAAGGGATAAATAAAGTATCTATCTATCTATAAATGAATGTTAATAACAACTGGTAACAATATACGAGCTGGCAATTTTTCTTAAGTAAGACAAACACTTGATGGGAGGTCTGACCAAGACATTTTACAGTTAAAAGATAAACTTGTCTCTGCTCGTTAGGAGATCATGTCATGGTTACACTGTTTTTAAATTACCATAAACATATCTTTGGCATTTATGTACTTGCCAGCACATATGCAGATACCAGTATATGTGTGATAAGCTAATACCAGCTGATGATTGGCTAATTTATCTGTAGGACTCTAGTGTGCACATGTGGTTTTTGAGATAATGAGTGTTATATTGCTGGTAGGTTGTGTGCTTGGAGGAAAAGAAAGGAAAAGAAAAGAACAAAGTAAGACAGACAGAGTTCGAAAAGAAGAGATCAAATTTAGGTAAGCAACGGAGAGAGTTTTAGCGATTAGACTCCACTGATGTGATTGATCTTCATTATGCATAGGCCCCTATGAAGATAGAAGATAAGGATGATTCCTTGAAAAAATGTTTTATGGCACCGTCTTGGAGAGATGTTGGGAGATGACCAAGCACCAGAGCATAAGTGGCAGAAGCCAGAGAAAAATGAGGCGAATGCTCCCTGTACATGCTGTCAGGCTTCGTTTGACGTTGCGAAATCTTGAACTCAAGAGGAGGATCTGGATCTGTTTAGACGCCTGAATGGTAAAATGGGCAGGATCTTCCTCAGTGATGACCTCATCCACAGAAATAGCCAGAATTAGAAACAACTCAGTGTTTTTAAATGTTATAGCACAATTGACCAATAATAGGTCTGAAAGATGGATGGACAGAATTACTGTGATAGGACGGTATCCAGTGATGGCTCGTGGAAACCAGGCAGAGAGATCATTGGTCATTTATGGTAATGTGTTGACTGTGAAAGGAGGGATTTGACAGCGTGGAGAAGTGGAAGTGACACAGAGAAATAGATCATATAGAAATAGAGTATATAGCCAACGTTAACTCAAAGAGGAGTAAGGCAGAACATGAGGGAGGAGATCTTCCTTACTGCACCTTCATAAGGCATCATAAAGAGAGAGAGCGTGTGCTGAGTTACAGATGAAACAGCAGCTAAACAGGGGAGACCCTCCCTCGCAATCAGCCAGGATGATCAAACCACAGGTCACAGCCTCACATCTGTTCAGCACAAACACTCACAACTAAGGTATCTGTCAGGCCAAACACACATATTTTTTCCCCAATCATGAGAAATTAAATGAAAACAGTGAATCAATATTTTAAGTCAAGACATTTTCTGTCATAATCAGTTGCCACTTGCCAGTAAAAACGTTTATTTATCTGCTGAGAAAGTATCTAGAAATGTTGTCGGTACAAAATCAGCCAGAAAAATATGACAGATATATCATGGCTTCTGTCATTTTCAGCTATAAGGAGCAAATATGTTTTTCAATTGCTCAGGTGTCAAATGTGTCCGCCTGAATTTTGGGATAAAGTGTATAAAATGATATCTAAAATATTCATGTGTGATGGAGCTATGAAAAACATGGAGTCTTGTTTGAATATTTCACCCAGTCTAAACGTCACACAGCTTCAATGAAGAGCAGGGAGATGCTAATATAAAATATATTTGATACTGACAGTGTGAAATAAGACGATTTAAACAACCTTACAGCTACTTCACAGGAAACAAAAATGGGAAAACTATAAGCTAAATTTATTTACAACCATAGGAAACATAGCCTTTATGGCTGCCTCTTCCTCTCTCCTCATCCCACCATTTTGTCAGTTGTTTCACCTTTTTGGTCCCTGCAGGAGACTGTACCAGCAGCCAGCCTCCTAGCAACAAAGACAGGGAGAAAGACAGAGAGGAGAGAGATATCGAGGGAGCGAGGGAGGAGGAGAACTGAGGCTAAAAATAGCAGCAGTGAGTTTTGAGCAGTATCACACCTCACAGAGACATCACTGCGTTACTGAGAACACTTCCTGGTCCTGATAATCATGCAATTACACGCACGCACGCACGCACGCACGCACACACACACACTCACTCACTCACGCACACTTGTTTCACACATCACTAGGTGTCAAACACACCTGAATTCCTGAATTAATTAATGCTGAAATATGCTGCCAATCAGCACATCTCTTTCCTCTTGGACCAAAACATAAACACACACACATACAGAGAGGTGTGTGTGTGTGTATGTCTTAGAAGGAGCCAAAAAAAATAGACACAGAGCCAATAACATGAAGCTGCAGAGGCAATGAATCATATTCATAGACCAACAAATTTCCCTGGGTTGAGAAAACAGAGGAGAGATGAAGGATGAAACTCAACCACACACACACACACATTTACATGCTTCAAGGACATCCTCCTCCACCATGAAACAAAAGCTGGAAAAGAGAAGCATCTGGAAGCTGCAGACAAAAATGTGATGAGTCAGAGTGCAGCCTTACAGTCTGTCTGCCTTACAGAGGGATGGATGATGGAACAGGCTGGTGTGTTATGAATGACATCATATGTGACATCAGAAATCACATGACTCAAATGTGTCTGCACTGAGCTCGCCCTCATATGCCGCATGCATGAGTGTACACACTGTTCGGTGTGTAAATACAAACAGCCAATTGTTGGCTCAATTTTATATATATTTACTTATATTTCTTCTTTTTTTTTTTCTTTTTTCTTCATCAGGACAATGGGCGTGGTCACATTATTGGAAGGGTCACGTGAATTTGTGTTGATATTAACTGTGTGCAGTACTCAAGAGTAAACTAGCTAGCATATTCACTGTTACATATGGAGAAAACGCACACAAACAATGCAACACCCTCTTGAGCTTCTGTCTGCACCCAGTCAGTAACAGATGCTCTTGAAATGAATGTATTCAGTGTGATCCTGCCCTGAACCTACGACTAATCACTTTCCTTTCATTCTAGGAGCAGGCAGTGAAGACACAGTTGAGTGACTTCTGATTTGGTTATTTCACTTTTAGTAGTGAATTTCTCGAAGTTTGTTTATTCACATAAGACATTTTTTTTTTTTTTAAATTGTCAAAATTGAAGCAGCAGAAGCCAAGATATTCTTTTAGTCCCTAGTATGGGCCATCTCCAAAAACTCTAAATTCCACATTTACCATAATGCAATGAGGGCTACAACTAACGATTATTTTCATTATTGATTATTCTGCTGATTTTTTTCTCAATTAATCGCTTGCTCTTTTCATTTTCTGTTGGTTGACTAATCAATTAATGGACTGGTCATTGCAGCTCTGAATGCAACTCAGTCCTCTGTTAGACCCCCTTTTGTCTGGTAAATGCCTATGTCTTCGTGGAGTGCCCCTTTAATGTGGACAGATTACTTTGAGAATTGATATGTGATGTGATGGCAGTTATTACTTATGGTCATTACCCAAGCCAATGATAAGACAATAACTACATCACCACTGTTATAGCAGTTTATCAGCATATTCGAATTCAAACAGCACTTTATAATGGGCAATGTTTAAGACTGAAGCTGCCGACATGCTCAAAACAAAAAATACAAATAGAATACAAATATTTCTTGTCCTTGATACCACTCTGTTTATAATATTGGATTACTAAAATATACAAAATGCAACAGACTATTGTGGTTATGAGGGATTTCCATAGACAGCAATTGTAATGTTCATATTTTCTACAATAAATGCATTACATTGATCAGATTGGGGGACAACAGTAATTTAGCAACATCAGTGCACTAGTTGCAATGAACTGCTTTTCTGATAGATTTATATTTTCTTATATCAAGTAATTACCAGAATTCATAAATAGTACCAACAGATAGAAAGTGGCTGGTTCAGATAAGAGAACGGAAAGTTACCTACATCTGGTCTGCTTGTTCCCCACAGTAGCTGTCAGCGGGTCGGTTCACAGCAGGCAAACGCTGCTCCTGAAGGTACAAGGCTGGGCTAATGCTAATCCTGGTTTAACTGAGACAAAGGATCAGGACCTGATTAGGCTAACTCAGGGTTTAACACCAGCTAATCTTATTCCAGTCAACTACACTTCAATTTCATTACGTTCACATATGGCTACAGGTTACCACTACTGCAGCTGCTGCTAAAACAACGACAAAAGCTTCTACTTGTTTTATTCTGGTCATGAACCACAAACACTGAACATGGAATAGGAGAAGAAGAGAAACAATAGGTATGCATGTGTTTACATTAATAAACGATGCAAGATTAAACTGCTTACATCTGAAGCTGCGTGCCACAACATGGAACTGGTTGTAATCTCTATGACAGTATAATGAAAGATGACTGGACGTGCTCTTTTCACTCTTTAAAGTTAGCAAATTTTGGCAGATGCCATGAAAGTCATATTCATTTCATCTGTAAATCTAACCCTAACCCTTTGCTCTCGATTCTACTGCAACAACTCTGGGTGTCAGACCATTCCTGCGACTTAAGGAAGTTGGACGACTGAGGTTTGGAGGTCACAGAGATCAGGGCGTTGGGAGAGTGTATGTGTACAGCATGTACTGTGTGTGTGTGTGTGTGTGTGTGTGTGTGTGTGTGTGTGTGTGTGTGTGTGTGTGTTGGTTGGGGGTCTAGGGCCGTAACTGCAGAGTGGGGCATCCAGGAGAAGTGTTTACAAATCTGCACAAAGTCAACAGCAGATTAGAGAGACCTCACCCTGCTAATACTGAGCTCTGAGCTTTCACTCTTGGACTTGAGTCCTCCTGGCCTGGTGTGCCTTCTCTGAACCCTCACAGGGTTTTATCCTACTTATCAAACTGTAGACTGCCTAAATAAATACTTATCACACCACTTTCATTTAGGATCCAAACTCTCCCCAAATAAAAATATGCTCCTCCTGAAGAAGTGACCAGTGTAGCAACTGAAATCATGTTGTTCTTTTACAGGAATGAAAGGAATTTAGAGAAGGACACATCATAAAAGTAAATC
The DNA here is from genome assembly GCF_002260705.1 of Seriola dumerili. Taxonomy (NCBI): domain Eukaryota; kingdom Metazoa; phylum Chordata; class Actinopteri; order Carangiformes; family Carangidae; genus Seriola; species Seriola dumerili. The sequence continues at coordinate 6,971,678 of NW_019174258.1, forward strand.
AAGTGGAAATAGATAAAACTTTAAAACATTTTACAATACAGAGTGACAGAGACGACTATCTGGACAGCAGCAGTGGAAAGTGTTTTGCCCACATATCCTCAGCAAAGCCGTCAATGGAGTTCCAGACTGCAGAAGCCTCGTCACATGATGCCACTCATGTGAGAATCTGCTGTTTTTCTGCTCAGCTGGGCAGACACAGCATGACGCCAAGATTTACAGACCTCAACCCTGGTGGAGAGTTTGGTAGGAAAGACCCTTGATAGACTCACTACACCCAGTGGTGTTCCCTAACTAGACTTTTGGCACAACTAGCATGCCAATGTTCAGTGATTGCCAGAGATCAGAGTCTCTTACTAAGATGCTGTGATGCTGCCCAGCACCTAATCACATTAGTTTAATCAGAGCTGACTCCTTCACTTGTGTACGTTATATCAGGGTGGGAGAATGGGAGACTGTGATGTTGGCACACTGTTGAGCTCTTGACTTGCGTTCATAACAGATAATAGGCCTAAATCTTGATATTCAACAATGAGAGACATTATGTTCAAATGTTCGCTTCAATGCTGCAACTCTAGTACAACACAAACACGCTACAGCAAACCTTAGAAAACATTTTTCTATGATTGGTTAGTCTACAGTACAAAGTATCATTCTGCTTCTCCAGTGGAGCCAACTAGGATGTCAGCCTCTGCAACACAGGCATACAGTCCTGTACCTACATGTACGGGTGTGAAACTGCTTTAGGCTTCCTGTGATTCAATTTTTACAATCTGAAACAAACGTTTTGTTGTTATTCAGACTGAGGCAAAAATCTGATTTGTTAATAATCAAGAGATCTTTCTGCCCTGCTGATTTCAGTGGCATAACTATTTTCTACAGAGGTGAGTCCAGAAGAAGGGTGTGTCAGGACTGGGGTTCCATGTTCCCCGAGTAGAGACACTCTGCACCAAAGTCAAGACCAGAGCTTAAAGACCACTCATCAAATAACTGCATATAAGCTAAAAAGGGAAAGAATCTCCTCCTTCCACAGATCAGCCTGTTGAATTAGATTCTTCTTCAACAATTTCACAAACTACACATCTACTCAATCAATGAACGGAGGGATGGGGTGGAAAGTAAAAACTTAAAAGAAGCAAAAACTTACTTGGACGAACATATACTCCAACTCCCGGTTCATCTTGTCTCTTTATCAAGCCTCTAGCTCATGCTGTGAATCTGCTGGTTTTCTGGATGCCTCCAGCCACACACGCCACAAGACCATACACTAACTGATCGAGCACTGAGCTCCAGAGCTTGCTGGTGGATGAAACCTTCCCATTGTGTCTGCAGACACAAGCAGCGTTCACTGACGCTCCCCAAAAGTTCCTCGCCCTGTGACAGATGACTGGCCATCCCTGCTGTCTATCACATACCCGGGCTTCCTTCCTCGATCACATGAGTCCTGAAGCAGACAGACTTTTGGAGCGAGCAAACAGGACTTTCCCACAAACCACTGACATAGCTCCAAATAACAACTGTGTGACAGACGAACAGACGAGCAGTAAACCTGAATCTTTTTCCAAACACACACGATTAAAAGAGTGTCAGTGTTTTAGAAGAGCACAATGTCTGTGGGACATTTGTGTAACTTTTTACATCAAACAAAATTTCTAATGATAATAATTTTTTTCGGTTTGCATTGTATAACAATGACAGTGATTTCATATACTTTCAGACACTGGTTCAAAACAAACGATGTTGAAATAAGATGCCAACGCTGTGTTTCTCAGATCATCTCTCAAATAACGGTGACACTGGAACACTTGTAATAGCTGAAATCACTATTTTTGTCATAAACTTGCAGCTCTATTCTCTGTCCATCTGCCTTGGTGTGTCGGTGTGTGTTGGCCAGGCATTGACTACATGCCAGAGCATATACAACATGACTGTGCAATTACTTTAACCAGGTTATGTCGGTAATCTAATGCACATGCTCTAAATTAGAGCAGAGGAGAAAATAAATAAATCACTAGCTTTAGATAATGTAAAATTCTCCACCTGATGCAGCTGAGGTGACACCTACAGCACACAAAGCATGACTGCTCTGTTCCGTGACATTTCTAAATGCTGCTGAGGTATAATATGAAATGTATTCAGATATAAATTGAGTTTTGTTTACTGAGAATGCTGCCTTTTGTTCTGTATATAAGGCACTGTCATAAGGTCATGCTTATCTGAGGGGATCTCTGTTTACAAATATCATTGTATTGCTGTTCCACTTAAAAAAAATTAAAAAGAATTACATTACATTACAATCACAGCATCTTTCTACCATATGTGATTTTAAGTTACATCAGCTATGATTCAAAATCATTCATTCAAAACATTTTTTTCTGAATGGCTTGGATTGGTCAGACTTAAATATCATTTTGTCTCACTTCATTCATGAATGAAACCTTCATTCAGTTAGAAAACCCCTACTGTTGGCTGTGGGTTCAAAGGGTCAAGCAAACTGTGCTTTTACCAACAGCCCAACCAGTGACATCACAGCAGTTGCTTTCCTCTCTATCGGGTGCTCATGACAACTCTCACTATGCGACCATAGGTTTAATACGTAGTGTATAATTGATTTGTGCTTTATGAAAACCTATTGTGGGCAGCCTACAGTTTGATTTTACTCATCACTTACACAGAGATTTCAATGTACTGAAGATGTTTGTCTTGCAATACAAATGCTGCGCTGTGTAAGAGCTGCAAAAATAAGAAAGAAAGAAGCTAATGGTAACATTACCAACTTCCTGTCCGGACCCTTCCTAACCAGGCCATATCAGAGGGCACCACCAGTGCTCCTGAGCATAGTGAGCATAGTTCATTAGTGTCTCACCACCAGCTCCTGCTGAGGATTGACAGTCAACCACAGCTAGATTAAATTTACCCATACACACCAATCAAGGCTGTCTGAACTGCCATCAGAGGCAAAGCATCTCTGTATGACTCTGCATCTCCTACATAGTACATTTGTGAAATACAAAAACTACAGACGCTATCGTTTCCTTTTCAGCTTATGTTCATGAATCAAGCAGAATCTAGTGATTCTAAAAAATACACTATATGCTCTTATTGTGGTACAGCAAAACACTCAAACAACATGTAGTATGTATTTTTGAAACTTAAGCCTGTGTGTGCAGGAACCTCTCCCACTCTGGGTCATCTAATGGGGCATCGCCTCACTTCCATTTCCAGGAGAATGTCCTCCCTCTCTTCCATTTCTGCTCCTTGTTGCACAGCACGGTTTCACCACCTCTGACCACAGTTTTGACCATGATTTTTTGTTACTTGGCTGAAGAGGATGGAACAGACTGACTCGAGTCTAATGAAAAAGTCTTCACCTCTGACTCACCTCTCTTTATACTGGTGGTCAGGTCAGGCAGGAGCCAAACGTACAGTGGAGCAGAATCTGACGCTGCGTGTGTGTGTGTGTGTGTGTGTGTGTGTGTGTGTGTGTGTGTGTTAACCAAGCAGCTCAGACCCACTCAATAAGCTTCTATAAGACTGACTCATACACACAAAGGGCAGAGTGTTTTCTACCCCTGTACTGGAAAAGTAAATCAGAGAGGGGTCTGACATCAGGGGCTGACTTCTAAAACAGACTCTACCATTCAAAGCAGAAACCAGCAGAAACCAACTTTAGGTTTCCCAGCCACACTGACGCATCCAAAGTTCCCCCTATTAATTTGCAATTAAAACCATTTAACAGCCAACAAGATTCTTATGGAATAAGACAGTCAAATTGAAGGCTGGCAACAAGCCAGATCCTGCTGGCAGAGGCGACAAATTTAGCAGCCTCAGCCAAAATCTACTGGAATTCAGTTGTGGCTGAGTGAAAGGAGGCAGAAGCTTTATTTGTCTTAAATTTATAATGCGACCAGGGCTGCAACTAAGAGCTATTTTCACTGTGGATTCATTAAAGCCATTTTCAATCATTTAAAGTTCAATCATAAAAAACTTTTAGAGACACATTTTCAGTAGCAAAAATCATATTCAAGAAAAAACTGGAAGCATTGCTAGACTGAACTCGCAACTGGGACATTTGGTAGGAGGAAAACAGTTGACCTGCTGGAAAAGATTAATGAATTAATTGTTGGGTCAATAAATGTCAAAAGACAGTAAAAAAAGGCCAAAAAAAGCTCATTGTAAGCCCAAGATGACGTCTTCAAATTTCATATTTTGTTTACCTGACAGCTCAAAAAGGAAAATATTTAAATGTATTAATTATTCATGATGGCTACAAAGAAAAAACAAACAAAATAAATATTCATATTAAAAAGGCTGGAACCTTCCTTTTTGCTTTGAAAAATCACTTTACTCAAAACGATAAGTTGTTACCTATCGATTTTTTTGTCAACCAGCTAACTTTTTCAGGGCTAAATGCAACACTCAGTTTGTGTCTTTTTGTTTGCCTCTCTGCTTAAAGATCAGGGTCAACTAGGGAGCAGCACCCCAGGAGCTCCAGGGACATTTTACAATTTTACAGTGCAATTACAAATAAGCTATTGGAGTTTGGTACAGCATTAAAAAGAAATTTCAGTAACAATTGTAACCATAACACACACACTGTCACGTTTTCCCTCCAGCACAACAGTTATTCAAGCTGAACACACCAGCTGTCAAAGAGGAGAGGGGTGGGTGACTCATCTCCTTCCACAAACACACACACACAATTTTCAGTTTCACATTTAGAGGCTTAGAAATACTACAGTAGCAGCAGCAATAACACTTGTGACCTTGTGAGTCTTCAGTGCAACAGGCCTGCTCAGCAGCAGTGTCATATTCTCCTCAGAGAGCACTGGGTCTGTGCAGCCACACTGAGGCTTCAGGGCCTTTACTGGTCTAAACATCCTGGATGCTAAGAGGAAAGATGCTACACTGTCCGGATGCTGCGCTCGTCGCAGCATCTCTCAGCGGAATCCCAAACTGAAGGACTCGGCTCACATCCCAAATAACTGGTTCATACATCAGAGACAAGTAACAACACTAATGTGAAAGACTAAGAAGGTCGTGTGGATGCACAGGTTTGAGCTTAAGCCAAATATTATGGTTTAAAAGCGCAAAATCAGAGCCTCCATGATGGCTGGCACCGCCTTTGCATCATCCCAACCCCCTAGCTTCCAGTGGGAGGGGGTGATGTAAAATATGTAGGCCCGGGAGGAGATGATATCTTGTTTTGGTGAACAAACAAGCTGACAAATGACCAAGAAAAGATTAGTAAACCTCAGTTTTGTTCCACGTATGTGTATGAGAAGGAGGGCTGGGAGAAAAACGAGGCGACTTGTCGCGTCTGTTAACGTTGTCTTATTGTCGGCTGCACCCATTTCAGCGCTGACCTAGCATCTCTATTTAAACACATCTCCCTGCCTGTCACACCGACATGTTTTATCAACATGTTTCAGAACCATTTTCATTCATTTAAAGCCGCCACCACCAAGCTTGCTATAATGTAAAGAAAGGGACGTTTTTCCATATCGAAAATCAAACTCTCAATTTATTCGTTGAAAAATAACATGAACATTTGAAGGCATTGTGAAAGACGCTAAACCCGCGACTAGTACATTATTTAGCCGATATGCTAACACCCAGCTGTATACGTATAAATGTACACTTGTTTTACCTTTGTGTACAGCTCCGACGCTGCCATGACGGTTACTCGCTACGTCCTTTCTCCAATCTGGGCTAAAACTCCGGCAGGTCTCCGCTCTGCACGGGACTCGGTGTGTGTGCTCATGAAGCGGGGGGAGAAATCCTTGGTTGCTGCAGGGACTCAAGGTGAAGATGTGTCTCTTGTCGCCATCATAACCTGGAGGGCTTGAGGCTGCTGAGGTTTCGGTGTCTCACTTTGCATTCTGGGTATGATGGATGAAATGATTCAGCCAAACACATAGGGCTGCTGCTGCCGTTGCCTGGAAACCTGCGCCCCCAGGTGGCCAAGGGTTCATAGTACACCAACAACCAAAAAAAAAAAAAGATTTTTGCTCTTACGCCAGAAAATATAGTTATTGAAAAAATAAGGATTAGACAGGAGAATTCTATATCATGTGTTTCTTTTCCTTTAAAATATTGCTTCCATATGAGTCACGTAGTGTAAAACATACTGTATTTCATATAGTTGTCTTTTATAGCTGGGGAGTGCTGCTGCAAACTCCACCTTCTACTGAATAAATAAACCTGTAATTCTAAAAAATAAAACTGTAATTCACCAAGGCCCTCAGCTTTGGGGCCCTACAATCGACATTGTCAGTTTTTACTTTATTCATGGGGATTATCTGGGTTTATATAAGAATACAATAACAATATCTGAGAAATATAAATGTGTTTCTGTCCACTTGGCAATTGTAATTCTGTGTACATGCATAGTCTAGCGAATTTGTTTACTTTAACAAAATTTAGGAGACAATTTTTAGAAATCATTTCAAAAAAATGTTTTGCAACCTTTTAAAAAATACAACAACCCATAATCACTGGCATGAATCACAAAAACTAAGTTAAAGTTAAACTAAGTTTTTTACTGTGGCAAACTGGATGAGTATACTGCAGCTACAATGTCCATGTAAAAGGAAGCATTGTGAAGCTCACAGTAAGATGTTAAATTTTTACTCAGTCTGTCAAAGAGGTGTGAGGCTTTTCACCAGATATTTTTGATGTTTTACTTTGTTGCTACATGTATTGGGGTTTAGTTATGGAAAAAAATACAAAATCTAAATCTAAAAAAACTCAGTCTTAGTGTCTCTGACTATAGGGCTGGATTGCCTCTGACTGGAGTTCAGATTTTTGTACATCCTTTTGACAACAAAACTTGTTAGTTTATCACGTAATGGAATAAATAATCAACATGTCTGCTATATTATCTTAGACTAACTCTAATGGAAAGCTTGTCCTCACCCAAGTTTTCAAAGCATGGGGGAAAAAAAGATACAGATGAACACAATAAACGACACGCTAATTAAACATTTGTGCAAAACTATTTTATTTACAAAACAAAATGGCACAAAGTGGCAGCAGGGCAGCCACATACATGCACAGCTCAGACGGATGTAGTGCTAGCTTAGATTTACCACATCGCAGGTAAACTTCATCCAATCAGCAAGGACCCTGGAAAAGCACTACACAGGGCTGAGGACAATTTTAAGATAAAACTACTTTAATTTATGAGTATAGGTTTTTTTTCCCAAATTAGAACACAATTCATTACACTCTTTGTTCCCAGTGCCAACTTCTGCTCCCAGTACATTTTTTAACAATAGCTTTCTACTAACACAGCACAAAGACTGGTCCCTACTGACAAGAGTTTAGCTTTCAGGTCCTGTATACTCCACTACCTTCTTCTAGCACGGTAATGCCTCATTCATGACAACTTGGAACTAGAAACTTTGACCCAAGGAGAAGACTGTGTCATCCCCTGAGGCTGAAATGCATGGCACACCATAAATACAGTGCAAACTCTCCACATTACACTTCATGTTGAAGCCAACAACGGCATCCCCTCCTCTTTCACACTTGAAAGAAGTTCTTAGTTTCAAGATGTCTTGAATGAACTATCTACCTGCCACCCAGAGCTTTTATGTTGCAACCGAGCTTTCCAGCATCTGTTTAGATGTCTGTTCAGTGCACCTTAATGAATTCAAATGGAGCTCTGTGAGGTTTGCCTTTGGGAGCCCTGCGTCACACATGCAGGCTTCACTGTGTGGTCCTTTAGTATGGCTTCCCCCGTGTTTCACAATCAAAGCATTAACAAAACTGAGCATGGCCTCTGGATTACAATACTCAGTCCATCACTCAAGCATATTGACAGCATAATTTAGAATAAGGACATACAGTGAATTATACAAATCTGCTGTTAAACGTTCTAAAAGGCTGATGTCTGCCCCTGTGCCAAACAAAAGCATGCGTATTACACACACACACACTCTCACACACACACACACTCACACACACACACATATATCCAAACTGTGGAATCCTGATGTCTATACCAAAGCCCTTCAACCACACAAGATGCAGCTTCTGCTTCATGCCCCTCTCTTCAGCCAGTAAACACCGTGGTATCGATCGTCCATCAGTCGTACAGAAGAGTCACAGTCTGCTCGTCACACTCACACTTGGATGTCCTGTCTTTCAGTGTATCTTACATTGAAGTAATGAGAAAATAAAAAGGATAAAAAGGAACATGGAAAGGAAACATTGACAGAAGGGCAGTCAGTCTGGGGGAGTAGCAAGGGACAAAAACAAGGACAGGAGGCAGTAGAGACAGGGCCAAGTGGGGTGAAACTAAAATAAACAGGAATTGAAGGTATCAGCTAGCCAGTTCACTGGCTGCCAGGTGTGGGCCTTGTTCAATGGGGTCCAGGCTGTTAGGGAAGGGGCGGAGGCTGGGGACAGGTGGTACTGTAAGGGGGTGGGAGAGGTAATGTTACAGCTCTGAGACTTGAGTGGAAAGGGTTAGGGCTGGGAGGTGCTGCAGGGGATGTTGAGGCTGCGTGTGCATCAGCCTGCCAGTTTACTGGCCACCAGAGAGGGTTTCCTCTGTGGCAGGTCCTGGGGGGTGGGGATGTGGTCCCCTGTGATCTCGGTCTTCTCTGGTGCAGCTGTTGGCAACTGTTTGTTCTTTATCTTCGCTTTAGCCATGTTGTAGTCGCCTGAGTCAAAGTACTTTTGCTGTGGAGAGACATACAATTTAAATTTTAAACTACAAAAAATGCACTTCCACCACTAAATAATGCAACATTCAATGTTAGAAATATTTCAAATATTCTAATTACATTGTAAACAGAAATTAATTGTAACTTCAGTATACAGCGTATAAAGGTTTGATGATATTTTATGCCTATTTTTATAGACTTGCCTAGCTTATATTAACTATATGATAAAGGGAGCAAATGCCAAAACTTATGATCTAGCTATAAAAAGGTACCCTGTGGAGTGTCTGATGACTAGTCGTGGTGTGGAGCAATGTTTTTATGAGTGGCCCTTGGACCAACCCAAGGATACACACAATGCATTTTTGTGGGAAACACTGTAAACATCTGTTTGTTTACAAGAAAACTCCACCGGGCACTTTTAAGCTACAGTATTTAAACTTGTTTGGCAAATTAATATATGCAGGGTTGTAATTATTATTTATCTAATTATTATTCTCTTTACTGGTAATGTCTCTATTGTTTATTTCATTTATCAAATAACAATCCAGCACAAGTTATAAATTGCTTAATTAGTCTTACCAAGTTGAAAAATATTTAATTTTGATTATATGAAATATGATAAAAAAAAAGTGCTCATTGTAAAACTGTTACCAACACATGACTGGTTTAGTATGTGTGTTTTACCTGATAAATGACTTAATATTTGCCAGTAAAGAAATCAATTAATCATCTTATCATTTCCGCACTCTTGAGTGTGAAGACAAAACTTCTGTTTCCAATGAATTAGTTGGTTTTTAAATTACTTTAATTATGGATTATTCATTTGATTACTTAGTATAGCAAAATATCAAAAATGGAATCAATAATGGAAAGTGTCCATTACAAATTATTACTAGAACGTAAAGTGATGACTTCAAATTTCCTGTTTTCCCTGACCAGCGGGCAAAGGCTTAACAATGCCATGAAAACAGAGAGAAACTGCAAACCCTCACATTTGAGAGGCTGCAACCACCAAGTATTTGTAGGCATTTTAACTTGATAAATGAACAGTCAGTTATCATGATTGTCCACTAATCTTCTGTCAATGTACTAATCATTCCAGTATCACATTATAAGACAGGTTAAAACATATGGAGACAACCCTAACCCTAGTTTGCAGTGTATGAGGTACATCTAGCTAAACCTAACACAGTCTAAAACAACATCCCTGCAATAAATACTGTCGTCATGAAGGCTATAAAGTTCAGGTTTTGTTGAAACAGTTGAGTGGTGTTCACTCAATCTTGTGGTCATTTTGGAAACTGTAGCTTGTTGTATTGTTGATATGTATTGTGTTATACTGAGAAGCATTTCCAAAATTTAGTCTGTTCTCATTGATATAAGTGGTGTGCTTTGAAAAAGGCTAGTTAGTTATTTTTATCAAAAAGCATTAGTTTAGATATACCCAGTAACCTGGTAACTGAGTGTAAGTGCAGTGTTACTAACCACAAATGACAGTGGGCTCAAAGCCTGCCCTCAAGTGAGGCCTGAAAGTTATGAGACAAACACAAGAGTTAACTCACCCCCTTTTGGAGGCGTTTGCGAAGCAGGTCAGAGCCTCCAGGTTTATTTCCTAAATTTGGGTATCTGGCCTTCAGTTTAGCCTCCTCCGCCTTCTCAGGGCTGATCACTTTGTCCTGAACCTCCTGAAAAAAGCAGAAGTATGAGGCATTGAGATGACAGTGAAATTTCTTGCTCAAAAACCACATAGTTACTTGCACAATAAGAGAGTACATTCACCAGATACCTCCAGGCCCCCACTGAAATATTTGCCATCTGATGGCACTGCGGTATGGAGATAATCTCACTGTTCACATTAGACCTTTACAAACGTATGCACACATTTCTGTAAAATATCTAGGTTACATTGGTTTACTGTAGATATTTAACATAAGCTGATCAACATTAGCAAGAGTGTTTAAATAGTCACCTACCAGGTTCAAATTACCGCTACTGCTACCATGGCTGTGTGGGTTCACTGGGCTGGGCGGCCGGTTGGGATTAACGCTGACCGTTAAATTCGCTGCTAAAACTGCTTGTTGTGTACGTTACACACAGCTGAGATGATAGCACTTTAGCAGCACGCAAAACTGCGGTAGTTCAGTGTCGCTGGGGATAATATTGCTGTAACCAGGCTTCACGCCACAGTGCAGAAATCGGTTGAGCTAACGTTAGCAGCTGAGCTAACTGTTGCCGATGATTTGCCAGTGTGTGAATGTCATGACAGTTAGCCTGGCGGATGGTGAGCTGCTAACATTAGCAAGCGGTACCTCTGACATTCACACTAACCATCCGAAACATTCGTTCTGTTAGCAACCTAAACGTCTGGACAGATAGCCAGTAACGCAATGTCGTTACACAGTTTGACAAATAACACGGACTTGGTAGTTGGCTTTGGTTGATATGTCAACAATAAGCGCGGGGCGAAGAAGCTAACGCTATATAACGTAGCATTAGCTATGACAAAGTCAGTGGTACTAATGCTGCTGCTCAACATGCTAAAACGCTGCACAGTTACCTTCTCGTCCACTGATGTCTCCTCTGCCGTCTGCGTTTCTTCGTTATCTCCCGACATTTCTAAATTATCGTGATCTCAGACCAGAGAATTGTTCACTAGTTGGACGACTGATCCACAGATCCCCCTGCTCTGACTTTCTGTACCCATACAACTGCCGCTGAGGAGCGCTCACTCCCGCACAAGAAATACTACGTCACATGCGGAGACACCACGCGCGCTCACGTTCGGGCACTCCTGTAGTGCACCCGCACACAGTGGTGGGATCGGATTTACGTTGCATAATGTACCGATCAGCTGTTAGACCCATGTGCTGTAAAGCAAATCCAAGTTTCAGTCAAATAATCCCCAGATCTCGAGGATGGTGAATGCTGCACTGATTAACGCAAGTTCAGTTCATTTTCCATTGTTTTCCATAGAAACATGTTTCTTCGTGCAGTGTGTTCGTGGCACAGACGGACTACTATGCGGTTTCTCTGCTCTAAACTGTGCCAAATTACTAAGGGACTAAGCAGCAGAGCATACACGTGTCAAACAGACACGTAAGGGACAACAGAGCCACAGGCTGTCACCATGCAAAAAATAAATGATGCATACAAATGTGGTGAGGCTGTGCAGTTGCACTTAAGAGCCCAGGGACCACCATGCTAAATGACCACCAATCCACCGCTTACTTTAAGCTTTGAGTGCTAAACTTTGAGGGGTACTCACCTACTGTTGTCAGTTACTGTAGATTGCTGTGCGGTTAGCTGTTCCAGGTGTTACACCCTGTAGTTTGCTATGTCAAGCTGCACCACCCAGCATTAAGAGCCAGGGAATATGTCAGAGCTGTGCTGCACAAGATCACTGTTTATAGGTGTGAACACCTATAAACACCATTGATGGATACAGTAAAAGAATAAAATAAAAGAATGTTTAATCACATTTGGCCTTAGTATTTTAGGCAATCATTAGCCATGATAAATGTGTTCAGGATCTGCCAGCACACAGATATGCGGTTGATGAGGGGTTTCCTCAGTATTTCTCCACTACAGAGTAAATTATGGTAATAAAAACCGACTGTTCTATACCATTTGTTTTTAATTGAAATACTGCTTGTGGATAAATCATTATGGTTGCACTCTTAAGATTGACCCTGCTGCTACCACCATATAATTGCAAAATTGTTGTGAAAAGTTTTTTTGATAAATCATAATTTCTTCAGAGTCAAACCAGAATGGGTGCAGTATATTAAAGTTTGAGAAGTATCTACTGTAATTTAGAAATACACAGAGCCACAATAATTCTGTGCCACAGCTCAGTTTCTTTCTTACTGTACCAGTTTTCAAATAATTTAAAATTTATTCAAATGTATTTAAAATGATTTATGGGAGGGCTGAAATTTCACACCTGCTCGTGCTGGCTGTCTGTAGATTTTTTCTTTTTTTTTTAAATTCTAGTAGTCCTTTTGTAATTGAAATACTCAATCTATACTTTCTTTAACATAATCTACATGTAATCCTTTATGATGTATCTGAACAGGCCTAAAAAACATTTATGGTGGTATTTTGCAGAACTACTATACAGTCAGGGACTACTGGCCAATGCTTGAATTGAGGACATCAGAAGAAAATCAGATGTCACATCCCACACATAATCCCTGCCATGTATGAAGAGTTTGGAAGTGTCATGATTCCTTATTTGTACTTTTCTCACTTCTTTGAGTTCTAAATCAGTGAGATTATTATTTGCACAGAGTGGGTGGGATATTTGGATGTTTCATTTCTGAATAGCAGCATAAGTCCCTTGTGTTCTGTTCTTTCCACCCCACCCCACTTCTCCCCAACCCATTATATGACTGTATGGAGATGTAATGGTAGAACAGGAAGAATGCTGGGAAAATTAAAAACACAAAGAGACAGACCAGATTTCAAGTTTGCTTTAGAAGATATATAGATATATTTTTTTCAGATTTGAATATTAATGTCAAAAATACATACTATGATATACAGTTTGCACTACATCATCTTAGCATGACGGACGTCACAAGTAGTAACTGAAATATTAATTTAAATATTAAATAAACTGATGATAAGTAAACTGAAAGTGAATGTGTAAACACTAAACTAAGGTTACTTTTTCTATTGCGACACTTCCAATAAAGTGGTTCTGTAACAGTACAAAAGTATTAGAATATTACTATTTTCTGTTTCATTTCCAGTTATAATGAGAAAAAAAATCCACAGTGCACTTCTGATGTTCTGCTGTGATGCTTTCAGTTGAATCGAGCTTGATTGCTTGTTCGACTTCGTTAGTGGTCCATGCTATGTGTTTTTCTTTTGGACAAGGGGACAACGTTGCAGGACAGTCTGCCACCCCAGTTCACCCTCTTCCATATGCACACCCTCTGCTCCGGGCTCAGGAATCACAGGGTCAAAGCTGAGCTCACCATCAGTCCAATCAATCTAATATTCAAGGATTTAATACAAATTCTTTTACCATTAAAAGGGCCTTGTATCGCATTTATGAAAAAAAAACTAATTGAAATTTTAACACTTATTTATTATGTCAAGTAAAAGTCCAATTAACATTTTGATTTGAGTAAACAGGAGTAAACTTGTTGAGATAATTTAACAGTCTAACTGCTTCTGCAGACAATCACTGGTCTCTTCTCTCCTGCCAGACGCTGGAGGGGATGCACACAACAGCAGGAAAAATCACTACCTATCAAATCTGACAAGGCCTTTTTAACCAGGAGAACAGGATCTGAAGCATACCCCATAACCTTTGACCCCTCTCTGATCCAAAATCGTGCACTTAACAGGGAACAAGGTTTAATTTCTGACCAGTCTCCCAGGCTCCTAGCCTCCCTTTGTCAGTTCTGGGTGACAAAAGGGATGAAATTTAAGATTTTGGGCACAGGCCAGGTGAGTCTTGTTGGCTGCCGTCCTTAAACCTCTTCTCTTTTCCAATACTAGCCACAGCCTAATGGGCTGAGCAAGAGTCCATCGCTGGCATCGAGGTGTGATTGAAGCTTCAGTAGTGGCCTGCCCGGTGGGGGAGGGAGGGAAGGAGTCAGGCCTCAGCAACGGGGAGAGAACGGTGGGTCAATGGGAGATTCTGTGAAGGACTGGAGCTCATAGGCAGCACCGCTGTCCACCTCCATGGACTTCCTGGAAAACAGCAGACGGATGTCCCTATGGAGGTAGATCTTCCCAGACTTAGAGCTCTGGAACCTGGTTGGGAAAGAAGAAGAAGACCAAAAAAAAAACAAACAAACAAACAAGGAGGATGAATAAGGGAAGGGAATCGTCATTGCTGCTGGGTAGAGACAAAATGTTATTTCACCTCAGATGCACGAGGTAGCGCAAGGTGCGTCCCTGGCCCAGGGTCAGGGGCTTCCTGCTGGTCTGATTGTTTGTGTCACGGCGGACGGGAACGGAGAAGGTCCTCTGGCGTAGGAAGGTCTGGTGTCCAGCTGGCATGGCTCGTAGGTCGTACATCACAACAAACATCTTTACCACTGTCTTGTTAGGGTTGAATAAGGTCTGAGTGATATAACCAGAGAGCATGGCAGGATTTAGACAGGTTTCTAACTCTTTGTGACCTCACTTCATCAGATTTAAATAATCTATAAAGACATAACAGTTACCTTATATGCTTTGAAAGGTTCATAAAATGAACATCACACTGCACATATGATTTGGATAATGTAATTAGAGTTAAAGGAAAACACATTTAATTTCATAGTATTATCATAGTAAGTATAATCACCACAAATGAATAAAACCTAACCTTGAGACTGTATGTAATATATTAAATCTTCCCTGTAAATCTCTAAATCTCTCTCTATCTCCTTTATAACCACTAGGGGTCTCCCTCTCTTTTGGTCTCTTGGCGTAATCTGCTCTTTGTTCTTGGACATTTGTCCACCATGATACAAATATTTCATAGCATTTCTACATTTGCAGAAAAATAAAGTTTCCTCACCACTTGAATGGTTCCTGATGGAGGTACACGGTAGCCCCTTTTTCCCAGGGACTCCAGGTTTATCACACCCTGTGAGAAAACATCATGTCACGAGCAGGCATAGAATAGTTGTACCAGTCAGTTGCAGATATGGCTTTCAGCCCACGGCTCAGTCATGCAGGCTAGGAAATTAAAACTACAGTATTGACTGATTGAAAAAAAACATCATCTCACCATATATGGTGAGGGAGCGTTGTCATCAGAGACACTGTAGAATGACACATCCACAGGTAAGGTCAGGTGACTGGGGCAGAAGGACCCACTGGCTCCAACCTCTGCTGTGAAACCCTCCACTGTCCCTAAAGGCTCCAGGCGGTAGTTCAGCACACACTCCTGGAGAAACAGAGTTCACTTTTACACATTCATTATTTTATTCCACTCATGACCCAACACATCTACAATTTTCACTTTGACCTTTGGCCTTTTCATCAAAGACAGAAACTCAATTTTTCAACCAGTGAGCAAAATTACCGGGTAAAACAGAAAATACAAACATATCAGGCAAGATGTACAAGCTACTATAGTATGGCTGGTCCCTGTTTTCCACCTTCAAGAGGAGTGACAGCCAAATTGATTCCCCTTGTGGCCATTCTGTCGGCACAGAATGGCACGAGTGAAACTGAGCTACTCATGACTATGGACAAAGACAAATGATTCTGAGGGTGTTTGTGAATTATACCTCAAAATTTCCCAGCAGACTGAGACTGGCAGGTGGAGCACTGGCGCTGAACAGCTGCTGTGACTCATCTGTGTACCCCTCTCTCTTTGGACACACCCTGAAGGGATAAAAAACACACACACCTGATCAGCTTGTTTTCAATGTGTGATGTGTGAAAGAGCATCTTGAGGTGCTTGCATGACAAGCATTCCTGGCATGCCTGAATAGACCTGTGTCCTGGGTGAGACTGAATGATCTCAGACTGAAGTTTGTGTGTAAACAAAAGTAATATCAGCCAATATCTTAAAAAGTTTGCTATTCTGACAAAACTGAAGGAACCAGCAGAAAAAAATCTGATCTGTGTTTGTTGGTCACACATTGACATCTTTAGGTCAAATATGTATTAATCAAGCAATTTCTTTATTGTTATTAGACCAAAAACAAGAAAATTGTGCACAGAAACATGACAAATATTGACCAGAATCTGTCCCGTGGTTGAAATGAACTTTCAACCCTGAATGCCAAACACTTGAAACATCTGCTTTATCAAAAGCAGCACTGAGCTGCCACCCACATCTGCTGTGTGTAGGCAGTGCCATGAAGCGCTGTGTATGTACAGCCAGTTCAGTTCTGTCTGCCATTTTAAGCTGAATGTGTGTGATTCTAGATACAGTCACAGTACAGCAGAGCTTCAGCAGGTGGCAGCGTGAGAAGAATAGTCAGCAGAACAGGACTGACCCTAACCTTACCACTCAGAACAACGCTCTTATTGTCTGCCTTTTCAACACACAAACAATACTTCTATATCTTATTGTTGGTCCAAGGATATGTTGGTTTCAGAGGGTTTGAATGTGGTTAACTGTAGCAAATGTTTTCTCTAATATAGATCCTTTATAATTCAGGCTGTTATGTAAAAAAAAAAACTCTAATAGTAATAATTTATATTTAAACACAACAAAATTCAATCAAATATTAGCGTTTTGCTTGCTTTCAGTTACACATAGTAACAGCTGAAATACTGCAAAGTGAGAAGAACAAGCAGGTTTTCGAATGATGATAAACAGTATGAGTAACTGGATCCAGATGGTACTATAATCAACAGATGATGTAGGAGGTAACTGTAAAACAAAAAAAAATCTTTGTCCTTTAAGAGTGATTAAAACTGCATTAATCCTGTCAAACTGCCTTGACCTTCTCCTCATGGACAAACTGAGCTGCAGTCTGGTAACTACAGTAACAGAGATCCCTGGTGAGAAAATGTGTACCTTTTCCCAGAGGCCCAAGGCAAACCCTTACAGCCAGCCAGAGAGGTGTTCAGGTCAAAGTAGCCTGTTTGAGTTTTCCTCTGAGGAACCTGCAGCAGACACATAATACATGATTAACCAAGAGAAACTGTCCCATTATCGCAGGTTAAAGCTTTTTCTTTTTGAATGTAGGACTGTCAAGTTGAAAATGTTAAAATCACAGGAAAGAAGTTTTCAATGAAGGGAAAAATACATATCCCATTCATTCAAAATATTAACATATAACTATATTTTATGTCTGTGAACATACTGTATGTGGACCTGCGTGTTGGTGAAACTGTGAGACCAAGAGTTGTGTGTGAGCACATTTTAGTGTTTACATGTGTGAGTGAGACAGATCAGAGGACAGGAAACTGTGATGATCAAGGAGTGTGGTAATCTAACAAAGTCAGTGCAACAACTTACTGTGGCTGATGAGGCACAGATGAGTCACGTGCTTTACCCGCCTACGTGTGTGTGTGTGTGTGTGTGTGTGTGTGTGTGTGTGTGTGTGTCTGTGTGTACATTAACCTCAGCTAACTACTCAGTAGCCCCGCGGCAATAAAAGCCGCTGCCAGATATTCAAAGTCTCTTTATGACAAACATTCACAGGACTCCTTCTTAAACTGATGAAAGTACTGTGAGTAATACTGCAGATGGCCTGAAGTAAAGGGAAGTGAGTGTGGTGTTATGACAAACACAACTGCATGGACACTGACTACGACTATTAATCATGGCTAAGCAATTGAGTGTTTGAGTGTGCCTGTAAGCCTGTATGTGAAGGTGTCATTTTAACAAATGTACAAAGCAGAAAGTGATAATTACTGTGAAGCCGTGTGTGTAACTGTGTGTGTGTGTGTGTGGGTGTGTGTGTGTGTGTGTGTGTGTATGTGTGTGTATGTGTGTGTGTGTGTGTGTGTGTGTATGTGTGTATGTGTGTGTGTGTGTGTGTGTCTTACAGGGCTGGAGAGCAGTGGCAGGCCAGTGCAGGGATGGAAGGCCTTGGTTGCTGTGGCGTCTAATGAGTGGCGATTCTGTTTCTTCCAGCTGTTGCAGGGGCGCAGAGGGGAGGGGCTGTGAGCACGCTGGAACACAGAGAGGGAGAGAGATTAAGATCAAGCTACAAGTAAACCGTAATCATCTGTATTTATTAAATCATATTCTGGTACATCATATGCCATTTTTATTACCACTCCAGTCACACATACGCCCGGCAAAACACTCAGTGTGTATAAATGAGGAGGCTCCTTCCAGTCTGAGATTTAAAAAAATGCCTTCTCATGAAATTAAAGGAATAGTTTGATATTCTGGGAAATACAACAATGATACAACATTGATGTCAATGTTTAAAACTCACTAACTGACACATCCTATCTTGTTTGTTTAATCCATAACAAAAAAAAAGTGCAGAAATGACAAGCAGAGTTTTACAAGAGATTATGTGTCAGACATGCCATGGCTGGTAGCATAACTTAAAAGTAATGCAGTTAAACCATATGGCATGACAGCTGGGACAATTGTAGATTACTTATTGGGTGATCACTCAAAAACATATGGACGATCAATACTCGCTAAGATGAGAAGTCCCTTACCAGTACAGTAGGAGGGGGAGTCATGTCGGGACTGGAGGTGCTGGAGCATCTAGACTCCGAGGGTGCCTGGTTCTCATCCTGAAGTGCAGAGGCCTGGGCTTGTGAGCAGTTCTGCATCTGCATCTGGGACTGAGGCTGAGGCTGAGGCTTGCTGTGGTTGTGGCTTATGTTACAGTTCATGGCTGGGCTGGCATCATTGCAAGTCCAACTAAAAATCTGGGCATTCCTTGGGCTGTTTTCGAGGACGGGGGAGGCAGAGGGGATTTCATGGCTGCTGGCTGTCCTGACTCTGAGCTTTTCCTGTGGGGGAGTTCGTAAACGCTGACCAGCCAGGGTGTGGGACTGGCCTCTGAATGAGGGTTCTTCAAGTGTAAAATGAGCACCATTTTGGGCCCTGGGAGAATGGCATTCGGTCCCCAGATCAGCTCGGGGCTTGTCTGTGCAAACGGGCGCATGTGTGGCAGCGGTGTGCGTACTGCCTCTGTGAGGTTCGGGGCTGGGTATGTGGCCGTTGGTATAGCCGTTGGTGGCAGTGTGTGAGGCTTGTGGGATGTGTGTGGTGTGCGAGTATGTGCGGACCGTGTGTGTGACTGTTGTTGTGTGCGTGTGGTGCAGAGGGCTGCTGCTTCTGCTGTGCCTGGGCGACAGAGAGGGGACAGACAGTCTCTCCTGGATGAGTCTAGTGATGTCTTGTACTGCCTGGGCAATGAGGGAGCTGTCTCTCTCCCTTTCCCTGTCTCTCTCTTTCTCTCGGTCTCTCACCCTCTCTCCATTCTTCTCCTCCTCTCTGTCTCTTGTCTCAGTCATTCTCAGCTTCCTGCAGGCCGCAGGTTTAGGGGAGGAGCTCTCCCGTTTGCTGAAAGAAGTGTCAGTCACGGGTGTGTTGAAGGGGCTGGGCCACACACGTCCCACAGACTCATAGGGCGGTACCTCGGGCTCTTTGGTCTTACTGGCAGTTATGTCATCATGGTTACTGCCCCACATGGCTTTGGGAGGGTTGTCAGAAGCAAAAAGGCCAGGAGGAATTGGCGGTGCTGTGGGGTCGCAGAAGTTGAGCCTCTGTGCGATGCGGGCGATAACTTCCTGTCTCTCCTGCAGCAGGGAGCCAATCAGGGGGTTTGTTTCACTTGCAGTAGGCCTCGGGGAGGGGCAGCGGGGTGGCTCAGCCAAGGAAAAATTCTTAAAAGCTCTCAGTGGCTCAGGGATGGGTCCCTTTGACTTATCACTGCTGTTGGTGCCAGACCCATAGTCCTCTACTGCGGGGTCAGATGAACCATTAAGGGCTGAGTACAACCACTTCCCTGCTTTACTTGTAGGAAGTGGAGAGGTGGAGCGGGAGGGTGTGGGGGAGTGGGAGGATTTATGGAACAGTGGTGAACCCTGACGTTGGGGGATGTTGACCTGCGGAAGCTCTCCGTTCTGATACGCATGGTTTTCACCAGGCTCCTGGCTCTTCTTGCTGTAGGAAGGTGGCACAGCAGTGTGAGGGAGGCTATTAATGGGGATGTTGTTGATGGGAAGATTAGGAATGGGTAATCCATTGAGGAGAAGGCCAGACATGGAGTTGGAACTCTTGCTGTATATGTTAGAGTTGTGAAGGAGGTTGTCTTTGCTGGGGTCCTGGCTCTTTTTGAGGGTGGGCAGGCCACCATGGCTGTTGAAGTTTGGGTTTAGGCTGGGGGTCTTGCTGTAAAGCGGAGGCAGACCAGTATGGATGCTGCAGGCTAGGGTAGGGTAGGTAGGTTGTCGGGGGAGTGACTGGACACGAACCTGCAGTGCAACACTCTGGGATACATTGGGGACAGGGAAAATGTGCTCTGAAGGCGGCTGGGAGAATTGCCACACCAACTCTTCATCAGCAGCACTGATCCTGTTTGACAGAGAGGGATTGAATAAACAGGCCATTGTTAATGCTTACATCTTAAAATATGTAAGTATTATCAGAGCCTCCAGTGATTCAGCTTCACTTCCTGTAATTCACTTTTCAAAACAGCACAGTGCACATAGATTTACACCTACCTATAAACTCTAAAATAACCCAACTCTAGGTCAAGTTTCCTGCAGCTTTAATAATCTGGTCCAACAGCCTGAGTGAAAATCCTTCAGCCCACCAGTGTCTTGAGTGAGTGCTATGTCTGACCTGTACAGGATGTTTCTGGGGACAATGCCATGGGAGGCACTGAGCCAGGCGCTGAGCTGGGAAAAGAAGACGTAGGAGCGAACAGCCAACAGCAGGGTCTTCTCCTCAATGAAACGATCACCGCTTCTATTAAAAACACAGTGGTGGAAATGAGCCAGTATGTCAGGTTAATGAGAACACAGTTCAGTAATATATGTGTGTGTGTTTTTGTCAGGCACAGTGTTCCCTGTTCCTACACATGTGAGTAGGAAAGTGGGCCAAAATCAGGCTAATTAACCCTCTGAGTGCCAAGTGTATTATCTAGTTTGTTTTTTTTGTTTATTATCATTTTATTTCATATTATATTTTCATTTTTAACATAGCTTTTTAAGCCTTCACTTTATGAATGTCTCCGGATCTGTTGGAAGGTAATACTCATAAATCTATGTCATTTTACACATTTTCAATGCCATGAATTATAGCTAAAACATGCACTGAATTTTGAATGTACTGAACACACAGTGGGGATTTCACAGCTCCAAGAATTCCAATGTGCAGGTAGTCTTTATCAGTGCAAATGGCAAATAATGACAACTGAACTTGAAGAACTCTATGGATGTTTTTCACGGACCAGGTCTGTCTGTGCAAGCATCTCTCTGTGCATGAAGTTAAATTACATGAACAAAATATGGGAAAAACATTAGCTGAGGAAACTGAAGACAGAAATGGATGAATGGAGGAGGCAGCAGAAATACAACATACTGTATTTCTTTCAAACTGCAAACTTATATGTTGGTCAGAACAGTGAGCACAGCTCATATAGTATAAATATGAACTGTGCAACATCACCATGATCAAGATAGTGAGATAAGTGTGTGGCTTGTGTGCTTGTGTACTAGTGTGTCTGTGTGTGTGTGTGTGTGTGTGTGTGTGTGTGTGTGTGTGTGTGTGTGTGTGTGTGGGGGTCTTACTGTCTTGGAACTGGCTGCAGGGTCCATCTCTCCAGCAGCAAAGCATCTTGTTTAATGACCGGGTCACTGATGGGGTCACTCGGGGGGCACTCGTCACCATAGCAACAGTCTGGCAAGAGCATGACCTCGATCATGATGGGGATGCTGTTCCTCCAAAGTAGAATCACCTCCGAACGGGTTCGCCTTGCCTGCCGACACTGGACACACACACACACACACCCGCAGACAAAGGTTGAGGGTTAGTGTTCATTAGTGAATGTCAACACAGGGACCTTGAAATTTAGGGGCAAAGCAGATGCGACTCAATTGAACCTCACCTAAAGCTCAGTCTCTCAGTGATTTTATTTAGGTCGCATCTTAGTACAATATGAAAATCTTTTCAACATGGAAATTTACTATATATATATATATATATATATATATACACACACGATATTCTATATAGCTGTTGCAATGAAAAAAGGAACGTAAACTGAGTGGCCACTTTATTAGGTACACCTAATTAAAACTAATGCAGTCTAACACAATAGTCCTGCAATAAATCCTACGATTCATTAAGTATAGATTGTCCAGTTTTTGTCGGAACCAAGCAGCAATGTCGAAGGCTGAAAAATGAAGCCATCATGGAAGTCCCAAAAAACTGCAGTTCCTCAAATGACCACTTGCGGCTGGCTCCAAAAGTGAGTCAATCTCCCCAGACTGTTAAAATTCTCATGTTAAAATGTCCAACATTAGAGCAGAAATAAACATGTTTACAGGCTAGTACAAAAAACGGTTTTGGTCTCTTTAGTTAATGTCCCTTATCATGACAACTGTACACGGGTTGTGTGTGTGTGTGTGTGTGTGTGTGTGTGTATTTTTCTATAACTCCCCTGTTACATTTGCATAATTGAAGGTCGTGGCTGCTTTGAGAGACAGGTGGGTGCTGTCACAGTTGTTGTTCGGCGTCACTGCAGCTAATTCAGGCCACGAACGCGACCTCTCATCGGCGTTGACGCCTTTTGGAGGATTTTTCATGCAAATATCGAACAGATAATATGGCTTGTTGTGCGGTTCATTGACTAACAGAACATAAAAGGAAGTTTGTGCTCCTGTATTTTGAGGTGAGTTAATTTCTAGTAATTTTTTATTTATCTGTTAGCACTAATTAGCAGGTATCTGTGTCTGTACTCACCATACTTGGCTTGTTAGCTTTGCCCGTTAACTAGCAGAAAGCCAGAAAATGAATTAGCCTTGGGTTAGCTTTTGAGCAAGACATCCAGACACCCTGCTGTGCCAACGATGCTAAAAGCAGCGTGTGCTTGCCAATATATATTTTTTATTTATAAAGCTGGCATGCACCGAAGTGTGGCGCACAATCCCCACCTCTTTGCCCACTTTTGTATTAGCCAGGAGTTAGGCAGAGGCAGGTACTGCCATGACGTTGGCGGAGCAGCCCACTCTGAGCTTCAAAACTCCTCTTTAGAAACCTGTGGGTGAAGTCTAGGAGGCTACGTCCATCTTTATATACAGTACAGTCTATGGTTAGAATTGTTTCAAAGAGATGTGGATTCAACTTTATTGTCATTTCAGAGCCTGTAGTTTGTTGCTGAACTGTATTTCATTTTAAACATTCAGATCAGTGAAAGTTGAATACTTAGTTCCAGCTATGTTGTTAAAATTACAGAAAATATGTAATTATTACTAACATCTCCAATAAAGAATACATCAAATGTGCATCCTGGGGCCTCACTTAACGCTCATGACTTTAATGACGCAAATGAAGCAGCAACAACCTCTAGTAAAACTAGATGAGACTGGCTTCTGTTCACACTTACTAGAGAGAAGACAAGAGAGACTGTGTACACAGATGTGTGTTCACATGTGCTACCTGGGGCAGTTTGTCACTGCATTCGTGCTTGTGAAGAGGCGGCATGGCCGACTGGGCCGGCGGACAGTGCAGCCCCTCGGTCCTGCCCTTCACAGAATATTCTGGTGTCCTTCCCTCTGTGATAAGTAAGGTCAGGAACACCAGGAACTCCTCCGCATCATACTCGAAAAATTCCTCCGTTGCATCTAGACAAGGCAGAGAAAAAGAAGGTCAGCATATTCTTTTGCTTCACACCTAGAGAGAAAACAAAGATCCAACTGGAGGCTCTGCTGGGTGTGAATTTTCCCCTCCTGTGACTGATGTTGGGGAAATAGAAATGCAATTAGAAAATAACCTGTATTGCCACAATAACTACATGAATGCCTGAATGTCATTGTTTAGGTTTCTGCTTAAGTGCATGTGGCTATTTAACTTTGGCTAGAAAAGCTTGTTTAGAGAAGGGGTGTGGGGGAAGGCAGCGGATGACAAGTTTTCTAGTTTGACTGCTTCAAAGGAATATATTTAGATCTTCCATGTCAGCTGAGCTCAGGGGTGAAGCCACACACTGTCTGTTCTCTCTTATACAGCACTAACACAAACACACACTCACCAACACACAAACACACACCAGCACAGATATTAACATCATTCACACTCACTGACAAAAAATGTACAAACAAAAACTCACCTTGATACATGAGGACAATACAAGACAGAAATAATTATTTTAGTTATGCTTCACTACCTAGTTCTCCACCAGTTTTGGTAGGGTGGGGCTGGACAGGGCTGACAGGACAGAGTAAGGCTGAATCGTCACTGTTGACGAATAGACTATTCCCCTCCGAAAGACTACTGATAGGGACAACAACTGAATTTATTGTGTCTTTTCTACAAGGGTCATGATGGGGGCTGTTGTGTATTAGGTCACCAGCCAAATGCTACTAATCTGTGGCTGTGGCTCATGTGTTTGTCTCCTGCCACAGCAACATTAACCAAACCCTGATCTGTTTGTGTTATAATTGACGCTAAGATCTAAAGTGGGATATTTTTAGCAGAGGGTTGAGGAGCCTGTCTTGGCTGTCTATCTCTTGTACTCCTCCAGAGAAAACTCCCAGAATCCCGCAGGAGGTCAGCTGATACACAGCAGCGCTGAGAACTGCAACTTTCTTTCTTCACAGCACGCAAGCAAACACACTGCTGTACAGAAGCTGCCTGCCTGACAATCTCAAGCCCCCCCCCCCGCCTTCATTTAAATTGGAGTCACGACTACATGCATTTTTTTTTTTTTTGATAATTTTGAGGCTGTCAGGTCCTCAGGTCCCCTACAAGAACACATACACATGCACACACCCAGTCCTCCTCCCATCAGAGCAGGGCTGGCTAGAACAGAGTCCCTCTCAGCTGGCTCTGCAGAAGTGTGAGCTACAAGCTGCTGCTGCTGCTGCTGCTGTGTGTGTGTGTGTGTGTGTGTGTGTGTGTGTGTGTGTATTGCTGCCAGCCAGCCAGTCACGCACATTCCTCTCAGGGAACTCCTCCTACATGCCTTTGAGCTGCTGCTGCACGTGGAGAGAGGCGCACTCCAACACAAAACATGACGAAGGAGGGAGGGGATGAAGGGGGTCTGTTAGCCAGCTGTAGGCTGAATACGTGCAGGGTGAAAGAGATGGAGAGGGAGGCTATATTCAGGGACAATCTCCTCTTCTATATGGGCTGGAATGGGAAACAAAGGGAGAGACCAACAGCAAGAGAGCGAAAGAGAGCGAGGGACAGGAGAGAGGGAGTAATATACGACAAAGGTCAAGATTCAAGGTCACAGGGTTTATTACCTGAGCCTTTACGTGATGGTTGGCTTGAATGTATTGGATTACAGTCGAGGATTTGGGTTAAGGTACAAACCCAGTCTGTACTGGGAAAGGAAGATGCTGTCATTGGATTTGGGCTAAAGGTACACTTTGTGAGGGAGGCAAGGAGCAAAAGAGGAAGGAAGCATGGATGGATGAAGGGAGGGAAGTAAAACAGTGATTAATGGAGCAAGGGGAAAACAGCCTCTGAGGAACGGTGTGCTACCCTAACCCCCCTTATACACACACATACACACACACACGCACACGCACACGCACAGAGACCCAATCATGTGTGCACATTGGGTGTCATATTGCTGCTTTCTAGGAAAACCAAACCCAGGAACACATACATTTAAAAACACGACCAACAGGACAAAAACACACATGAACACCAACAAACAGAGGCACAGTGACAAACAGACTCACCATCACCAAAACACATGAACCCACTGAAGACACACAAAACACACAGACACACACAGCAACATACACACATGTGCAGCGCAGGACAAAGGACTAGTGATGGCGGATTTAGTTAAGGGGCCCACCCTGTGTACGCATAGATGAGAGCTGTCATTCTTTAGGGCGTCATGCCTGAATAGAACATTCCTATGAAGCACAGGACAAAGAAACACAGCCTAAATGGAGACTTGAAGGTGATCAGGATGCAGAACGACACAAAAAAAGCCAGAGAAGGAAAAAAAACTTTTCACAGATATGAAAGAAGAGAGGTACACTTAACATATGACTTAAAATGATAAAAACACAAAATGATTATCAAGGGGAAGAAAAACAGAGGAGTTGTTGTTTCAGCCTGATGCAGGATGCTAAAATCGTTACGGGCAGATCACCTCCCTTTAATCCTGCCTTTGGTACAAATTTGGGAATTTATGTAACAATCCACGTTGTTTACCAATCATTAAGCCTTACAAGCAGGGTTCAATGTTCAATCCTTCCTTTTCCTCGCCCTCCTCCCCCTCTCCCTCCTCCCTTTCCCACTGGACCGTGACAGATTCATTCCTGCCCCTCCACCTCTTTAAATGTGAAATCCGTCTCTCATCAATTTATGTTTGAACGTTTGAATTCATGTGTTTGTGAGACATCTCTCCTTGCTCTTCTCTCTTTCTCTACTAGTCCCCTTGCATTCAGTTAGAGAAGTACCAGAGCGGCTACTAGCACTACTTAAGAAATACAAACAGAAAACATTTCAATCATCAACATAATCAGGTTTAAGACCGGTGTTTAAATAAGAAGCTTTAGTGATACATCCTCCACTTTACGGATCCAAACTTAAATACATGACACATAATGGAACACTGATCCTTCTCTTTTCTATGTGCATGTGACCTCTCCTCCGTCTCCTGATAATGTGTGATGTGAATTACGTAACAGGTTGGTTTTGGATTCAGGCATCTTATTATTAGACCTGTGACCGCCTGCCACCGAGTGCAGCTGGATACCCGCCTACAGATCGGCTGGTTCGGCCTGTATATGAACGAACACACACACACACACACACACACACACACACACACACACACACACACACACACACCTCTCAGCTGCCTCCATGCCCTCAGGCCAACGGATCAGTATAGAGTCATGTGGGATGGAAAAAGGCCCCCAGGTCAGGAGTGGAGGGGTCAACCTTAGTATCTAACATAGTGTTACACACTGACACGCACTTTAGTATGATTCATCATTACCTAAGCCCTGTCAGAGAGGCAAATGAGCTGTTTGTGTGTGGTTTTTGTGTTGCTCTTCTATGTATTGTGTAAAACAAAGCCAGATTCCTGTGCACTCTCGCCTGGTTATGACAGTGATTATGATCCTGAATGTTGTTGAAGACAGAAGGAGAGAGAGAGGGAGAGATAGACATAAAGTGACTGAGCGACACAATCACACATTCAGATAAGATGACCCATTAATCCGTGAACTGTGACCACACAATCACTGCGTGGCTGGCTATCTTTCCGTAGCAAAAGCTGCGCTGCTCTCCACACACACATACACTCACAGCTAATTTGCATGCTATGTAAGTACCCAAAGTGGCAAAAACCAATCCCATCCTCCTCTGCTCAGGCAGTGCTGCACTCTACATGTGTCGTTTGTTTATGACCACGTTTCACCCAAAGAGCACTGCTGGAGTCTTTCTAGCCTTTCCTCATACCTCAGTGATGTGTGTTAGGAGAGTGGAGACAAAAAAAACGAAAAAACAAAAAAAAACAAAAAACAAACAAAACTAGCCACAATGAGCTCACCTATAGCTGGGCTACTGGTTATGAAAATCTTTAGTGTGTATGTAATCTTTAGTGTTACACACACAGATAATATAAGATAATAATACTGCAGGGAGGGGAGAGACGAGACATACTTCAGAGAGAGACAGACGGTCTAGGCTGATATTGGACAAAACAGCTGAGTATTCTAAAGGACAGATAGGAAACGCGCACAGTTAGTTCAACAAAGGCAGACAGGATGTCATATTAGCAGTGCTTCCAGTTAACTGTCTGTCAATGTGAATTTCATGCAAATGTCTGAAACCTTGCAGAGTTAAAAAAAAAGGGCAAATTAGATGACATTTCCATCAGCTGGTTTTTATTTTATTTATTTTATTATTTAGCATTTCTGCTTTTTTTTTTTTTAAATTGGATAGAGTCGATAGAGGGTAACAGGAAGGGGGAGACATGTAGCAAAGGGCCCAGGCTGGAGTTTAACCCAGGCCACTGAGGTAAACACTCATGCGATCTACCTGGTGAGCTACTAAGCATTCATGACCAGTCTGGCAGATTGTGGTGGACAGATGTTTCACATCAGAGTATTTTAGAAAATATACAACATACTGTTGTATCACAAAACTGAACAAATTCTGACTTGCCTGCTGCGCTTTTCTTGACATTTCTTAAACAAACCTTAAGGCTTCATGAGAGCATAACGCATCTTTTGCAATACTGACAAAATCAGACTAAACAGAGAAGACAGTAAGGCATCGAGACAGACAGAGATACAGAAGACAGAAGACAGTAATAAAGAAAATTAGTTTAAAAATATTCCACTGACTTGGAACTTGTCTCGTTGTATAAAATATCTACACCTAATATTTAAATTAACTTAAACGAGTAAAAAAATTCAGACAATTTAAAGAATGCTACAAAGCTATTGTAACTGCTTTGATCCAGTTTAAAACGCCAAGACTGGTTGTGAAAGTAAATGAATAGCTGTCCACAGCTCCTGTTCCCCTGAGCAAGACACTAAAGCCCTAAGTGCTCCAGTGGGGACGAGTCAGTTTTCTCAAAATGAATAAATAATAAAACTAAGAGAACAAAAGTCTGTAATACTGTACCCATTTCTTAATGAAAAAAATACAGAGAGGACATCAGAGGATATTTCAGATTTCTGAGACTTAAAAATGCTTTTTTGGTCTCCCTGTTTTCTTGAGGTCTTAAGTTAATATGATTTCATTTTTTAGGACCTGCAGACTCTAGATAACCAGCCTGCTGGGAGGGTGTGTGTGAGGGTGTGTGTGTGTATGTGTGTGTGTATGTGTGTGTGAAGGGCATTTCCAGGCAGTTTCTGTGCAGCAGTGGAGGCAGTCTGCTGAGCTCGCTGAGGTGTGTCAGCTTAACACAATGATATCTAGCTCCTACTGCATGGAACAAAACAGTGAAGGTTCAATGTTCCCTGCTGAAAGTTCCTCATTCTGATCAGGTACAGCAGTGGATGTTGTAGATGGGAAACAACTAAAAGTCACTGCTTTTTTCTGCACTCGCACCTTGTAGTCACCACTCTGTGTTAAGAACGCTCAACACATTAAATTATAATTGCCAAGAAAATTGTGATGTTGTAATGACATGACCTTGAATTGTGTGTGGACGTGCAAATATGGATGGGCGGAAGTATACATATAGTGCCAATACACATTGCGGCCATGTGATATTTCTACTGCCATTTAATGCATACCATTATGCAATAGCATTATCGTTCTTACATGACATGTTCTGCCATGTATGCATTACCAGGGTACCAAGAACTCGTTATTTCTCCATAAATGTCAAGACTGCATCACATCACTTGAACTGTGTATAGGTAGAGTGAGAGGAGAAGGAGACAAATGTAAACTTAACACCAGTTCTGCTTTGCTCCTACTGAAAAAGGGGTCATATTCTTTGTTGCATTCGAAGATGATCGTCAAAAGAACATTTGTACAGTTCATACTGCTTTGCCAATGATTGCAACACCAACCAACACCAACAATCAAAGGAAATGTCACCACAGAATACGATATGATGCACTGCGGGTGCACTGAATAAAGCAGTACATCACAGTACTTGTCAAATTCTCCTACGCTCAAAAAGATTACAGAGGCAATTTTTTTTTCCTCATCAAGACAAACACTTAATTCTGAGTGAGGAAAATGTGATTCTCATTTATCAAGAATTTTGCAGCCCTAACACACACATATGTACAAACACACAGCTGCACTTCTATAATGTCTATATGGAGGCAGGATGGGAGATTACACAGACAGTTCTTCCATGCTAAATCTCCTTACTGCAGCCCCCGGTGAGATAAATATAGACACAACTTGGTAGCTCTCATTTTCTGTTTTTCTCTCTCTCTCTGATTTCAAAGTGTAAATTCCTACAATCAAGTACTTGATGACTTTGTGATGGTGTCTGCCAGCAAAAAAAGGGCTACTGCAGCGACTGCCTGAAGTCATAAACTATGGAGTGATAAAAGTAATTGCAAGATCGTGAGAAAAGTTCTAGCAGGCACAAGTTAGATGCTTAAATGCTGACACACATGCCACACTGCGCTCCTTTGAATTTCTACATACTATAGCTAGTAAGCTAACCCTTCCCAAAGCATAGCGCAGATAACTCATGGATTATCTGAAAACTACAAAGGGGCTCCCCCAAAATCCAACACTGGGCTGGGCTTTTGAAGGTTGCCTGATGTTAACTATTTGGCTATCCCCAGATTATGAAAGCACAGAGCAAGTTTTAAAGTATTTAAATGCACTGGTAGCAAAGCAGGTGGCAGATCTGAAGTGTCAGCAGCTCTGGCAACTGCATTTCTACCACCATGGGAATTGTTTGCAATGCCGTCTTTTCTGTTCCATGGCCAGTTCTGCAGTCTGACTATATTTGGAGACCAGCTGGTCTGCAAGACCAACTAAACTATATCATCTTTCCCTATACATGTGAAGGATTGCAACTGCTTACTTACACTTTTCCTTACCAACTCTCTATTTCCATGAGCACTTCACAAGACTGTGGGTCCAAATACGCTGTGTCCCCAGAAATATGCACGAGAGCAAAACATAAAGGCCTGAAAAGAAGCTACACCAGTAGTCTGTGTGTATAAATATGTAGTATGCTCAGGCACATACAAGAAACTTAACTCTTCTGACTTCTGTGTTCTGACTTTCCATTGCCATAAATCAGCTATTCAGGACCTGCAGTGCTTCTGTAACATTACTAGAAGGAATTCTGACATTTAGCCAGTCAGTTACCAAAAATGTTTTATACCTTAAATGCAATCCAATTAAATTTCTGGTTAGGGTTCAGATTTCCTGTGCAAAATATCAAGGACACAAGTGCCAGCCAAGAACTGGATCCAAGAAAATCTGGACACTGTTCATTGTTGCCGTCTAACTTAGCGCAAAACAGCCAGCGTAGCACCATCAATATTTTGTATTTGAATCATTGCACCCTCAATTGAAATCAGGTCATATGGTATCTGCAGAACTTATGAGCTGCTACAACAGCTCTCATACTGCTCGTGCTTGCTTTTCTGATTTTATCCAGTGCTTTTCCAGCCAGTGTTCCATTGGATCTGAAGTTAAGCTGGTGTTTATCAGAACAACTGCTGCTGTCAATTGTTCTCAGGTTCCTTATAATGGCACTGAAAGACAGAAAATATTAATCAGTCTCCATTTTTGACAACAGACCCTGGAGAAGTCTTGTGGTGTTTATTTTTGTTGTCAACTGTCTAGCAATGGTGTTGTCATGGCTCCAAGCACATTGTGTATTCAACTTCCCATGATGAAAACATGTAGATAGACGAGTAATGCCCATAGGTAACAATTAAATTAATGTTAATTAATACAGCTAATACATTTGGAGCAGTAGAGTTATCGTCAGCAGCTACAGATATCCTCGATTATTTCAAAATAAAATAAAAAAATGATTAACTCCCACACTTTCCTAACTAGCGCCAATTAACACATAGCTAATTGACAACCACAGCTATTCCAGAGTTAAAATTGGTCATATTCCTGGGCCACAAGCTACTGCACAAGCAAACGCCAGAATCATATTGCAGAGACATAATAACATCAAACAAGCTGACGGCATTGATAAATTTAGACAAAACATCCACTTATACAACGCACCTATGGGGGCGTTAAATGTTTTTAATATTGCTAAATTTCCTGTGAAAGCAGAAACTGCAATATGATTGAAGACACAATTAACTAAGTTTTCGTTTTGAAAGCCCCAATACAAAAGGAGGTGTTGCGTCAAAGGAAGAGGGATACATGGCCTGGGGAACAGTGATCAACGATCACAACTGTTGACCAGGGAAGAAAGGGCGAGAAAAAAAGATGGACAAGTGTTGCCAAGGCAACAGAGACATTTTGTTAAATATTCCCGTCACAGTGATTGAGGAGTGTCTGGTGTGTAGGCATGAGCTGCACCAATATGTGTCTTTGTATGTGACAGCGAGCTGCAGTTTGACATCACAGTGTTTGAAGAGAATTAATGCTCCTGTTGTGCTCTGCGAGTGTGCGGTGATGTGCGCTGGGTATATGCAGCAAATTACTTTTTGTGTTAGAGCATGTCTGTTGTGCTCTGACTGTATACCATGTCCTTGTATTGTACACTGAGACTGAGGCTGTTCTGTCTGTTAAGCTGTTAATGTGATCATACGCTCTCTCTTGTGTCTGTGTAGGTGTGTATGTTGTCCCGAGTGTGCCTGAGTGTTTATGTCACCTCCCTTATCTTTTGTTCCATGGCAAAGCAGCAAAGGGCTGCTGCTAAACTTCAATTGTACTAACAGGGTCAGTTGTGTTTCCATAGCGTTTTATAACATGACTCACATGTCACTGCCAGCTCACCTTTCCTGTTTTTGTCTGCCAGAGTGTTACAAGATTAAAAAACACTGGAAATGGAGGCTAAGTCTGCCAAGAAACTGGCATGTTTGTGCCAAAAGACCATAAAGAATGGTAAGGATCATCCAGGTTCAACTTAACATCGATATTTAAATAAACTTTGGACATCATCTGTCAACTTCTACTTAGCACCATAAAGTATGTGTTTTAGTTATTTAGACTAAGAGCTCCTCTCTCAAGACTTTTCCACATTCCTCCCACTTGATATACTGAGATGCGTCTTCAAGACTTTGGGCTCGGGATCTATGACATGTGTGTGAGAGTGTCCCTCTCTCCCACTCTGCAACACAAAGGGGCAGATTCACAGCACACATAGCAACAAGCCCTGATAGGCTGAGGGGCGTTAGTACAGTTCCAGCTGAACCCTTCTTCTGTTTTGTGAACTCAGCTGCTATTATTCTCCCACAGCCAACAAATACACACACACTCACTCACTCGACCCAGACTGACAAACCACCTTGCCCTCTCTCTCCCATTATTATCAGCGATAAACAGAGCTGTTGTTTAGAAGCTGAGCAACTCGCATACTCGTGAAGTCACATGGTAAACAAGCTTAGAGCCACTGGAAAAAAAAACAACTTTTCTTCATGAGGCAAAAGTGTTTAACAAACTCATCTCAGCTGATGTGGAAGAAGTCATTTAAGGCTTATGATAAATCATGTCTATTAATTAAAACTTCTTTCACGTTATCGTGCCTGTCTCCCTAGTCTGTACACCTTGCCAGTAGGTGAAGTTGTGCCAGAGCCCCATTACTCCTGTCAATGTTACCAAGGCAAAGTCATTCTGATGGCTAAAACTGTGAAAAATCAAAATGGGATGAATAAAAACAATCTACTTACATGTTAGGCTGTCTGTAGGCAACTAGACAAACAACAATATTTTCTAATGTAGTTGTATTACAGCATTACTAGGTCATCCAGTTTAAAGCCACACTTACTGACTTACTGCAGTGAACTTTTGTTGAGTTCAAGCAGAAAAATCCCTCTAAAATCACCTGTGCTGTTCATGCCTTCTTACAGTATTAGGTCAGTATGTATGATGAAAGCTCCCGTAACAATGGTAGCCTATCACGGTTAGGTAACTGTGGATGAAGGAGCACAGAGAGTCTGTAGGATTTCATTGCAACCACTCACTATGCCAGGCGATCTCAGTGATCAGCTTTAACCAGGTAGGATCCGTAACATCATCTGGTGTAGCCTTTGAATCTGATGGAAATCTGCGTTTCCTCATCCTGCTACTGACCACAAAGGTGTAAATTCAAATCCCAAACCTGCTGCAACATTTTAGATGAGCAATGAGATACAGTACACTCTCTTCATCTTCAACAACCATAGCAACTGAGGTCCTTGAGTACGTACTTAAACCCCCATTATTTAGATGAGTTGCCCAGTGGCTGTAAGTAGAAGACTGGTTGCACTGGGCAGCTTCCAGGTATAAATTCATTAGTCTTAAGTTAATGTCAAGCATTATGTACATCAAAAAAATATTATGTGCTGTAAACTTTCTTCAGATTAAAAAAAAATATATCCATGAAATGGACTGAAGCGCAGACCATGTGCTTGTGAAATTTATTTGTTCAAAACAATTCATCACACCTTCCTACTAATCTCATCTTTCCTGAAATGCCAGAAAAATGATCATCGGACACACTCACCTAAGGTTTGTTGTACCCTCCACTGTGCCCTTTTTGACCTTCCTTGCACATACTGTAGCTGGGCCCCCTAAGCTTTCGTTATTCAGGCAAGAGCGGCCCTTTGCAAACTCATTGTCTAACTAATGCCGGTTATGTAACGTGGAGTAGAGTGGATACAACAGTACTGGATAAGGTGGTCAAAGTGGGAATTACTAAGCCCCAGTAGAGCCAACAATCATGCAGTCCTGTCTAATCTAGCCTTAACAATGTACACTTGAGCGACACACTTTTATTTTCGAGTCAACTGTCACATTTTCATTTTATAAAAAGGTAGAGAAAGTACATCTCTTTATCAGGTGCATTTGCAAGAAGGTGAAATAGATATCAAGATTTTCAAAAGATGAATTTAGATTAGAATTTCATCCTCCAAAATACTGTTCTAGAAAATTACTACTTTGACCCTTAAATCTAACTGTGCGCATGGATGTGATCTCCTTAACCAATCCCTATCCCCTCCATCGGCAAAATCTAAGCTGAATGCCGGTGGGTCCAGGACACTAGGGCAGTAGGGCAAACCAGCCTCTCTCTGTAACCAGAGCCACCCTATCCAACATGAACACACTGGCTTTTGACCTCTCCTGTGCTGTCGATGCCAATTTCTAGAAAGTGGAGTCCGAATTGAGAAACACAAGCAGCCCTGCTCCAAGGGCCACGAGGAAAGTGTGTCAGTTGTGGCACAAGCAGATCGAGGTGGTTGGTGACTGGAATGAACCGCTTGGAACAAGGAAGTACAAGGCCAAAGTCTTGACATGACTGGAAAAAAAACCTCACTTTATTCTTGGTAAAGCTGGACTGAATGATTCATCTGCCCCAAAAGGCCAACAAAATGTTCTTCTTCACCTTCTTTGCTTTTGGGTGCTTGTCACCTTTCACTGTTCAACTTCATGTATTTGTCATTTAGAGCCTGGTTTTGTCAGCACCTGTGAAACCCAAAGTAGCAGCTCTGCGACCTCAGATTCAATAGCAGCACACATTAACCACATAATACATCAAGCGCAGAAATCTACCCTCTAAAATTAAGGGGGAAAAGAAACAGTAACCTAGTTAAACAGGATAGACTGTCAGCTGCTTTGGTTTGAGGATGAAGCAATACAGAGGCTGATTGTGGAATTGCCTCACTCGATATTGAGACCAGTTCTTGGCCTGAGAGAGATGAGATGAGGCAGTGGAGAAAAAGAAATGGGATAGTTGTGATGAGTCTCAAATTAACTTAAGCTCATGCTGTTGTTAATAAACAATGTGCTTCACGCCTCCACAATGAGCCCCCAAGGTGCTCTCTGTTAACAGATACTGGTAGTGTGTGCGTTTGTGTAACCATGATTCCATTACTCTAAAAGAATAGGTCACATTAGGGACAGATCAATTATCCCGTCAGAATCTCTATTATATATCTCCTGATTAATTAGTATTAGGGATAACTCACAGCATGAATGCACACAGTGATAGAAAATAGATTTTTTTTTTTCAACCTAACTTCTATTTGGGGTATTCTCTCTTTATATCAGTGTCA
The DNA here is from genome assembly GCF_002260705.1 of Seriola dumerili. Taxonomy (NCBI): domain Eukaryota; kingdom Metazoa; phylum Chordata; class Actinopteri; order Carangiformes; family Carangidae; genus Seriola; species Seriola dumerili. The sequence continues at coordinate 7,007,605 of NW_019174258.1, forward strand.
GACATTTCAATTGTAAATGATCTAGGGTGGCCTCTTTGGTGCTAGACCACAACAGCACACTGTCAGCATGGGAACACGGGAACAGACGAGAGGTGTGTGGTGGGTGAACCTGATTAAAGTGCTACTTATGTAACGCCCTTTGCAACCAAAGATGTATGGTGTCTGGTAACAGACCTTAAAACCTGAAGAGGATTCCAGCCTCTTCACAGTCAATCTAGACCATCAGTCAATATTAGCATTTAAAGATTGTAATAAATCAGTGACATCTGACAAAACACAAGCTTCTTTATTTCCTTATTACTGTTGAGGGCTTGTAATGTTTTTATACAATATCTGGCATCGACAGAATTTATAATTAAACATTTAGCTTTTAACAGAAACTGAATTAAAAGAAAGTATTTCAAGGAAAATAACTTTTAAATAGAAGTATATCTGTTTTGTGGAACAGATGACTAAACACGCTCCAGTAATGCTCAGAAAACAGCGCCAGTGTGTGTGAGATGGCCTTACACTATAGCCTCATTTGAGATGCATGCCAATAGCAATATACATATCTGCAACATGTATTTATTGAGGAATCAATATATAGATAATTCTGTCAGGCCTTACTATGACCTGTTTCATTCTTGTGTTTTAGATAGTCAGTAAACCAAGCTGTATTTCTGTCAAAATGCTTTTTGTCTAGATATTATCAGGTGTTACAGTAGGTCTATGTGATGCAACTCAGAGGAGAGGGGAGATAAAGGGAGGAGGGGAGATGAGAGGAGAGGAAAATAGAATAGGTATAAGAAGACCATTGGAGCAAGGAGTCGGAACATTGATTCACTACAAAGTCACAGAGAGACAAAATTGCCTGTATAAGGATTTCCCAACTCACGAAGCTCGCAGAAAAACAATAATCACACATCCATAAGCACGACATACTCCTATGTAAACACCAATGGCTTAGTGGCACCTTGGCAGCAGAAATATGACCCATGCTGCTTCAGCCAGTCCAGCAACAAGTCTGAATGGTGTATTTTTGTGTGTCTGTATACATTGCGCCTTAATACGGAGTAGCTGCACTAAATAAGTGCACTTGCTGATATTAACAGGAAGCTGTCATTATGGTTTCTCAGTTGCAAAAATAACAAGCATAGTAGAAGCATGACAAAGAAACTTTGTTTCTTTATTAGGTGGTTTCTGTGCAAAGTGTGTGAATCGAACAGAATTTGCAGCTTAACACAGATCACATCAAGGATTAATACTAAGGTGGAAGCAAGGATGCAATAAAAAGGACAACTGAAATTAATTTGTCATGGATATAAAATCCCAATAATATTTATTTGGCTACTTTGTTCACATAAAATGTTTAAATAATGTACAAACCCTGTTCTGCGTGTTTTAAACATTAATTTAAAAGCTAGTAAAAAAATGTGGTTATTAATTTATTAAAAAAAAGAACATGAGGAAATTAAATTTTTTAAGGCCTTCATTTTAATTAATTAATTCAGACCTTGATGAGACCTAGAGACACCTTAAGGAAGAAATACAAAAGTACGACAGAACACAAACTTCATACACCAATGACAGACCGAAATAAAGACAAACAAATTGTGATACAGAGGAAAAAAGAGACACGGATATTGTCCCACCACAACACCACCCCCACCAAGAAAAAACACCATGTCCAGATGGCTCTTCCTGTTCCTACAGAGCTGGCTGCTGGTTGGCTATGAGGAACCACAGGGGCGGGTGGATGTGACGAACAAAGAAGCAATGACATCACTGGCTCAGTGGCACCCTGGCAGCAGAAATACGACCCATGCTGCTTCAGCCGGTCCAAGTCTGGACGGTGTATTTTTGTGTGTCCATATAGCTTGTTAACACTGTGCCTTAATACGGAGTAGCTGTACTAAATATATACACTTGCTTTTATGTCTATGTCTGTGCAAGTGTGAACACAGCTCAATATGACTTTAGTGACCTTAAGCATTAAAATTATATATATATATATAGATATATATATCTATATATATATAGATATATATATATATAGATACACACACATATATAGTATATATGTATCCGTATAGCGTAACAGTGCACATCTACATGTGTCCTGATGAAGGGCTGGCATGCTAAATAAAATGTTCCAGCATTATGTAAGAGCATTACTGGACTGGGAGCACTGGTTGCCCAATCCCATACAGCGGCTAGGCAAGGCTAGGCTACTTACAGCCCAACCTGTCACAACAGCATTGATTTAGGCTGATTACTCTGGGGGCCAGCATAGTAACTCACAGCTGAATGCCTACAAAGTATTGGTATTCATTGTGAGAGGCAGCTCTGAATCTCGCTGTACAATGGGGAGTCCAATATCCACTTTGAGTGGAGCTGGGTCAGCAAATGGCTGTGGTGCTGTATAGAAAAGGAAATACATAGAAGCACTTATGTTGACTTAAGCTAGTTGATAAAATCAATACCGATTGTACAGCTTTGTACCTAAACATGAATATCTTTAAGTGAGAGAAAAAACTATTAAATTATTGGGCTTTTTAAATGAATATCAATTCACTGGCCTCTCCAATACAAAATTAACGTTAGTGTCCAATTCCAATTCCAATAAGTGATGATATGTAATTTGCGAATCACAAAAAGATAGTACTATCAATCAACATTAGTTGTGAATTTGCTAAAAAAAAAAACCATGAGAACAGAGAAAAATTAGTCACTCAAAAAAAAAAAAAAATACAGATGGAGTCCAACTGTGCGAGGGGAGTAAAACAAGAGAGCACCTGTTGTGGCTAACTCCTGCTACAGCATGGGGTAAATCACCGTCAAGGAGGAGGCAAAGACAACACAGGGCTAAGCAGGTGCTGTACGGGACAACAGTGTATGTCACTCTTTGTTATCTGGGTCTCTTGTCAGTGAGAGTGTATACCCTGATCCGCTGGCATGTGTCTGGGACATCTCAGGGCAGCTGTAATCTTACTGAGCGCACGGCAGAAGGCATGGGAGTAAGTTTTGTGTGTGTGTGTGTGTGTGTGTGTGTGTGTGGGGAGGTGGGGGGTGGGGTGGGGTGGGGGGGGGTGGACATTATTCAACTCCTCCTCCAGGGACTAATGTCTCCAAACAGGAAGCACTGCCATACTAACACACCAAATAACATTACAGGGAGCAGGAACAGGAGCACAGTGCTGAGGCTTGCCAGCTGACTGAGTCTCTCCAACATTACTAGCTCTGAGGTCATCTCTGTGTATATTGTTTAAACTGTGTCTGACAGCGGGACAGAATGAGAGCTGTGGTTGAGGGCATTAAGGAGGAAGCACTAAGTCACACCATTCTTAGCTCTTTACTCAGACATTTCACCATATGACCTCATATAACCATCTAATGCAAAGTCTTCTTTGTTCACTGATCTGGTTGTAAATAGGACCACAGTTGAGCCAAAACAGTCTATTTTTAAGATGTAAACAATTCCAGTGTGGTCTTGAATCAAGCTTTTATCTTCTAAATGTGGAGATAACAAACCATTAAAAAAATTATGTCTTTAAGGATACAAATAAAACCCAGCTCAACCACACCGTTTGAAACTTGATACAACAACCTATGTTTTGCCCAACTAGTGTAAACAGGTCCTGAGTTTTCCATAGCTGATGGGACCTGTTAAAAGCTGTCAGTTGAGCCACATGGTTCAACGGTACATCGCTTATTAAGGCCAACAGCAATCTGTTGTGTACTCTCTGCAACACTCACTCTCTCCTCACACCCGCACACACCATCCTGACTCACAGCTCAACTCACAGAAAAACAAGGGGGTCAGATGACTCTGGTTAGGCCCCTGAGTGTAACATAAGTGCTCCTTTTCTACCTTTATAACAAAGCATGGTTCACAAAGTGCCACAAAGAGATGCTGCGTGAACTTCGCTGAAAATTCTGTCCATCTGAAACACAAAAGTCTTCATGATGCTATTTTTTTTCTCTGGATACCAATTCTGACATCTAAACTCAGGGTATTAGCTGATAAAGGGATCCCAACTGATACCAGTGCTCTTCTTTGTTTTTCAGTTTTAAATCTCTCTCCATCATCGTATCATCAAACGAATTAGGATCATTCTTCTTACTGTAAGGAAATGAGGGTGTAAACAAGACATCACTTTCTTAGTGTATGTGTACTTAATATGGATTGGACACATTAGCCTGAGATAGGATCTATTTATTAAGGTCAACATCAGTGAAGACACTGATCTGTACTGTTGGATTTCAGCATTACAAGTGCCCATATTGCCTCCTCAAGGTGCTAAAAGAGGAGCTAAAGCCAAAGTATGGTGGGCTACAGTGTGATTCTATCACCTCATAACCCACCCAAAGTCTTGGCTTGACTTTTCACACCCACCTGATCAGGAGGTCACAGCCTATGAAGCTTGTCACAAGAGTGTTAGGTGTTAGATGCACATGTCTGGACTTGTTCAGCTCTCCCCCTTAAACATAAAATAGCTAGGCTCTCAAAGGAACTCTCACCCCAGCAGGTGAAGAGCAGTGAAACTGACTGATCTTTGCTTAACTCGGCCTTGATATGGTCCAGGCTACTAAGTAAACAGCTTCTCTCACCACTGCAGTCCCTCTCTCTGAGAGCAGGGAGAGGAGTGAGGCAAAAGAAGGAAGGTATCTGGCCTATAAGCAATCTGGTATCTCCACCACAGGAATGGTACAGTATGTTCCAAATAACAATAGCACCACAGTATCTGCCAGTCAAAGAGGGAGCTACTGCTGTGGAACAGCTTCTACTGGCACAAGTTTTCACAATTAGAACATGACAGTGAGCAAGCCAACCTGACATGGTGACAATCCATGAAGGGGGAAGAACAGATGTGCTGTACTAATGTGCCTCAGGCCAACAGTTCTCAATCTTTTTGGCTCATACAAGGCAGGAATACATAGAGAATTTGGTTATAATCATTTCAATATCCCCAAATTTGAGGGCTATTACCCCAACCAATACCAGAAAACACAACAGCAGTGTTGCCATTTGCTGTTCACCGTTGACCCAGAATGTTATGCTTCATTATTAGGCTATAATTACATTGTACAGTGTCAGTCAATGTGCCCTTTACTCTGGCCAGTTGCATCACACAGAAGTCTTGTGTCAGTGCTTCTATATAAAGGATCCTACAAGCAAGGCAAGGCTAGGGTTAAACGTCTAGGCCCATATAGGGCACGTGTTTACTGTGTGTTGTGGAGTCCAATTACCAGTATATTGTGCTCTACGGAAGATCCCACTCTGGCCAGTCAGCAGCCTGACTGCTGTTTCATAACCTAGACAAACAAACAGACTATCCCTGATTGACTGCAGCTAATCTCATCATGGCTGAGAACAGTGGCTCTTCGCACTTCCAAGTATGGTGCTATTGTGTTGTTGACAACAAATCAAGGCATCATTTACACTGGATCACAAACAACCATGTATAATCAATCACTAAGTGAATCATTTATCTTATGAGCTCATACAACAGTAATTGTCACTTGTCAGAGCAGAGATTAAGGTATTGAGAGACCCTTCACAAATTATTGCAATAGTGAAATTAGCATAATCACACAGAAACAAACAAGGGTGTCCCCTCTGTCCCTGTTTTACCTCTTGCTGCAGATACAGCGACATGTAAACAGGTTGCAGAGCATAAGGCAGGAGCCTTATTTCCACAACAGGGTGGGTGTCAAGAGCATTTTGCAGCATCCCTGTGCATGAGACTGTCAAAACATGAGCAACTAGAAAACGGAATGGTATTTGGCATGACAAGATCTTGCAGTTTACACATTGAGGCAAAAAATTGGGAAAAGAAACAGCTGACATTTGTGTTAACATCCAAATCCAGAGCAGCAAATGTGTGTTGTATGTACATGTCCTCATTTATTCGGGTCAGGCTTTGTTAATTCACATAACCAGTGACCAGGCTGACCAGCTGTTACATCATTCCCTGGCCTGATTCTTCTCTCAGGGGAATGGGTACAGTCAGTCCACTAAAGCTGGAAATGGACAGCTTGCCCCACACACTGACCATCAAGTCCACCCCAGAGATGTGTATGTGTGTGTCTGTGTCTCTGTGTGTGTGTGTGTTGCCCCACGTACCTCGCTCGGGCTTCATGTTGTCCAGTGTCATCAGGTTGTCGTCAGGGTCTCTTTCAGGGTCTTCTCAGTCTTCTCTTTTTTTCTATCACACACAGCCTTTGACAGTAACACAACGGTGTCTGCACCCCCCAAACCCTCTGTGACTGAGACCTGCTGTATTAGCTAAGCAATAATATCAGCTGTGAAGCCTGTGTTGGTGCCAGCGGCCCCTATCCAACAACAAAGCATTGCTTTGTTAGCATGCTACTGTACGCTTCCATCGAGTCGCACTGTATTGTCCAACTGACTAACACAAAGACAGCTGATCGCGAATGCCAGTTATAGTTGGCTTCAGGTACTGGAGTTGTCAATCTGCTTGCTAGCGAGTAACCAATCTGACTACTAGTAATATAACTAGCAAGCTGGCTACTCTTACAGCCCGTCTCAGATTACACCACCTGAACCATAGTTACATCGCGATGCATTTCTGAGTCCCCTCTCATGTAACGCTGGCTCCTCACAACACTCCTGCCTGAGCGGACGCCTGCTAACTCAGCAGTGTTAGCTAGGTAGCAAACTCAACCAACTAACCTTATCGTTACTGAGTTGTTAAGCGTCTGCGGGTGACGACAACATCGCAAACATCCCAACCCCCAGTGTAGTGCAGGTAGCCACAGCTCAGCTACAAACACCGATGCCGATGACGGACGGTCTCGGTATTTTCTGCTACGACGAGAGCATATTTAGCGTATCATTCTTCTCACGAAATGTTTACCGACGATATCAGGCGGATATGCTCCGCTTTCTGTCCGTCCACAGCTCTCGAACAGTCGCCATCTACTTAACGTTAGAGACGCCACCTGTACCGACTTCCTTTGTGATCTTCATTAAAACTTTTCAAACAAACAGCCCGACTCTCTGCTGCAACGCTTCGGTAACGACTGCAACGTTTTCCACGAGCGTTAACTAAGTATCAGTCGCTGTTTTACCGCTGACAGGCCATCCGACTACTGAAACTACACGACTAGGTCGATACTAATAATATTCAGGCGAAATGCAGATGAAAGGAACAGTGAGTGCTCCTGGTCGTGATGCTTACAGTCTGCCTCCCCTCCTCACTTCCCTCCCTGCTGCTTGTCAAAACAGATCAGTGCAGCTCCAGTCACGTGTCCCAACAACAGCCCCGCTCGTCACTTCCCTCTCTGCCAGCCTCGCATGAACTCGCAGCCATAGCAACCGCCAACTTAGAAGTGGTACCAAAACTTCTACAGGGAGGACGCGGCGTGTTTGATGAAGACAGATTAGAAAAAATGACAACCTCGACCTGAATTTGTTTCTCCACTGTTATGTCTCATTATTGGCAGGGGGCGTCTGAGTAGGGTGAAGGGGACAAACAAGAGATGAGCTATACTCTCCGTAAGCTGATTGGTCAGTGGAATTCGGTGCGCGTTCACGTGCGCACGTGAGCGTTCGTCTTTTTCCGTGGTGAACATTTTGTTCTGGCTTGGTTGGCTCGTGAGAAGCCAAAGATCGTGTGTGTTAACGCTATTATATGTTGCAGCACAAAGTCCTGACTGGTCGAGAGACAAGTTCCTGGCAAATGCACCAGACAATGACTCTAGCTATAGGGATTAATTTAATACATTCTTTTGGCTTCTAAAATTAAATAAACTTTTGTCGCTCGTGTATATTCATAGAAATAAACTGTCCTCTTTGTTTCAATAGACAAAAGACATCTGCAGTAATTTATATTATCTTATATTTTTCAGTAATAATAGAGTAATATGAAATGTAAGAAGCTGTAGATTGTTACAAAAGGTGCAAAATCAAAAAATAGATCTATATTCAACCCAAAATCCCAGATACAGTACATTAGATAAAAATGAAAAACCCTAAATGGCCTATCCACTACCATCATCACCCAACTTTGGCCAGTCACTGTAATGAAGAGTGTCATTCACAAATACTACAAAACATTGCGTTAAAAAGAAGTTAGGTTAAAACCTTAACACTTGAATTTAAAGTGGATAAAGAGATCTAGAACCAATGGTTCTGCTCACTGCTCTTATAAAAACAGGCTGTGGCCCACTGTCATTTTGGTACAATTAAAAAAGGACAGAGGGAGAGCTCTTCTCTGTTGAAACCTCATGGAACAAAGGCAAAGGCCAAAATGATGACACCAGAAACTGCTTCACAAATCTGTTTGACAGCTGCACTTTGGGTGTTATTATTGTTTGCTGGACACAGATAGACTCTACAGAGTGGGCTTGAGTCTGATTTAAAAATATAATTATATTTTGGATGGACTCCTGATAAACTCAAAAAAGGCAATATTGTTGACATTTTTTAAAAATATTATGTGCCTGCCAGATTATTTGCTGTGAGCCTATTGAATTTTAAATGGACTGACTTTTGCCCTTTGATTCTTACACCAGTGACAAGTGACCCAGAGAATGAACATCTACCAGTTGATTATGGGCCTTTATCTAGCAAGTGTAATTTCAGAAACTGCTGTGCCCAGGGTGCTGTTTGGGATGGGTATTTGTTAGTGGCAGCCAGGGGCTAAAGATATTGTGTCAGAATCATATTCAGTTGCAGGTCAACATACCAATGATATTAGCTACATGGTTAAAGGGGAATTCTATGATAAAACTGATGTCACATCTTTTATGTAATTTTGATTCTGTCTTTGAGATAAAAAGCAATGAGGTATAGTACAGTGAAGCAGACCTTTTGACACTCTATAGACAATGATACAATGTAAATCCGCCAAACATCACCAAACCAAACATGCTGTTATTTCCAGTGAGGGGAAATAACGTCCGTATCCAAAATCAGTCTTTTTTGGTGTGACATTTTCCTTTAAGATGTAAAAAAAAATAAAAAATACAAGAAAAAAAAATGCACTAAGAAGTTCTTGTGTTTGGGAAAATCCATGCCATGGCTCCATCTAGTGACAGAAAACAAGTAATGCATCAAATAAAATGTGGAGGGGCTACAACTGCAGACTGAGCAAGAGTGCACATGGGGTGAAGCAGTAAGGACATGTTGCCAGGTGTTGGGACTCGCTTGGTTCGCTGTCCTGTGACTCCTCACGAAAGCCAAGTACATTCATAAATAGACAATTCATCATTCATCTGTCTGGCACATTGCAATGCCTTTACTGCTTTATTCAGTTCCTTTTGACCTATTTAAAAGGCTGGATGGTACACACTCTCTCTCTCTCTCTCTGTCTCTCTCTCTCTCTCTCTCTGTCTTTCTCTCTCTCTGTCTCACAGACACACAGACACACACACACACACACACACACACACACACACACACACACACACACACACACACACACACACACACACACACACACTGCTGGGCTTGGTTCGTTAAGCCTAATGGTTGAACAATAGACACATCTGCTCATGTTTTTCTCGGCAGGTAAATAAAAATGTGGAACAGTATTATTTAGCTTTACATTTGTGTGTGAGGACTGAAATTAAATGATCTTGTCCAATTCAGATCTTATTCAGAAAAGCTGACTGTCTCATTGATGCACTTTTCTTCAGTCAGTGTTCACCTGGCTAATCATTAGCTGAGACACCTTACATTGTTCCAAGTATTTTCAGACATAGGTCCAGTTTGGTTTGTTTGACACATTTCACAAAGCTTTGGTCCAACCACAGGCCCGAGATCTGCAGTCCAGTGGCTCACTTTGGATGTTAGGCAATCATTTGCATTCAGCTTCCCTCCCAAGACAGACTCATATGGCTGCTCATCTTGTCCTCTACTTCCTTATCTGATTTGATGTTTCATTGATTCAATTTTACTGTCTGAGCAAGAAAAGACAAAATGTACACATGCACACCAAAGACAAAATAAGCAGAAAAAGAAAGAAGAGCCGGGATTCAGAAGCTGGAAATACCAACAGTTTATTTTCTACTTTTTGTGACTACAGAAATGTTGAAACATCTGAACACTGAAAAAAGCTGGATGACATCATCACTTGCTTCTCAATTTTCTTTCTTTTTTTCATTTGCTTAGCAATCACAACAGATGATATTGCACGGCACTGAGAAAGCAGTAGCAAAGCTTGGGAAACAGCAATGACAAATCAAGTCATGAGACATGGAGTTATACATCTGAGAGTAACACTGGCAGTATTGCCTCTCTGGCATTCACACACACACTTGAACTCGTGCACACACAAACACACACACACACTCATACTGAAAACTGAAGAAGCATTGTGAGTTGTGAAGGAGGTCAAAAGAAAAAGGTCAAGGTTGACAAGAGCACAAGGCTGACGAGAGCAATGAGATTTCATTGTGAAATGCAAGTGCAAGATGAACTACTACTGTATTCTATTCCTAAATGTCTATGACAACAAATATGCTTGTTTATCAAAACCCTTCAAGCATCTTTGTATATGAATAGCTGGAGGACACCCCTCTGTGGGTGAGAAACTAGTTCCCCAGCTTAAGAGATCCAGATGATTGTCTTAGGCGCCGCAGTATTGTTATGAGACTTGTAGCTAAGCTACCCATCATATGGGAACTCCTTATGGACAAAATAAATAACAGAAAATAAAAAACATAGGTCCACACAGCATCATCCACTCCTCTAATACAGGCCTGTATAGGTATAATGTAAGCACCTATACTTTGCTGAAAAACATTCACTTTCTCCATTCTGTGTCACCGTGACTGCATAACATGCTGATGTAATCTAGACATTTAGCTGATAACCTTCAGTCCCCGGAGACTGTGTGCTGTCTGAGCATGACAGAGAGGAAACAGCACCCACAATAAAGCCTCTGTCAACCAGAGTGACTCAGTTGTGCTGTTGCGATATGCACCAATCAGCCCCACACATGTATACAGTAGAAACAGATTTAACGATAGACAAACACACAGTAAAGAAATACATGCAGATGAGCACACACACACTTGCCTACCTGCAAGCCTCAGCAGTACTTTACCTTACATTTGAGTTGGACGCACACAAGCACGCACGCACGCACGCATGCACACACGCACACACGCACACACACACACACACACACACACACACACACTCACACACACACACACACACACACACACACACACACACACACACACACACACACACACACACACACAAACACACATCCACAGATAGAAAAAGAGATGAGCAATTCAGGTGATCGTCCCCATACACACTCACACACTGATTCCTTTGTAAGGTTCTTTGCAGTTTTATTAGACTTTGCTCATAGTCATTACACGAGTACGTACCAAAAGAACAGATACTAGATGGAGCGAGGCGGCAGTGCCACAGCAATAAAAACAGACCCAGCTCCGTGGCACAGCCCCTGGCAGACCGGCTGCCCAGCCTACACTCCACCTCACTCTGTGTATGAGACAGCAAAGTGAGCGGGACTTGCAGCCCTCATTTCAGATGCTTCAGATTGTACATTGAACAGGAGATTCCCCACATGGTAGAGTAAGCTTGTCTACATAGCCCTACGCCTTCTACATTCTATACCCGTGCGAATGGCAAATCAAAACTCAACAAGTCTACCTCACAAATGCCAGTGCTTTTCAACATTATACATATTTTTTTCCAATTTTTGGTTTGTTTTAAAAATCTTTGGATGTGCAGTAATACCCATAAAATAACAGTTTTTAAAAAGTCAAAAGAATAGAAAAAACACGCACACACACAAACACACACACACACACACACGCACACACGTACACACTGCTTTTTGCCAGCTGTTCAACAAAGTAGCTCCTGTATAACTTTGTCTGCATTGGCAAATCAACTGTCTGGGTTTCTGGCAGTGTTTAAAACACACATTGAAATGCCGGCTAGGATTTAGCTGAAGAAGAATACAAACTACTCCTTTGTTATATCTAAGCGTGGGAAATAAGGCTGTAACATAAAACTGTCCTTTTTGTTTGTTTTTTTTTTTCCAAAAACCTACTATATACAAATCTAGAATTTCTACAAATGCATAAATTAAAGCAGTGGTTAACCAATACAAAAATGCAATTAAATTAAAATCACAACACAGAAGTAGAGAAAAGGGAAAATATGAACACAATATCACAGCAGTTGGTTTTACCCTGTAAAAGCAATAGTCTACCATCATAATATTGGCATAACCCAATGTCTGATAAAAAATACGCTTCTCCCTCCATCCCTTAAGTTTCATACATCAACCCTGAAACTTGTCGTCCGTGACTTGAAACAGAGCACTTCTGCCAAGAAAAAAAGAAAAGAAAAAACAAACTTCAAAATAGATAATCATACAGCTTTTTGAAGTAACAATAACAATTACCACACGAGTGGAGTTCTGCCTTACTCACAGATAGACGTCTCAATGCAGAACTCAAAGGAATTATTACTATGAGGTATTCAGAGACATTGGTAAAGACATGCACGGCCAGAGTGCTGGACCTTCCTACACACAGCAGAGAGACAAGGAAGGTTGGGGGAAGGAGGGGCGGAGGGGTAAAAGAGGGGCAGGGGAGAGGAGAAACAAAGACCTTTGGTTTAATCTGTAGAAGTGGACAACAGAAATTCCTTTGGTATGTTTTCATTGCATGGTTGCGCTGGCGAAAGCACCACGGTGTGATTTAAAAAAAAAAAAAAAAAAAGAAAGAAAGAAAGAAAGAAAACCTTTTCCTTGTTTCTTCAGTAGTGGCCCTTCTACAGGCTGAGGTATTCACAGAGTCAAAGGTGAGAGGTCAACAGCGGTTTAACACTTTGGTTCAAGCAAGGCACTCGTCCTGGGAGTTTTAGAAAGATTGCAACATGTCTGCTTCTACTTTCAGGAACATGTCTGCCTATAGTTGAGTCAACAATTCTGCCCATGGCTATATCAGCTTGTCTGCCTACTGTCATGTGAAGATGTCTGAGCTATTTGTTGGATCAATAGTATCAACCTATAGATACACACTCAGAGGCAGAGGCCAAGTGGGAATTAAGCTCCAAAAGAAAAATGGCACTCCAGCGGGGTACTATCAAATTCACAGAGTATTTTGAAATCATTCATGAACTGAACTTAAACTCCAATTTGATATATTTATTGGTTTGTCACAATGTCAGCTTTTACATTTTAACTGTCTTTGCTGCCAACAAAGTGGTAGACGTGAATGCTTTTCTGTGGTTAACAAGCAACACAGAGACTGATTACATTGCTTGCATGTTGGCTGTACCCCGCAGGCACCAGCCTAGCCTGCTGTCGTGTGTATCTATGGCTAGATCAGCATATCTGCCTATAGCTACATCAGCATGACTATCTATGAAGCTGTAATCAGAGCACAGATGAAGCAAGAGCACGCATAGCAGGGGTGCATGGGTTGAGTGCAGGTGGGAAGGGGAGGGGTGGGGGTGGGGTGGGGGGCATACAACATCCTTTAACACCACTCATAGAGGCCGTGCAATGAGAAAAAATCTTTGGTTATCTTTGGTATCATCAAAGTGATAGAAATCACGTATGGATCTTGAGTGAGGTAGCATCTTTGGTTCACACTATAAAACATCATCAGGTCTTGACACGTTTTTTTTTTTTTGTTTCTTGTCATCTTTTTTTTTGGTTTTTCTCTCGGAGATGAAGAAGCGGCTCTCTCTCTCGCCTCTCCTTCAGCGCTTGATCTGATGAATGTAGAGCTGCTAACCCTGGCCATGAGGAGGATGATGGCAAGGGGCCAGCTTAATATATCTAATGCTACGCTGCCCTGGGCCAGCCCTGTGTAGTGCTTTCCTCCTAGTGCTGAAATGCATAGCTTACCAGGAGAGCAGACGCAGGGGAAGGGGGTGGGGGGGTCCAGGGATTGGAAACAGGCAGGGATGGGGTGCTTTCGTATTCAGGTGAAGAGCTGACATTGCTGTGTAAGCGCCTGAAATTGATTTGATCACTGATATCATCCCCTCCACCCAACATCACTGATGAGGAGATAAAATCAAATACGTATGAAGTGCACGGGGGATGACGGGGGAGAGTTGCTGAATGTTTCTTATTAGAGTGGTGACACAGTTTGTCCTCAAAAAAGAAAAAAATACAACCCATCAGAGGCCATCTGTCTACCTCACAGTGTCAAGTCCACACACAGAGCCAGCAGTTTGTGTTTTCACCTTTGCAGAGAAAACGTACTACAGGATGGATTTTTCTTGGGTTTGCCAGCTGCTGGCATTTCCACGTATAAACTAAGAGCTAAACCTGTAGAAACACTTCCAGGAAAGGTTGTGTCTGTAATGATTAATCTTCACAAACAGCATTTACAGTAACATTCACAGAGACTGATTGTGAAGATAAAGCTGGAATCTTTCGTTTGATTCAAAAAGGCATCTATAAGGCAAATGTCAACAGGGTAATTTTCAGGGTTATGTTATATATTATGTCCATTTATAGGGGACATAAATTTAAGTATGACTCAAAATGTTGGATGGACCATGAGCAGTAACATTCTCTTCTTTGTGGCGCCTAACTAACAGTCTGTCGTAGGAGGTAAGGGAGGAAATGAGGTAAAAATACTCTCAAGATTATCAACTACAAAATATACTCTTTGGTCAAATTACTTCATGGCATGTTAAGTGGTTTTGTTTCTAAGCTGCATGAGAGGCTTCGGTGTGTAGAAGGCTTTGGTTTCTCATCTTTAAATTATTCAATGCTTCAGCATGTTGGAAGAAAGCACTACCATGTGGGTTGAGGTTAGGGGGTCTTGGTTTGGTTTAGGGTTTGGGATTTTGGTTTCTGGGTTAGCAGTCTACGAATGGACATTCCCCTGTCTGTCTGGAATGCTTGATAGAAAGACAGACAGCTGGACAGACAGACAGACAGACAGACAGACAGTCCACCGCCACCGATCCAAACGAGGTTGCACAACAATCCAGTCGCTCCTGTAGGATTATTTTTTCTTTAAAAGTTGATTGGCCAATCCCATCGGAGCTCCACATTCTGGCTGTTTTTCAAAGGTGTGGACAGCTGCAGATCAGACTGCCAACAGGCTGATTAAACCTCCATTTAGGGACCCATCATTAAAACCAACCAATCAGATTAAAGATAAGGATGGTGAATGACAGATTGATACTGGGTGGGGAGGTGAGGAGGGTATAGTAAAGCTAGAGACCAGTGACATTGTGTGTGTGAAGGGGGGTAAAATTATAGTCTTTTTGCAGTATGTTACACATAAATGTGTTGCTGAAACAAACATTTCAAAGCAGGTCAAACAAGAAGTCTTTGGTTTGTTTTTTCATCTTTGGATACTATAAATATCAATATAGTACAGGTTTAAGGGCAAAACGTTGCTTCAAGGTCTTTTTAAGTTTCTCTTTGTTTCTCTTAAGTTTTAAAGCTTTTCCACCGAGGTTGAGTCAGTCCATGAGTTGGTCATATCAGTCCATCTTCAGGCTTTGGTGCAGGCGTTAGGGCCAGAGTTGGCTGAGTGACCGGAGCCGTCGTCCACCCACTTATCTAGGCTCCGGCGGCGTGCGTTCATAAAGAAGTTGCTGACTGTGGCCAGCTCCAGGCCCAGCTGTTGGGCAATGGTGAGCTGCAGCTCTTTGGATGGACGCTTGTTCTCCTTGAAGATGGCGTGGAGCGTCCGCCGCTGCACATCTGTGAACACCAGCCGGGGCTTCTTGGTCACGTTCCCTCGCTCGCTTCTGCCGTGGTCCTGTTCCTTGCGCTTACACGCTGTGGAGAATCCAGGACAGAGACAAAGAAAGAGAGAGGGTTTGTGTGTGAGAGAGACAGCAGAATATGGTTGTGTAAAAACAAGAATTATGACAGCAAAACTGGTATCAGGATCTTCTCAAAGTCCTGCATTAATCCACTGCATGAACTGACCCATGAATGATCCATGAGTGATTCTTGTCCATATCACATGAGCCTGGAAGTCTACCTGTTTTCATTCTATTCTGTGGTTATTATAAGTCAATACTGATATCTGACCATTAAGACCAAAGTTAACTCACAACTGCAGGTGCAGAACAAATACATTTTTCAAGTTCTTTTCCTAGAGGCTTACCTAAAGACAACTGAGTGTTTTTTCACTCTTAAAACAAAAATACTTTCGCTTCTATTGCTATTTTGAGATTTGCATCAAGTGACACTTTCCTAGCCCTGATGGTAATTCCACAATCCTCCAAATGTCAGCAGTAAAAGTCTGTCTGACCGATACCAGTAATGTTTTCATGTTTGTCAAGAACCAATATGGAAACAGACATTGATCATTTTTCTTGCAGGTTTACCCTCAGGAAAGACAATGTTTTTAGGTTCTGTCTTCCTTCTTTCCTTTTTAGACTAAATTAAGTTACTATTGGCTGACACTGATGATATGCCTATAACGTATCTCTGCATCCCAAAAAAGGCAAATCTAACCTCCCCTCAGTTGATCCCGTTGTTATTTGATTCCCTCGTTCTCCCTACACAGCCATCCAAGCTGAGGCTCATCAGTGAGCAGAGACCAGGAGGGGGCAGGCGCGCGCTGCTGGAGCAAGGCCCAGTGCGGACTCTCAGGGGGAAATAATGAACGGCATATCCTAACCACAAAGCAATACTTAAACCAGCACTGGTTAATTTTACAAGATACTACGGGTGAATAAAAACTTTTCATGACAGAAAACCTCAACTCATGTACAAAGGAAACTAGTTAAATAAACCAATCAAATCCACACAGAACTTAGAACACAATTTGGAGAAAAATGACCTAGAGCCAATAAAAATGACTTTATCTATATCACATATATCACAGAGGGGATTTTTATGAAGTCAGTGCCTTTAAAGTGGCTTACTTCTTCACGTTACTATAGTATTCCTGGTCCATTTCTGGTCTTTAATTTTAATGTAATATCTGTGTCATTGCCTTTCAAATGTAGCTTGATTACTGAGAAATTACAATAAACATAATTAGGCTATTAAATCAAATTATTTTTGTCGACCCCACTCCAGAACCTCATTTTCGCACACACTCTCTCGGCCTGCTAAAGTAGTAGCTACAGTGCAGCCGCCTATCCGCACAACCATAAACCTGAGTGTGATTGTGAGTATGAGCAGCCCGGTGTCTCCAGTGCTGGTAAATATTAACAGAGAGCCGGAGCTCCTCATGTAAGGGCTGCTATAAATCAGTATAGGAGTGAAGGCCACTCAGACAGCAGGAGCCACCACAGAGCGGCCGTGCCCCGGCACACGAGGCCCGGGCAAAGAGGCAGCTTTTCCCAGGACCAGGGGGGGCATAACAACGGCCTCGTTATCAGGTTAATCACACACACACACACACACACACACACACACACACACACACACACACACACACACACACACACACACACACACACACACACACACTGCTGCTGCTCCCAGCTAATCATTACAAACACACAGATAACTCCACACACTCAAAAACACTGCACACACTGGGCCTACTGACGACGATAGTCCTGCGTTTCATAACCTCACAAAGGGCACGAGAGAACAACAAACAGACCTCTGTGCCCGATGTATTGTGAGCAGATGAGTGTTATACATATTCACTCCCTTCAGTTTCTGAAAAACCAAGAAAGAAACGAACACTGAAAATAGTTGCAATTACACCTGATTAACTGAATGAATTTATTCTGTCTTGTTTCAAATAGGTCCAATACCTGGCTATTTCCAAACCTATTCTATTCTATTCTATTCTATTCTATTCTATTCTATTCTATTCTATTCTATTCTATTTGATTCTATTCTATTCCATTCAAACAAATTCGGATAGGTAATTGAATACGTGGGAAAATGAGAAGAGGCCCAAGATTAATTTCAGATGCCTGAGATCAATAAGTGTATCACATCTACTTCAGCACACGATCACATCTAGTTCACATAGGAACGAACGGATCAATAAAATGGCGCTCAGCCTATTCTCTTCAAATTAATTTAGTGTTTAAATGTAATTTTTTACTTGTCTCCCAACTTATTTTTGGACTATTTAAGAAAACCTATTATTTTATATTTACATTTTTTTGCAAAAGAGAGACTTTGTAATTTTTTATTTAGGCCTATAAGTTTTTTCTCTTGTAAAAGATGGAAGTAAAACGAAACAGTGCAACATGTTCAAGAAAATGTGCTAAGGAAAAAGCAGGCCTCCCTTCTTTCTTAAAAAAAAATCATCATCAGCACTAATTAATAGGCAAATGGTCTGATTTTTGTTTTAATTATATGCTCATCACACTAATGATCAAATGATGACCAAATACAAACCCAGGTTTTAAAAGTTAAATTAGTTTTTTTTTTTTTTTTACCATTTGCAAAAGTCAGAGATACAATCTCACCTTCAGCCAACACACACCCACACACACTCACAACAGCAGCAGCAGCAGCAGATGGGAAAACTGAAAAATAATCAATTGCGATTATACTCACTCACGAGCATGCACGCACAGACACACAAACGCAATTGCACGCACTTTCCAAGATGCAGCCGCAGCCTCACTTTTCAAAAAAGCCAAAAAGAAAAAAGAAAACTCCAATTTGTAGGTCATTGATTAGGCCTACAAACGTTAAAAACATCCACTGTGGGTGTGTGTGAACGTGCACGTGCGATTTGGGCCTTATTGCGCGCCCTAATTGACTCATGCGTACCTAAGGGACAAATTAATAGAGGATTATCAGTTAATTTGAAGTCAGGGTTAGTTTACGACCAAAAACATAAACACATGCTCTCCATTCTATTCTATTCTATTCTATTTTATTCTATTCTATTCTACTGAGAACTGGCCTGTATTTTTTTTAATTTTTTTTTTATCAAAGTCAGAGGCCGTTTTACCAACTAAATAACGCCTGACTCCAGCTTCATTTAACATTTAAATTAAGTTTAGACCAGACTCTCCAGAGCACGTGCACACACACACACACGTCTTACTCTCTGTGTGTTTACACCAAGGGCAACAGCAGAGAGGCTGATCAGCTGCATCTTCACCAAAATAAACACATTCCTAACGATTTCTGGGCGAAGGATCAGCTTACGCACACACAGTCCAGCGGTCGATACTTTGAGGTAAAATGACATGAGCACTTGTTTCACACAAGCCCCAAAATCAGTGTAGAAACAGAATAGGGATGCGTATTGATATCAGGCCACTCTTTTGATCAGCATGGTGAAGCACTTTTCAACTTCACATATTGTTTAACAATAACAATGTTGAATATGACCTCCCCACCAGACTTAAATCTATCATTTGGAGTCTCTATCCAAAGAAACCAGGGTTCATCAAACCCTGAGGGATGGCCTGGTTCCTCGCT
This sequence comes from Seriola dumerili, assembly GCF_002260705.1. Taxonomy (NCBI): domain Eukaryota; kingdom Metazoa; phylum Chordata; class Actinopteri; order Carangiformes; family Carangidae; genus Seriola; species Seriola dumerili. The sequence continues at coordinate 7,026,960 of NW_019174258.1, forward strand.
GCATCTAATATCATTTGACTCCCAGCTTCTTGTAAAAAGATTTAAGACGAATGGAGACATTTCCTTGTATGTTGTTTTGATAAAGAACTATCAGGCTAGAGGGGACATCTGCCCTGAATGCTACCCAGATGTGATTTCACATGGTTTACACTTGAATTGCTGTACAAAGGTTTGTGATAAAAACTGCAAGCTCAGGTTTGATTCCCAGCCCACTTGAACCCATTGCTCAGTGTAAGGCAGCATTCAGGGCCAGTGATCCTCTTTTAGCGCCTCTTTTTGAGCGTCTGTTTTTCTCAGCCACACATTCAGAAGATGAAAGCAAAAAAGGGGCTTTACCGAGGCTTCGCTCACCTGCGAGCCTGAGCGCACTCATGCGTTGGAACTCAGGCTCCTGCAGCCACTTCCACATGCGGCGGAAGGTCTCTCTTCCGGACTTGAGCTTGGACCAGGGTTTGGGGTTTCTCAGCAGGTCGGACAGGGTCCCCTGGGACCTGCACAGGACCCGCTGGGCAAAGATGGCCTGAGGGATGCTGTAGCGCTTTAGCTCCGTGGTGATCCTCTGCGCCACCTCTTTGGTATTCACCTCCTCCATCTGTCCACCAGAAACACCACCCCCTCCACCGCCGCCCCCTTGCTGCCCGGGCCCAGAGGCCTGCTCCCGGCCGTTCCCCAGACCCTGGCCGTGCCCCTGCGCGCCAAGGTGGGCGTGCGGGTGGTGGTGGAGGCCGTTGATTTGTACCATGCCCGCTGAGGAGCTCATGTGCTGCTCCGTGTGTCTGCCCAGCATGGCCGGGTGGTGAGCCTCAAACCCGCTGGGGGTGAGCATCTTCTCACCAGGCATGGCGGCACCGGGATGAGCGTAGGGAGGGATGCCGGCCTGGGACGTGTGTATGCTGGCCAGACCGGAACCAGACAACGGGGACAGGCTCTGGCCCATGCAGGGATCCTTGTGATGATATGCGGGATACAGACTGTTCATAGGCGCCAGACTCCGGTCCTCTCGCATCAATGTGAAGCTGCCGCTGACGTTTCCGGGGATCCTCTGGTGGGGATGCGGGTGAGGATGATGGGGATGGTGGTGGTGGTGATGATGAGGAGGAGGAAACTTGTCAGACACGGTGGAGATGGGGGGTAAGGGCTGCAGAGGGGTTAGGGTGGTGTAAGTGCTGCTCGCACTCATGCCAGGGGGGGCTTCACACATGCTGATGGCGGGATGTAGGTGTCCGGGGTGGCTGGGGTGATAGTCTCCGCTGTCCAGCAGGGTCGCCATGCCCATAGCGCGGTGGCTGAGACCCCTGGGGCTCGGACGGGAATGCGGACTGTGGCCACTCAGCAGCTCTCCGTGACCGGCCACAGACTCATGGCTCACTCCGTGCAGGTCGCCAATATTCTCCATCGACAGCTGTGCGTTCATGATCCGGGCAGCGCTGTGGACCAACCATCTATCTGACCTACCGGAGTTAGCTGATGTCCAGAAGTCCTCACGTCCAGTAAAGTTCAATTTTCTTTTGTTGTTTTTCTTCTTCTTGCAGCAGCCTCCTTTGCTATTGCCTCTTCTCTGTCCTTATATTCACCTATTTGATTATTCTCCTACCTCTGATGCTGTTTTGCAGAATGGAAACGTCTTATCCGAATCCCCGTTTTTTTCTGATATTTTTTATTTATTTTTTTTTATTTTTCTGATTCTCTTTATAATTCAAGCCCCCCCACCGCCAACCAGCTGTCCTTGCGCTCCGGTCGGGTGCCGCGCCATCTCTCTAGTTGTGTGTCTCCAGCCCTCTTCCACCGCAGCACAGATCACTGTCCACACATGCGCACTGCGGTCACCCATCTCCTCCCATACTCTCTCTCTCTCTTTCTCTCTCTCTCTCGAACACACACGCGCGCACACACCGCCCCCTTGTTCTGACGTCAGCTACCTTATTAAGGAAGGGAGGTATCAAACCACCTGCTAAAAGCTGTTCTCCCCGATAACCCATATTCAGCAGCCTGTAGCCTTCAGTGAGATGTTAAAAACGTCTGTAAACACATGAATCTCTAATAAAAATCCTACCACAGTCGACCCATGGAAATGAACTGCACACAGCGGCCAAAGTTTTACAGTTAGGCTAATTGTTATTTAGAAAATGTTAAATCCATTAGGGCTATAATGAGCCTTCAGCTTCAAGTCCTCCTTAAATGATTAAGTGCAAATGAAGTAAACTTCCGGGTTCATTTGGAGTTGATTTTTAACTTGTGAAGTCTGGGATTCAAAACCTCCAAACCTCCAATGAAAACACACCCGATTCTTCACAAAAACGCAGAATAAAGGAGACTTCAGGAGTTGCATCAAAGAGCGCTGATTTAATTTGTTCATAGGTATATCTTATGTATTCATATACATCACATAGATCCAATTGTTTCATTATTAGGCTACTTCAGCTGTAGCACCCCCACCCCCACGCCCCTGCCAAATATGTGGCGGTTTAACCAAACGAAGAAGACTGTCGTACCTTCTCTTTTGATAGAAAAAGATGAGCAGATGTGTCTATTGTTCAACCATTAGGCTTAACGAACCAAGCCCAGCAGTGTGTGTGTGTGTGTGTGTGTGTGTGTGTGTGTGTGCTTGTGTTGTCCTATTTGGAGATGGACACATGCACATTTAGCCCACTAATCCTGAAGTTTTGGAATCATTTAGGTTAAGTATACAAATGTGAACACACACTTTGGTATCAAAAAAAGAAAGAAAAAGAAAATGCAGACACGTGATTTATTTAAAATGCAATTTTATTTTTGTTGACAAAAATGTCCAAATAACACAAAATTCACATCAAATACATTCATAGCATCTCTATAAAAAAAAACCCAAGGCCATGCAGGAAATGGCATGCTGACACATAACATGACTGGTTCCCCCGTGTTGCTGCAGTGCATTATGCTGCGTGAGTCTCAACCCCCCCCCCCCCCCCCCCCCCCCCTCCCCCCCCCCCCCCCCCCCCCCCCCCCCCCCCCCCCCGCTCCCCCCCCCCCCCCCCCCCCCCCCCTGCGCCCCCCCCCCCCCCCCCCCCCCCCCCCCCCCCCCCCCCCCCCCCCCCCCCCCCCGGCGCCCCCCCCCCCCCCCCCACCCCCCCCCCCCCCCCCCCCCCCCCCCCCCGCCCCCCCCCCCCCCCCCCCCCCCCCCCCCCCCCCCCCCCCCCCAAAACCTGCAGTTTCATACAAGCCGAACTCCTACTTACATGTCAGGGGCCGTTTAGCCTAATAGAGCGGTAGCGCAGGGCGTCCTCAGCCGGCAGAGGTGACAGCTTGCAGCGGTCAGTGTCCTGCTGGACCCCCTGCTGAATGAGGGACATGTCAAAGGTGACGCTTCAAGACTCCCAAAGCCAACATCTGCGGGGGGACAGATTAACCTTTCAGACTTTTCCCTGTCCTGGACCTGCTATGGGGGCCCCGCATCTGTCAAGGCACCCCACAATAGACCCAACGCTCGGCTGAACGAGTTAAAGAAAAGAAAAGAAGAAAAAAAAAAAAAAAAAAAGAGAGAGAGAGAGAGAGAGAGAGAGAGAGAGAGAGAGAGAGAGAGAGAGAGAAGTTAAACTGTCTCTAATGTGAAGTCAATGTCAACAGCGTGTGTGTGACGTGTGTCGAGACAAAAGGACACTAATTCCTCGAAGTGTGGCTGTCCAACCGTGTAGTGCTGTGGACATAATAGACTATAGAGGCAACAGGGCTGACAACAGGGAAACAAAAACACTGTGAATATAATTAATTTTGAAACAAGATTATCAAGCACTGGGATACCCTTTAATTTCATCATTTTTTTGATCTTATAATCAAACTATAAAGTGCATTAAGTTTGACCTTATTTTTTAAAATCAAATCTTTTATTTTTGCAGCGTAGGCCAGTTTATGCTTTTATTTTGTTGCACACTCGCACAGAGACACAAAGACAAACGGGATGTAGAAAGACAGAGGAATATGAAAAGCCAAGGTTTGGCCTTACATGGCAGCAAACCTCATCTACACATTCTCATACGGATCGATAGGCTCCTGCCATGTCTGCACGACCTGAGCTGCGTGTTTATGTGTGCTGGCTTTCTGTGGCCATTGTGCGGAGACAGACCTGGCCCTACGAGCCGGTGACATTTGCTTTGCAGAGAATATAAGGGACACGGTTTTCTGAGCACTTCTGAAAGGGGATACATTTCAAGCGGAATTCAATTCAATTAGTACAAAAGAAACAGAGGGACTAACCAACAAGTAGCTCCTAGCAGATCCATACACGTGCGGACATAGATATGCAGAGTTTGGAGAAATAGTCCACATTCTTTCCTTTTCATACCCCAGCCCTATAAAAAAAAAAGGTAGTTCTACGTGCCAGAGCAAAGTGGGGCCAGGCGATGGGCACCTGAGGGCTCTGTGTCAATTACTTACAGGTTTCACACTTATTATTTATCAGGGGCATCGTTCCCGTGAAGCCCACCGCAGCACATCCGAGCAGAAACAATATAATGCCTCTCAGAGAGGACCGTGGATCAATATTTCTGCAGCTCTGCAAAGTGACACAGCGTTGCAAGCGTTATAGATGTTGAAAATGACAATTACATCTTGTTTAAGAATAAGCCTGTGCTAAATGGCATCTGGTGAAACTAAACTTTTATAAATGAGGCTGCTTGAGTTTGGCCTATATGGTCGTTTATGGCGGGTATGATATAAGGGCGCATACATGGGGAAATTGAATTAGCCTTTTGAAAATAAATCATATTGCTCTTGTTTTATCCTTTTGCACCAGTAAACTAATTTACTGGTTCACCTTTTAACTCCAGAGTCCCATAAATATCGTTGCCCCGCAAATATATGGTATGATTTATCCTCAAATCCTCCACAAAGTAAAAGATTATTGGAAAGAAACACAGATATGTTAAACGTTACAATATTTGAGATGATGAAATGATTCCTTTCTGCGCTCTTTAAGAATAAAAAAAGAAGTGCATTGCAGTGTTAGTGAATGGTCTTTACAGCATATTTGATGTAGGCTATAGGCCTTGAAAACACACCACTCCACACCGCGCCAATCAATACTGAATACAATTATAATTCCTGAAAGAAATCAGGCTCAGGCCTTTGATTCCTTAGAATAAACTAACCTAAAAATATACGATTTTCAAATAGACTACTTATATGTACATATATATCTTACAAATTCTTTTTTATTTAAATAAGGTGGTTATTTCATTTAACAACATAGTTATTTCTTTAAGGAAAACACACAAATTTACTTATACAAATTAAAATAGTATCAAAGTTGTACATGAGGCGTTGTTCTAATGTGTCTTACTTTATTTTAAGCAAATAAAAAATAGAAATAAAATAACATAAATTCAAAATTATTATTTCGACCTCACTGACAGCCAGTTAGCAGATGACAAGCCAAGATTGCATTAGGAGCTAAAGAGAGATCATCTCCTTTTTAAGCTTCTAATCCCGTATTAGAGCATTTGAGAAGAATCGGTCTCAGTAAAGTTTTCTCAGTAAAATCATCAATGAATAACCAAACAGGAACGAATAAACCTCAGGGTTACATTTATAAAAACGATTTGAATTTTATTCCCCTTGATCAAGGAATTTTACTTTTAATTTTTTTTCCATAATTAATAAAAATGCCATCATGGCCGAGCAGCAGATGCCGGACCTGCTGCCTTGCTCAGGGGTAAATCAACTGCCTCTTCCCTTGTGTTATTCCGCGTCACTTGCTCTGATTCGCGCACTCATGTGAAATTAATAAGGCATCACTTTACATTAAGGTGTCCATATGCCGCCCAATTACTCCCTGTAACTTTGGTGAGACTCCAATTATGACAACAAAACCGTGTCAACGATAGCCAAACCATCCCCACAGTGCTGCTCCAAATGTGCACTTCAAACCCAGATGACTTCTTACTCAAACAGACTGCGGCTCAATGAGCATTAATAAACAGTTAAGAGAAATTAAATTAAAAAAACGAATAAAAACAAAAAACAAAAACAAAACAAACGTCCTCCACATTTCTGGTGAGATTTCTAAAAATCTAGTTTCATACTTAATACTTTTTGGTGCCATAATTTCTCAGCTATTTATACATTTTGTACAATCATTTTATGTTGAGCCACTGTTTTAACTTGCAAGTGAAAAATATTTGACACGTTGGGAATGTACATAGACAATTGTGCTGGCTACAGTCTCTTCTGGTCATCGACGAAACTACGATTAGCACAGTATATCCTCGGAAATGCACAATATTTATTTTCATCTGAACTAAAATGCAAATCATTGCCTTCCCTTTATAAATATTTCCTAATTTACACAGGCCTATCCTCGCCAAGTTTGGGCCTAATAATAGGTTAATAATAATAATAAAGGTTTTTTTTTTTTTTTTTTTTAGCACCGTATCAAACTAGATGAACAGTTTCCCACCTGATAACAGCGCCAGGGTGGGGCTGCTTTCCAACAGGAGACCTGAAAACATGTTTTCCGGAATAATCATCGTTGTCTTTGCACGTAAATGAACAATACGCTCATAAGAGAAACTGAACTGTCTCACATAGATTCATTTAAATTGAGTTTATTATTTATAATAATAAAAAAAAAAAACAGCTCAATCTGAGTCCTGAGTTGTGTGTGCGCGCACGTGCACGGCTGCAGTTGTTCACGTGCGTTATTTATTTATCAATTAGCCTATTGTCAGGGATGTTTGTGTCTTAGTTTAAAGGTAAGTGTCAGGAGTCTGTATTAAGCCCGCGTGATGAACTACCACAGTGTGACTCTACAGGAGCTGCATTAGGCAGAAAATCAGTCAGTAATTCGTTCTAATGTTGCCAAGTGCAGCTTTGACACTGTATTATTATTATTAAGATTTAATGACTCTTAATGAATCTGTCATTAAGAAAACTATCCTCCAGGCAGCGTTGTTTGGCCATAAACTGATATCACAGGTTGCAACGTGCCGCAGCTGCTGTAAGTTTGTGTGCACATGTATCAGGGTGCAGAGAAACAGTCAGATGCTGTGCGTCAGACTTGGACTGCACTGTCCACGTCTCCTCTCAACAGGGTGCCAGGGTGCAAAATGTCTGCATTTAAACTCCTCTTCTTCTGCGCCACACATAAACACACGCGCGCGCACACACACACATGCACACGAACATCATCGCACACACACTCACACTGTAGTCCTAGACTTTACCGCAGGATCCTATTCTGTCATGCATCTTTAACAGCCTTCCAACTCGCTCCCATACAGCAGAGCACGAAACGACGGAGCCCGAACATCAATTTACATAAACTCTTTAACTCCAAAATATATGACTCGCAAGAAAAGCAGAGGATGCACTCGCATCCTTGCGTCTCCTCCGTGTGTTTTTCCCCCCGTCCCACCCTCTCCCTCGACCTCCTCCTCCGGCTCCTCCGGCTTCCAGCTTTTCTCCAGAGCTGCGAGAGTCCCAAATCCTGACCAGGTAAACATCCTCAGCCACCGCATGCGTCTCCGTTTCCATTCGCAAATTATCCGTCCGGCAAATAAGCCTCTCTTTTCCTGCTCCGGCGCCGTTGCCTCTCTCCGTGCTTTTCTCGATGCAGACGCATTTGAATAGCTGGCCGGTGTTGTTATGGATCCGTGCGCACTGAAAGAGAATCAGTATGCAAATTGTTTCAGTATCAATCGAAAGGTTCGATCCGCCTGAGCGTCAGCCCCTTTGGCACGAGAGGCTCCTTTACTGCATAAATGTTTATAATGATCTCATGTATTAACACACATACACACACGCAAACACACACACACACACGCACACACACACACACACACGTGGATGAGAGAAAACTGGAATCTTATTAAGATGTAACTAAAATACTCTTTTGTGGAATAAATAAAATGTAAATTTAGGGATGCAGGGGATATAGATGGTGCCTCCATGACTAAGACTCAGAGCCATTACTTTGCTCAAAAACCTTTCTATTAGTGAAATAAACCCACAACACAGTCACAGAAGTATCCCTAAACTATTTGCTAATATTAATATTTAATCTTTAATTGATTCAATTTTTCCTGTCATCAGGACTGGCTGGATAGTCCATGCAAGTATAATTACACCATAGCATTTTGTTCAGAAGACTGAAATCAGATTGTTTATTTTAACATTACACCACAAATTCTGTTTTGCAGACAAAACAAGTGTCATCACTTGTCTTGTATATTGAAATGATTAATTGAAGGCTTAATAATGGCGTGAGATAAGAACTCTTATATGACTTATATGACTTACAGTCATATGATTTGAATAAAGTAGCTTATAACAGGCCATCACATTCTCAAGCGTGGTTCTGTCTGTTTGTCATATTCTGATATATTATAATCTCACAGAATCTAGTCTTTAGGGGAGAGTAACAGTGCTGTGGCATACACACTCCAGAAAAGAAACACCTATCTGAGGACAGATTGAGAGAGTAAATGAAAAAGGGTAGTGGTAAAATACGTGAGGAGTTGAAAAATATGAGAGCAGTAGAACAGGGGAGGAGTGTAAGAGGAGGAAAAGAAGAAGTAATGTTGAAACACACAGAAAGTGGAGCGCATAGGTGGCGACAGGAGTGGATCTGTTATTTTTAAGCAATCAAGAGAAGGACAGGGAAGATGAAGGAAAAGAGAGGAAGGGTAACAAGAGGTGAGAGGAAAGGCTGTGGCAAGGGCAAGGAGAAGGAGAGTGTGGTCAGGAGGAGATAAAGCATAGAGTCCGTTATCCATCTGTCCCAGGGTTAGAGTTTGACCAGCTGAGGGGGTCAGGGGTGAGGGGTCGGCGACCCCTTGGCCTGAGGGCTCCGTGGTCAGTGTGCTGGCAGATACCATGGGGACAGGATTATAAGGTAAATAAAAAAGGTGGATGCTTTCTGTCCTTGCTTTGCACAGATAGACCATCCAGTTTAGAGGAAGATAGACAGATTTTATTCTTTCACAAAATTAATCAGGATTAATTCTATTTAGTGTCAAATTAAGCTGAAATGGGTGTAGGTGTGTTTTGTTCCCTCCTTTTCTACCCCAACAAGATGGACTGCTGCATCACAAAGATTTTGATGTTTTAATAAAAAATATAAAATGGAATTTGTTTATATGTTTATATGCACTGGATGTAAAGTATTATATGAACTAGGACATATTTGTCATTACTTAACATGGCCAATTTTATTGACAAACAAACAAATAATATATTTTCTAGGTCTAAGTAGTACCTGTTCAGTAATATACAGTGTAGATATTAGAAAAAAATAATGTACATAATAATAATATACATAAGTTTTATTTTAGTAATTTCACATGTAGTTTATTACCTATATATACTGTATACCTACAGTAAGCCCATATACAGATGTATCTACTAACCCCCTCCGGTAGCCACCACTAACCAACCTTGACAAGTTCAACTCGGTGAAATGGGTCTTAATCTGTATTTTATACCTGTGTTTAAATGTTACATGACTGAAATGAGAGAAAGTAAAGAAAGCTAATTCTAAACTAAATAAAGGAAGTTCCTCTGATTTCACAGCAGTATAAATGCAGTGTGCAGTGAACCATGAAATTGCAAAGCTCAGAAGTGGATATCTCTGTTTAAACTTTAATAATGCTTCGAACAGTAGTGTCCCTCTTGATCAGTTAAGATCCTCTCAGCCATTTACACAATAGGAAGTGTCATACTGAATAACCAGGTTCCACCTGTTAAAAGTGATGTGTGCGCAGTACACAGTGTGTGCAGATTTAACAAGGCGCTCAGTGGTTAGGTCAAGGATTTCTGTCCTTTACTTGTGCCTGAAAATCTATATCTCAGAAAGGGGAAGGATTATATATTTTATGTCAACAAGAGACTGTCCTCTTCTTTTGTGTGTGTACGTATGTGTGCGGTTTTGAGCGGCTTACCATTGTGCACAATAGGTCTCACCTGGAATGTGTGTAAAACTCTGACTGTTGGTGTGTATTTCTTTGTTAGTACGAAGGAAAGAGACTCCAGTGATGGGGCTTTGTGCTATAAGATGTGTGTTGTGAGTGTTTCTCAACCTTAATTTTTTCCCACCAACTGTGGCTGTACTCTTATATTCAGCTTCATGGATTCACAACTTTTAACTTCCCTTCATGAAGTCGACACGGGCATTATATTGTCTGAAAGAGAATACAGTCTGAGAGAAACGCACATTTTCAATATAATCAATGATCATTCTGAAATTCTACAAAACTTAATCAGGGAAGCAGTGTGAATGTCCTGATTTCAACACCAGCCGATCAGAGAGAGACGAGATAACTGATGGGGTTATGTGTCACCAATATACTGTGTTTTTAAAAAATGACGGCAAATAGTGGAGGTGGTGACAGCAAGCAAGTTCTTGCTAAAACAGAAGGATGACAGTGGGATATTTTTTTGTTTGTACATAAGAGTACAACAAATAATAAAATTTCATTTGATAAAAACCTTAAAATTCATTTTTTTATCATGACATTGAAGGGCAACATGTCACTGACACCGGCAGTATCTCTTATTGTATTAGTTTCTATTCCTCCGACTGTCCAATCTGTCATCTAGCATTGCCTCTTTGTCTCTTTGCCTGAGGGCAAAGTTTGTCCAGGATTGGTCATGTACTATAATGTGCCTCTTTCTCATCACCTTGACTATAACAAGCGTTTTATGAGGAAGTATTGTATCTTGCAGGTTAAATGATTTAGGGAGATCATGAAACTACATTTTAGAGAAATGGTGTTCATTGATCCCTGCCAGTACTCTACTTGCAGGCAAGTGGTTAGTGTTTGGGGTGATGAGAACATGCACTTCAATATTAGTCACTGGAGTTGTTGACAAAATGTAAAAATAGATGATCTGTGCAAAGTATATGTATCTATTAATCATGATTAATTATGCATGACATGATGAGTACAGTATATATAGGTGTGTTTCTGTGTGTATGTGTGTTTGTGGGGTGTGTGGGAGGAGGGCAGGTGGAAGGATTAGTAGGGAAAGTGGCTGGGGTAAGGACAATGATAGCTGCATCTAAAAGAGGATTACATGGGTTCCCCCTGACATCATGTACCTGCTATTATGGGATTACGGACGCCACTTCCACCTTCTCCTTTCAGCGCTGCAGTGCAGGGCCAAAGCCTTCAAAATACCTCCACACTCATACAGGCTCAAAGCCTCAACAAGAGAGGGCATGAGGGGGGTGCTTTTAGGTCAACAGGTAGAGTGCAGTACTGAAGCTGCCAGTTGGAGTTTGAGTTGAGTTTTTTTTTTATTTTTTTATCCCATTGTGTTAATCCATGATAAGACTATATCTGCTTGTGCCGTGTGGATAATAATGTTCTCCATGAAGCATGTCTGGTGGTGTTATAGACGCAGAGATAGATACGACACCCAGAAAGCACAACTTAAACCCAGTGTACATGCACAAACACACACGCACACACACACACACACACACACACACACTTAAGTGCTTTTTAAACACTACTGCATTCACAGATACTCACACACACACACACACACACACACACACACACACACACACACACAGACAGACATACAAACAAACACATTTTATGAGAGAAAAAAAAATGAATGGAGTTACGATTGCCTCTTTCTCTCTCTCACACACACGCACGCACACACCCTCTCGGTAACAGTGAACACTGATTTGGCACAGTCTCTCATGATATCTATTGTTCATTAGTCATTGTTATCCTGCTTTGATGTAGCTGTAATGGGCTTTAGATGTGTGGACCGGCTCCATAAAGACCCCTGTTTAGTAATGGCCACAGTTTAAATGCTCTTAATGTGCTGTCGAGGTGTGAGGAGGGGCCAGGAGCTGTAAATCACAGGGAGGTGAAGAAAGGAGTGATTGGAGAGGAGAGGAGAGGAGAGGAGAGGGGAGACCAACAGAGAGGGGAGGAGAGGGGGAGGAGAGGGGACAAGGGAATGGAATCTGTGTGTGTGCATCCTGATGAGGTAGAGAGCCTCCCTCCGAAACTGCAGATGTGTTTACACAGCACAGGTTCACACAGTCACCTGCAGAAGTGTACACACACAGACACACAGACACACACCTCTAGTTAAGGTGCTCCTGTGTCGTGTGCATGCGTACATTGAGTTTAGCATTGAGCTCGACGACAGGGGATTAAACTAATGTAACTCTGTGTGTGTGTGTGTGTGTGTATGTGTGTGTGATCTGTCCTTTTCCCAGTAGGGACAGAGCAAACAGACAGAGGCAGCTATCAGCCTCTCCATTGTATTCATCTGATCACTAATCTTCAATGGTTAAATCATTATCCATCCACCGCCTTAGCAAAGGGCCAGGCAAACACTACTGGGCTGTCGCCAAGCAGCACTAGTCCTTAATATGTTACCGACACACACACACACGCGCGCGCGCGCGCACACACACACACACACACACACACACAAACTCCATGAGCGTTATAATAAATTTAACGCTCACAGGAATGTGCACACAGGCAAAAACACAAATTCAAGCATGCACTTTAATAACACACATTGTATACGTGTATATATGTATGGATACACACAAACACGCACGCACGCACGCACGCACACACGCATGCACACACATACACACACGCACACACACACACACACACACACACACACACACACACACACACACACACACACACAGTTATTGCCATCTTCAGGTCTGAGGGGCCTCCATCACTCCCAGCAGGATACTCAGGCAAATCTAATTGCAGGTAAATGTACAGTGCTGCTCTCTGTGGCTCCTGTGTGGAGAAGATGGGAGGAGAGGCCCAGCGACATGGTTAGTATTGGTCGGGATGACTGATCGGCCCTGCCCTAACTACATTAGACTGTGGAGAAGTGCCTGGCCCCCCCCCCCACTCTTACACACTGCTGGTACACTCCCTCCCAGCCCCTCCGTTCCTTCAGAGATGGCAGAAGTAGTTGGTGGGGCTTTGGTTGAGGCTGCAACGCGGGGGTGCTGGGCGTGACCCGTCCCTGCCACGGATCCCTGTGTATCAACCTCCAATAGAGAAGCCCACGGTTGATTGGAGCGTATTAGCAGGCCGTTGGGCTGGAGGTAGTCCAGGCCCAGCGGAGGGCTCTGCCATCTAAGATCTGATCAGAGGTTATTAGCAGTAAAGAGCCACTGTGGATGAGGGGAGGAGAGACATCATTTACAGGGTCAGAGCTTGGCCGCACAGAGCCGGCTGGGCAGTGCACACACACACACACACACACACACACACACACACACACACACACACACACACAGATAAAACACACACAAGGCAACACGCACACACACTGGACAGTAAAGGGCGGCTCATTACTCAGTGAGAGCTCAGGTTTCCAGCGTAGACCTCTCCATTAGACCCCCAGTTAGGGAGAAATGAATGGCTGGAGCTTCTCCGCACTCATAAACCATCCAACCATCCACAGCAGGAGAAAATGAGATACAAGTAAAAGGAGGGAGGGGAACTTAGAGGTAGTGTGTGAGTGTGTGTGTGCGGGAGAGCAGAGGGGTCCTCGGGGTCTTTGAGATGGAAATGTCCAGCTGGCTGGCCGTCTGCTGCCTGACCCCTGAGCTCAAGGTCAAAAGCCAGGGCCCCCCAACCAACCGGCCACTGACCAACACACACACATACAGTATACACACACACACCGTGCGCAGACACACAATATCCACACTCGTCCAAAGGCTGCTTGTGTTTCTATGTGTGTTTTTATGTGTGTGCTTCCAGAGAGAGGGAGCGTGCACTCTGCCGTGTGTGTGTAATTGATCATTTAATCTGGCTGACATCATAATCCCCGACGCGTGTTTAACAAACTGGCTGATCAGCGGAGGAGCAGAAGGGCTGAGTAATTATCTCATCTGGATACATTAATAACGAAGCATCACTCACCGCTACCTCGGCTCCATCGGTCCTGAATCAATCACAGTGCGCAGCCGAGTGTGTTTGCATGTGTGCGAGAGCAAATGAGAGAGAAAGAGACAAAGTGTGCGCTTGTGTGTATTTAGTCTTGTGCGTTAACATGCGTGTTTCGAGCAAGCCGCATCGATGCGTTGCACCTCGAAGCAGAGTGTCGGCCATCACACAGCCCAACCTGCAGCAGGAGTGAGCTAAAATGGAGACCGGTGCATGTGTGCGTCGGCTTGTGTGCATCTGCAGTATTTCATCTGTGTATGGATTTGTAGGAAAGCCAAAACGCTCAAAAAATGAACCACAAATCAAGAATATTGGAGGGGAAACAATCAATAAATTTAATCGAGAGATGAGAATATGAGAAGGATATGCGGTGTGCATCAAGGAACAGGGATATTGTTTTGTTTCAAACTGAAGTACACATTCAAAGCCAATTGCTCAAAGGACAAAGATCCACACAAATGGCTATCAAATTAAATGGAAGCTGAAACAAAGAAGCGGACCTATGCATGTGTCCTTGTATTTGTGTGTGTGTGTGTGTGTGTGTGTGTGCGCGCATGAGGGTCTTAGGAAAATTATTGCTATTGATTTAAGGCGGAGAAACGTGGAAATGTTACCAGATGGGACATTTAGCTGTGAGTGGCTTCGGATGAGACGAGTCATCCTCGAAAGGCCAGGGCAGAGAGATGCAGCGAATGCACATCAAAACATCCAGACCGTCCCTCAGGATGAATCCACAATTCACCATCAAAATCTGAGGTACAATAATTCATGTTCATGGAGATGTTAGCATGTATACTGGATCCAAGCTTTCTGGAATTTGCTAAAACATATATCTTAGAGCACACAGTATTTGTGGTGATATAATGTATTTTCTTAATGTCAACAAATCACATGAAAACTGATCCTGCTAACAAATATTATCCGTGTAGCTAAAAACTGATGGGATATCTTATTCATCTGTTCCACAGAGTTTCATTGTTGTTAAAAATGCATCACTGAGCCACACCATTGCACTGGATGACATGCTCCTTCATGAACATAGGCTTCACAGTTTATTTTTTTGAGTTGGTCCCACATACAGGCCCTCCTGGAATAAATACAGCAATAATTGTGTATTAATCCCTGTGTGAAAATAGGCCCTACAGCTGCACTTGTGACTCCTGTCTGAGTAACACCTGCTAAAAACTACAGTGTCTAGTTTGAGGAAAAGATTCTGTGGGAACCAATGGGCTTGAGGGAGAGTGCAACAGAGGTTATGGATGTTAGAAATTAAGAGATGGACTAATGCACGCTGGTGTTTATCTTTTGAGATTGAGGCATTGGATTTCTTTATTTTTAGCATTAAATTTCACACGTGAACTGCACCGTGCTTTCAGCATGGAATCAGACGCTGAGACAGTGAGTGGCTCCTGAAACCAGCTGTCATTATGTGAACAATGTGTGCAGTGTGCTTACAGACGGCAGCATAACACAGAGATCTGGTTTTAAGACCCACTGAATTCAGTCAATAACTATAGATCACAAGACACAATTTAGGCCTTAGCAACTAATTTTTAATCAATGACATCACGTTTGTTGTATGGAATGTTTAAGCTTTTACATGAAGGGATTCATTTCCATTTAAAATCATCCTCAAGTTTAATATTACTGCATCAAATTCAGATCACAAGTTCTATTATAGTAAGAACTTTGTTTATCCATCTCCATGCTCACTATCAACTCAGTCTGCTGCTTCCTGTTTGGTGCTGGAGAAAGCATAAATGAATGTCCCTATTTGCATGAGCCAAGAATAAAATATTAACAATAATATATCAAACAGGTTTGATTTTATTGGAACGTCCAGACGGAAAGAAAAACACTGACTTAAGACAGCTTGGACAATCACCTTAAACCAAACAATCAAGATGACGGGAGCACACCACAACTCTAGCTAAACTCTCGTGATTTTATTCCAACACTGGGAATTTGTCTGTGATAGTGAAATCACCTGAAAAGTCATTTAGTGTAGGGCCGGCATAAATTCACTCTGTTCAGCTGCCTAGTGCTATCATCCCTGAGCAGACACTGAAGTAACACTACCCACAGAGGCAACCTGATGGTAGAGGCATAAGCTTCCGGTCCTGCCTCTGTGTGACCCTTTGCAGTTGTGAGTTATGTTTTTAGAGCAGATTGTCCCTTTAACTGTCCGTCCACACTGACCACTGACCGCTGTCCGTCTGTTCTGGTTCAGGTTAGGAGCCTCTCAGTAGAGCTGTTCAGATTTCACCAACAGCTCAATAGAGACAAACTCAGCATGCTGCAGCAGATGCGCGCGTGCACACACACACACACACACACACACACACACACACACACACACACACTGCACAATTGCAGTAAACTGTATATATGAAGATACACATGCCTGCACATAGACGTTAATTTCATTTAAGTGCACTGAAACACATCTGGACACATGTATGTACACACACACACACACACACACTCACACACACACACACACACACACACACACACACACACAAAGAAAGCCTGGCAGTCTGTTGTTCTTCAAGTTAATTTGACACAGAATCGATTTGATCCCTCGTCATCTCAATAATGATAAAAAAGATGCTAAATGCAATAGAATCTCTGAAATCTAATATTTTGGGGTCAAATCGTTTAATGAAGAGCAATCTGACTCTGGACTTTCACTGTTCGTACTGCATGCTATCTATTAGGATGTTGTTTTTCCGAATGCTTTGTTGGGTAACGGTAAGTTTGAAACGATACAGCAAAATTGTCTTGAGGAGCTGTGAGCAAACTGTTCTCAATATTACAATTACATTTTAGGCATGTAGCTGACTGAGCTTTTACTTGTAGTGAATTAAAGGCAGAATTCGTAATCTCAAAGGAAAACAAAAGGGTCAGAGAAAAAATCAACACCAGCTATGACTCTCAAATTGATTGACGCATCTTTGACAGCAACACAGGGACAAAACATGAGATAACTAAATCTAATTGATTCATAACTTTTTTGATGCTGTCAAAGGCTCATTTACACCATTTATGTTCCTAAAAACAGGGTTCCCACGGTCATGAAATTCCTGGAAAAATAATGAAATTAGAAAAAATTTTGCAATGCAACTTTTCCGCAACTTTGACCAAAAATCATCATCGTTTCCCACGAGTTGAGCCAATCACCACTCCCTCCGATGTACGTCACCGAACTCACTTCCTTTCTAAGCATGTTGTGAAGCTGCAGACATGTGTGATATGAGCATCTCACATTTACCAACAAAAATGACTGTTAAAGACCGTGTAAAGCAATTGCCTAATTTTTTGCATGAAAGCGGGGGGTAAATTGTTTTATACCGTGTGCAATATTGTGGTGGAACCACAAGTGTAGAGCTGCTGGAGCCACCTGAACGACGCTACTTTTTTTCTCCTGATGAAATAAAATATCTGCAGTTTACATAATCCAGTTGATATTTATAAACAATTTAAAAGGTTGAAGATATGATCATCACTGTCACGTGTGTCATGTAGAGAACTAATAAAAACAAATGAAATGGTCCAAGTCATATTGACATTTAAAGTGTATTGATTGATTTCCAAACAGCAATCACTCATCAAGCAACACTCAAGAAAACATTCCACCTTAAAAGATGCCGGTAGCTGCCGATGACTGCTGAGTTGCTCAGTGAATTAAATTGTTTATTAGTAAAGATGAAAAGACAGAAAACATCCTTTCATTCATCATTCACTCATGATGAAACTGTTTCATAGGCAGAAATCTCACTGGTACAAGTTGCCTTTGATTTTTTATTAATTATTATCATTATTATTATTATTATTATTGTTAATGAAGACAGTGACAGTTTTTGCAATTTTTATTTTCTCCCGCAGTTTCATTGCAAAAAAACCCATCTAGAAACATTGCAATATTCATCACAAGTTTTAAGAAAAGCTGCCCTGAAATCAGGTATTTTAGCCCGCAACAATCCCAAAGAAAGCCAGCGAAATCCTCGAGGAACTAGTTAATAAAATTTCCAAAACATGTCTTATGTTACGAAATGCATTCCTTGTATTGAAATTAACACTTAGAAAGGCAAACCAAAAAATCATGTCATTTAAAACTATGCAGTATTTCTTTTAAATTGATAAATGGGGCAAATACTGACATTCACTTAAGCAGATGCATAATTAGTGAAAGTAAAAGCATATGGGTGGGTGCAATAATGAGGCTCTTACTCTATGCACTAGGTTAGGTGGTATAGCAAAAAAGTGGCACAGAATTAGAATGGAATTCTGAGTCTACTAGACAAAGACATTCCATTCCAAATTCCATGCTACATTTTTGCTACACAGCAAAGGCGTCATAGGGCGAGCGCATCGAACTAAGAGCCTCATCACTGCGCCCTATGATCGTTATATGGGCCTACCTATGTTAAACTATTTAAGATTAAGTCATGGAAATGGGGTAAAACATGGAAAAGTTATGGAAAAGATTTGAAAATTCATTGGTAAAAATGTGTGGGAACCCTGTAAATACATGAGCAAAACAGGTCTATATTTTCAGGTATGACCAGATAAACACACAAAATAAAGATTTTCTATCAATAAGTGAAACTCATCTATTATTTATGAGATTACAAGCTGTTTTAGATGGAAAAAATATCACAAATTTGGGGTTTAAATGTGTATTTATTGTATAAATTACACTAATAGATCAAAAACATTATGAGCATCTGAGAGTGTACTTTCTGCAAAGTCATACTCATTACTAAATGACTGATACAGTATTATAGGCTTAATTAAATACAGCAGCCGTGTAGGCACTGTAACTGATGCCAGATTATCCTACAAAACATTTCTTATGACAAATAAGATCTGTACATCACAAAGTACTAGGTATATGCATCCATGTAACTTGTGACACAAGGTAAGAAAAAACCCTTCTGCTGACATCTATTCCTGTAGTGGCTGATGATAGCTGTGATTGTGTGTCTGAGCTGCAGCTTAGTGAAAACGGACCTTTGAGTTGTTTATTTTCACAATCATGTGCAACAATCATACCTTAACCTTATATGTGAGTGCTTTGTGGTACCTTACATGTGTGTTTGTGTGTGTGTGTCTGCGTGTGTGTATTTCTGTAAGTGTGGGTGCGTGTGTGTGGGGGGGATTACCCATGCTGTTATCAGCGGCAAGCCGCCATTCACTCCGGCTGAAATGAAAGGTTTTCCTCTGTCACAAAGCAGTTTCTTTGTTTCCATGGTGCTATTATTATGTCAAAATCCCAGAGAAAACAGAGGGGGGAGAAAAAAAAAAAATCAATGTCCCCCATCACCAACAGCAGTCTCAGCCTAGCAGGCAGCCACCATGCAAGTACACACGCCAACACATGCATACACAGACACTGGGATACAAAAGCCTCGACCAAAAATTTGCCCTTGCGACTTAAATCTGTTTATTTGATTTTTTCCACTGAAAGAAGTGGACATCAGCAGCCTGTTTCCTGGAAATTTTTTATAATAGCAGAAGAATGCTTGAAAAGGTAACGACTCTGAGAGGTTAAAATTAGGAAGTTTCCTATCTTTGTGTAACTCTCATATAACCAGTAGATTCAGAACATACTGACAGTATTTACAGCTGCTGCCTGCGGTGAGTGAGAAGAGCCGAGTGTAATCTACTCTCACAATCTCACATCTCCCAGAAGGTCTTTGTCACAAGAGGATGTGTGTATGTGTTCCAGTAGAGACAGGTCAACAAAATATAATGAAGGAAAGCCAGGCTTACAGTGTAAAGATGAATGCTGAATATACAGCATGTCTGCTTTAAGGACTTAAGATAAGAGTAATTGAGTAAAACTGAGTTGATCCTGTTGGCCAAAGACAAACAGGTTGAAAATTGTATCTGTTCTTGCTGGTAGATTATCTCAAGGTGTGTTCAGACAGAAAGCGCAGTGAATTTTCACCTTAAATCAATTGCGTAAAGGTAGACCACTAGACTGTTTGTGTTTATTCACCCCAAACAGCCAATGACCAAGTGTATGTACTAGCAATGGACATTCAGCCCATGTCTGGGATTATGTTTCTGTTCAGCTCAGCCGCTGAACTCATAACTCACCAGAGACTTCAGTTCTTTGTTATTTTCCTCCAGTCTCTCCTTTTTCCTGCCGTCTCTATACGTTAATAAAGCACATTCATAGGTCCCAGGATAAGCGCAAATTTAATGCTCAAGTTAAAACATCTGCAACTCGGGTCACTGCCACTGAATTTCCAGTTAAACACATCTTGCCAGTAACTTTAACTGCAGTCGCAATGCCTCTAAAATTTGCTTAGTGTTCAGCTTGAACACATAGGAAGCGTTCTAGAAAACTTGTGTGTGTCCCCACTTTGTTTGTCCTATATGTGCATGAGGATGCACATGTACAATTGCATGTGGATGATGCGATAAACAGTCCAACCAGTGGTTTCACACTACTGCACTGATCTATAAGTGGCAGTAATGCACTAAAAAAGGAAGCAATGCACAAACAAAGGCAGGGAGGAAGAAGACTGCTTGCGAGTAAACGTGTATGTAAAATATACAGGTTTCAAAAGGTTCCAAATATTGACTTTCCAAATGTTCTATGTAAATGCTCCATGTTTTCTGGACCTCAAGGATACACACAGTGCGTTTTATGCAACTCAACGTACAAGAAACCTTAACAGGGCATCTTTAAGTTACAGTTGCGCAAAGACTTTTGATATTTCTATAAAGAAACTTGTGTGTCACGACTGATACACTGTCATTTACCGTCATTTTGATTATGCCTGTGTGGTACAGTAGTTCGACAACTACATTTCTAAACATTTTGCAGGTGATGCTAAATATTCTGTATTTACTGAATGCATTTCCTTGAGCTCACACTGATAATGATAAATTCATAAGTGCTGCCCGCACAACTCAGTGTTGAACAACAGATGCTGCATCAAATGTATGGGCATGCTCCTGAATATTCGTCTATACAGATAACAACAGTCTACACTCAACATGTCTATAAGTGGTAGTGCATGTTGTGTCAAGTGTAAAGTACCTCAAATAAATAATATAGCCAGAGGCTATAATAAAGTGAGGGTTAGGAATATTAATGAAATTTGACTTGTGGAAATAATATGCACTGATGTAGTTTTTGTTTTAAGTTGCTATTGTTCAATTTTATGTTACATGATTAGTGTCTGTCCTCTTACGTCTTGGGACCAAGTTCACCATGTCAGTTGTAGAGATTCAGGGAAAGGGGGATTCACTCAAGACAGAGTATCTGGCATAACTTACTGACTGACCTAATCATGACAGTGCTCTAAGATGTCACATTCTTCTTATTTTTGGAAATTTATTTATTTTTCTTACCTGGGGCTAATTATCCAACACAATTGCAACTTTTTCCTCTCAGCTTCCACTATAATTTCAGCTCACAGTGGGTCCAGGATTGTAACCAGATGCTAGAGAGAGCAGGGCATTTGTCCAGCTGTCCTTTGTCTTTTCTTCAGTCAATTTTTGGGAGGTGAAATAAAAGTCTTCAGGACAGCGATGTTGATAACCACTGCAAAATCATTTCTTGTAGTTACAATGCTGGAATTACTATCATCCGTGGATGTCAGGAATTACTTTTCCTACCCTCTAGAGCACAGGTTTTCCTCTCAGTCAGCAGTGGAGAGCAGTGATCGCAGGAACAGAACCAGTCCTGTTGCCTTTCTGCCTGTTTGATTTAGCTCCTCGTCGGTTTACTCCGGTTTGGATAAATACGATCAACCACCGAAGAGATGACTTGTCCTCATAATAGCCCACGGTATAATCTGCCGTTTAGCTTTTAGAGGTTCTTCAGTTAGAAGACAGAATAACTGCAGGGAAAATTAGTGGTACACCTGTAAACAGACTGGTGCGTATGGATGGATATGCAGGGTGCAGGTTTAGATCAGCTGACAAATTGTTCCAGATGTAGATCTCTATTAGTCAGCATAATGGTTGTTTCAGGCTGCTACAACCTGTGTTCACTCTGAGTCAGACTCAGAGACGACCGATATGATTCATGTAAAAATCAGGTTTATTTTTATGAGCTGTATGAGACTTATGCTGGTTGCCCCGATATATGCTGTTCTGTGTGAGTCCTTGTTTCCCCAAATCTCTACATTGGAGGTAGTGAGTGCAAAGTTGGCACAACCCAGATTTAGGGGAAATACATCAGGTCGAAATAAACCAGAATTATTCTTTAACATGTTCTCCTGATTGGTGTGTTCTTTTAGATCCTTAAATAAGCCAAAATGTCTTACTTCCTTCCCAAGAACCCGATTAGAGGTTGATCAGTCTCATAACCCATCAGTCAATCATGCACGATTAGCCTCTAAGGAAATGGGCAACACTGCAGAATGTAACAAAATGTGTTGGTGCACCTGCATTACAGTATGTTTTTCACTCATGTTCAACTGTATTTGAATGAATGCAGAAGTATGTGCAAAACTACATCAAAAACATGTATATCATATTTTTCTATACCAAACTCAATGCCAATGTCTATAAAAACAAGCTAAAGGTTACTTAGTTAATTTACAGACGGGCCGTATATTTGATTATTTGAAGGAAGATTATTTGCGATTAAAACCTGTGGAATGCCAGTTGATTTATGTGTTGGCCATTTGATTTTCATTTTGATCTGATCTCAACTATCCAGAGTCCATACATTTATTCAGAGCCACTGACACACAGAAAGTTGTGTTGAACACAAACAGACACAGGGTTAGTGTAAGGGCTTGCAGGGCCCAGACAGAATTAGAAATTTTTGACCTTACTTCCAAAACATAACTAAAAGGTGATTCTGTTTTTGGAGTCTTTAGATGCCCCAAAACTGTTCTCCCTGCTTGAAAAAGTATACAGAAGAAAGACCCTGTCAAGTGTGTGTGTGTGTGTGTCTGTCTCCCCTGCCACCGAGGGCTAATGTGAGGCCATTAGTGTGTGTGTTTGTTTGTGTGTCCCTCTTTAGAACCCCCTTCATGCTTTTAAGACACTCCTCAAGATTCTTCAAGGCTGCAGATACACACAATGGACAGTCTGGAACATGGACACTGTGTGAGTGTGTGTGTGCGTGCTCAAGTGTGTGTATGAGGCTGTTTATAGTATTTGTATGTGTACTTATGAAAGGCCACTTGCTGGTCTTCAAGAAAGCTCTCTGAAGTTGGAGACAAGCAGCTAGGACATCAAGCCTAGTCATTATAGAGGCTTTCACAGAAATAAAGAGGCAGATGATGAAGATGATGATGATGAGGAGTAATTAGGGGGAGATGAGAGGAAATGAATTTGCTGCTTTTATCTCTTTAACCCTTAAAGGCTGAAGTAAAGATGTAAGCGTTTGGAGCAAGTAAATACCCGAGAGGGGTTGAATCGAGGGCAACTGGACTTGTTGAGATAGATACTAAAAGATGGCCCACCTCTCATCCAAAGCTGTTTTCTCATATAAACTCCAGACAATATCAGGAGAATCAGGCATCATGTAGTGCACAACAAGAGATTGTCCATGTCAGACATGTTCTCACCTTCTGTAAATACTATGTCTGGTTAAGGCAGGAGGTAGCGCCTGGGTAGAGCAATAGAAAAATCATCAACATGCCCACTCACTTCCGTGAATTCGCCGGACAATGACCTGCTCTATTCACATATCAGCTTACACATCAGATATTACACACAGAGTAAAGTTCGCTTAATGTCTGGTCCAACTAATGTGGTCATTTGCATTCTCTCAACTCCTCTGGGTCATGTCTCGATAAGTTCAGTGTTATAGTGCATGTGTGAAATCACTTCAGGAGGCTTTTTAGGCTATATCCACACTAACATGTTTTAGTTTTAAAAGATATCACTTTTGCTACATTCCCGCCTGGTGTTTGTGAGCCACTAAAATGGAGACCTTTGGAAACACTGATGCAGACACCCACATTCGCTTCCTGATTGGATCAATTACAATGCAAACTTCCTGATTCGTCATGCTCAATTTTTTCCCTTCTTCCTCATTCACAAAAAAACCCCAAAAAAACATATTTTTTTAAAATCAAGTAAAGACATTTACTTAGGGACTTTCCTATCATCCTTTGTAAGATTCAGAGACTAAGTAATTTAAACTTGTTCAGCCATTGATTTATACAGTTTAGATTTAAAAAACCTGCATTTATGTATAAAGAACTTCCCTAACAACAGTAAAATATTAAGAAGTCCGAATTCTGATTTTCAACACAGATACCAAACCTGATTGTTTTCACTGTCAAAGGTGGAAACACAATCCTTTTGGACTGTAGCCAGCTTCAGAAACACTGCACTGATTCACAAAGAAAGAACAAATGTTCCAAGCTTTCAATATAATGTTCAAAGAATACACAGTTATTCATGTCAAGGTTAAACCTCAGTCTTAAGAAATTGTTCGTTGGGTAAATCTCATTTAGGGTGTTGAAGTTCACCTCTTTCACTTTAGGAGGGAGAGGAGGTGAAATATATTACCTTATTACCTTAAATTAGTCACGCTCCTATCATGTGAAAACATAGTATCAGGCTCAACTGGCAGTGGTTAATGCAACATGATGACAATTTTAAAGTGTTGCTGATCTTGTCTTTGCTAGCAGCTGCTGTGCAGTTAAATTCTATATGTTATCCTCTTTAAATCCACCAGGTCGCCTCCATGAAGGTGTAAATGCTTTAACTTTTGACTGTAGGCTAATATCAGTTAGAGTTAGCGCTTATCATAAACACATCATTCATTAAAATCTAGAGGGTTTCCCACACATACACTATACAACTTAATGACCGCCCAAGTATATTTACTGACTCATTTTAATATTTTATTTGTAGGTTTTTTAATCTATCAGAACCACACTATCAGCGATAGATTTAGTATTCACTACTCACTCCCCCTGTTACGTTACATTTTGCTAACAGGCAAAGACAAACAGAAAGAGAGAAAGAGGGAGAGCATGGTATTACGTTAGACGACAGGGACATGGTAGATATTGAATGGACAGTCAGTTCTCAATTCCAGTCTGTGGTCAGTGAAGCTGCTGACACAGGTAGGGCTAATGAGGCAGCTGAGGTAGAGGCAAAAGGTCCCAGTGTCTAAGAGCAATAGGCTCCCACCCCACCGCCAAAAGTATATTTCAGATCTGTCCGGAACACACCAGCATCATAAGCGGTGTTGACTCCCTACCTTTGAGAAGGTCTCTGTTGTCTGTCCATTCCTCGAGGAGTCCACAAAAGTCCACAGATCACAAAAATCAAACGTGTTTTTTTCATAAAAGTATTCTGAGTTGTGAATATCGTAATGAAAAGTCCAATGCTGACTTCGCACTTCTTTCGCATTTCAAACATTTTCCCTCCTTCCAGCTGCTTGTCAGAAGGTATGTTTGTTTTCTTAGTTTTATGACTAAAAATAGAGGTTTCCCTGCAAAGATCCGTTCAGATATAACTACAGGAGGCCTCGGTAAAGACAACGAGTGTACCCAAGCATCGAAGCAATGACGCAATTCTTTCAGTCGGCTAAAGCGCTACTATTGGTTACTGCCTCTGTCAATCATTCTGCCCTGTTGAATGAGACCAAACAAGAGGGGTGGGCACTTCTGAGCCAATAGCTGAGCTGCTGGTGACGTCAGGGGTGGAGTATCAAATGACTGCACTCAAGTCGAACAACAGTCTACTTTCCGTAGCGCAAGTTCACCTGTGTAATAGCAGCAGGTTGTTCAGACAAGTCACTGTGGAAAACTGAAGAGCTGTTTTGTGTTTTTTAATATAAAAATCAAGAGCGTTAGTGAGTTAGTTAGTCTTAGTATGTGACTATATTTGACAAACATGTTCACACTGTTTACTCCCCCAAACACGTTATTCTTAAAACACGTTCAGGCCAGACACAAGTTTACATTAGACTTTTGACACATGAAATTAAATCTCAGTAATGTTACATGAAAACATGGAGGACAATGGGTTAAGGTATGAGTGTGTGTGTGTGTGTGTGTGTGTGTGTGTGTGTGTGTGTGTGTGTGTGTGTAAACAACAGAAAGAAATAAAACATTTTATTCGTTAAAGGTAAAGGTCACATATGGAATACCTGTTAGAGCAGCACTTACAGAGAAATAAGTTTTATTTCTTTCTGTGTTATTTAGATCCAAAGACTTGCCCATAAACAAATGTATAATATGAACATATTGAATTTCTATTCATGAAATTTGTGAACTTTTAAAAATAAAGACATTGTATACATAAAAATTATATGTCAAACCTATTAGAAATTGGAACAATTCCATATAGACCTATTGACATATATGTCTACTACATACAAATATGTATGTTTATGTATGTATGATTATATTGTAGACATATGTTAAATACATATATATATCTATCGTAAAGCCTGTTAGTATATGTTGATATTAGTCTATGTACAGTAGGGTCCAAAAGACCACTTTCCCAGAATGGGAAGATAGACATTGAAATTAATAGGAAATTAATTTTAAAAAACATATATAAGCAAATAGAATTTTTATATGTATATTGTTTTATAAACTTGCATATATGAATGAAATATATATATTAACATCACATTGCCAACATCACTCTTGTTATAGGGACATATGTCATATATTATATTTCTGTATGGGTGAGAATAAAAGACAACGGCCACCATGTTGCCAGGAGGGTGAAAAGACATGAGATCTATAGATATGTCCTATTACTTCTTTTACAGTAACAAACTCCTGAACTAAACTGTTTCACAGCTTTCTGCTGGAAATGAAAACTATAGTGTTGTGACTATATGTCAAAAAAAGAGCTGTCAGAAGGAGGAGGTAAAATAAACTGTATCCTCTTTGGCAGAGAGAACTATAAAAGTGGATCTGAAGTTCTTAGAATAAAAACGGAGAACACATCGTGCCTGTCAGTGAAGCCTTCAGCCAATCAGGACAAAGTGCTGCCGTCACAGAGTTGGTTCAATCTGGTGAAGGCGGTGGAGAGTAACTGCAGCCCCCTAACTTGGAAAACTGAAGGCGCCTTGCTCAATGTCATGTGACATGGTGATGTAGCACAGCACTGGTGAAAGTCTGACAAAATTTCTTACCAGCATGCAATGTGTTAAGTCAAGCATGCATCACGTCAAGTTGGTGCTGCGCAACGCCACACAAAGGCCCAATATCATTTCTCATTTTTACCCCTACCCCTTGCCCCTTGCCTCTTGGAACTGAGTTACAAGGGGTAGTGGTTGAAATCGATCCCTACGAAATGGGACCCCCCTTTAAGAACACATTACGTCATCAGTAGTCAGTAGACATGTTAAAAGGAAAAAAATTTCTGTCCAGACAACAATTATAGCTCCATATCTGAAACAATCTGTCCATATTATCATACCTGGAAACACATACATCTCCATTCATGTACACTGGGCATGCAAGCCAGTGTGAACAGGAAGCACATTCTCTACTCTGTAGTTGACAGTTGTTTGAGTTTCTGGAGTCACGTGAAAAACTCCAGCAACTGTCATTACAACAGCCACGAGCAGTAACGAACAAAGTGACATCAATGGCCATGATAACCCCACAGAGGTTAAATACCTGGGACTCCTCACCAGTTGGAACTGAGGAAGTTTCTTGGATGACAAGTGAATCATCTTCAGGCATTGACAACCCTTGACCTGTATGACTGACAACTTTCACAGACATCGAGCAAGCAAATGCAAATTAAGGAAAAAACAATAACAGCGGATACACAGTAAGAGATAGATAGATACATAGATAGATAGATAGATAGATAGATAGATAGATAGATAAATAGATAGATAGATAGATAGATAGATAAGACAGGTACTGTACAGACACTCAACACTGTCCAAGTACAGGATGTAATAGCCATCTCAGGCAGTGAGATGTTGCTGTTCCTCCTACATTACATCACAGCTATAAATCTTGATTTCTCTCATTGATCACAAACAGGTTCTGCAAATACAATTTCAAATTTAAAAGCTAATGCACAAAAAGCTTAAAAAATCAATTTTTATTCCACTAAAGCAGGCCCATATTGCAAGAAAGTAGACAAAAATCAAAGCCGATATATACATTTTCCTGTGAAATCATTCCTTTCTGGCCCAGTGTAACGAAGTTCAGGAGAACATAAAGCGCGTAGGTTTTTTTTTGGAGAAATAACAATGAGATGTAGTAGAAGTTTAGACCATTAGATTTATTACCCAGGGGCCACAAGGAAAAAAAAACACATGATGGGAAAGTGAGGCATCCCATCTAAAAGAGATTAGAGAGGCACAAACACGCCTGGGTGGGTGAGGTCATGCCCAAAAACCATCATAGACACCTAACTACACATAATAGCCCCCCGAAAACCCAGCCACACACACACACACACACACACACACACACACACACACACACACACACACACTGGGGCTCTTGTTAATATTTGACAGTGACTTGAAAGGGACTGTCAGTGTCAGTTGAAACAAACTCAAATCATTACAAACTACAAATAAAATATTATAATGACAATAAATGAGTCATTTTTACACAGCACCAGCACAACAATTACAAAACTGATACTAGGTACAATTAATAATAATAATGATAATTCAAAAACTGGTTACAAAGGTGCTTTACAGTCAAACTAAAAACAAAGGTATATTCATATTAATTATAAATTCATTCTGAGCACTGGAGAAGCCTTTTTTCACCACACATGAATGAGCTAAAAGCTGCCTGATCTGACCCACCACACACTGTAAACTCCCATATTCTCTTCATATTTTCCAATATCCTCACCCTCCTTTTATCCTTCAAAGCTCTATTGAGGAAGATGTTCTTGATCTCAATCACATCACAGATACTTACATTAAAGACATGTAGATATGAGTTGTGCCTTAAGGTATAGAAAAATAATTCAGAAGACACTTTCATCATTATGTGGACTGTTTCTCCTGCTGAGCACCCTGAGAAGAGTAGCCCTGAGAGCTTTCAGAACATAGAGCTGTTTTGTGTGTGCGTGTGCGCTTTATGTCTTTCAGTGTGAAAGCATAATCATTTCAGTTTATTTTAGTTTGTTTATTTTCCAAGCACTGCTGATGGGTTTTACAGTCAATAATATCATCTTGAATCGATCTGCATTTTTGGAAGGTTCTTTGGCTCAGGTGGCAGAAGGCCTTGAGTGTGTTAAATACACTCTCTGACACTCTCCTCTGCACGTGCGTTTGTGTGTGCATGAAGGAGAAAGAGTGATGAATCAGTGGAGAAAGTGAGTGATGAACAGTTAATGAGAGCTAGAGGAGGAGAGGGGGGCATTTTAATTTCGGTCAGCAGGTTTTGGTTGGGGTGAATGGAGGGTTCACTTTACAGGGTGTAGGGGTCAGTGGTCAGTAGGCAGAGATCAGAAAGAGAGAATCAGGAGAGCTGTGAGTGAGAGATGAAGATTGAGGAGGAAGAGAGATGGGGAAAGAGAAAGAAGACAGGAGGGAAGAGAGGGAAAAGGAGAGAGTGAGAGTCGGCGTATTGATCGATCAGACCTGTCGGCAGCCAGACAGCCAAGGAGACGTCTGTCCTTGTGCTGCCACTCTCTGGCCTGCAGACACCTAACCCCCCTGCTCCTACTGGGGTGGTGGCGTCAGACCGGGGGACCGTGCATGTATATGTGTATGTGTGTGTGTAGTGCTCCCATTAGCTTCTATTTGTCATTTAGTGTGTGTCCACACTGTCCGTGCGTGTGTGTATAGGTTGCCCTGCCCCTGTAGTCTGCCTGTCGGTGCCCTGTGTCTTCCAGGGCCTCAGGTGTGGAGTGTCTTCTCCTCTGTGGAATTAACTAGGTTCCAGTCAGGAAACTAATCTCACGCTCCCTGTCGCACACAGATGCATCTCAGGAGTATGGATTTTATCAATACAAAGACCGCTGCGTGCTGAGGCAGTACCAGCGCTGTAGTCTTTTCCAACATCCCCCTCCACATCACCCTCCTACTCAACCCTTTCATCCCCCATTTGGGATTTTGTTGACAAGAAACATCATATCCGGTGAATCTTCTCTGGCAGCAGGAGTAGTAGTAGTAGTAGTGGAGCAGTGGAAAAAGACTCAGATATTTGAAAATGTGTGATTATTATCAAAAATACTTTAACTGTCCAAAGTTAGAGAACAAATTATGAAGACTAGTCCCATTCAAAGTGTCATGTTATTGATTCCCCACTATATACCTAGAGATTTTATCTTGTATCTGACCCAGGTCAGCTAATTTTACACACTTTTTATTGTTAAGTTTGTGGTAATTAATTATATTTTATGAGCATATGCATAAAATCATCATCTGTAAAATATGTCATAGCCCAATATTATCCTTTGAAAAGTAGTGGCGTAGAATTGATTAGTGCCAATTCACTCAAAACTTAAAAAAACAAGTTATATATGTGTTTTCTGACTTACATTTAGTGGTAATTAGCTGTGCAGATAGTTTTGGTTTTATTTAAATATGCTATCATCAGTTTTCAATAGAAAATAGTTCCAATGAAAACTGTTCCATGCGGTTTGGGGATAATCCAGAGTAATGGGGACATTGTTCAGGCCATATTGCTGTTAAAATTACAGGATAAACTTGATAGATTGAGGGTCCCACTCTCTCTCATCCTTTTTCTCTCTCTGTCATTCTGTCGGTCCATCCATTACAGCTGATCCTATTGTTCCAAACCCAGAGAGCTGCGAGTTGACCCGAGAGGTCAGATAATCAGATGCTCCCCTGTGTGACCTGCACTAACCTGCAGTTCAGAGGACAGTGTGGTATAAGCCCATGACCCTCTTCAGCCTGGAACACCAGCTCATGCAATACAGGGAATGCAGTGGTGTATTGGGGGTGTACCAGGACAAATCCTAGTGGGCCACCGCATCGGTGGGCTGTCAAAAAATCCATAACGTGGGGCTTCGAGTGGCGCAGTGAGTTGAGCAGGCTCCCCATATGTAGAGGCTACAGTCCTCGCTGCAGTCGGCCCCAGTTCAAATCCTGCATCGGACAGCCCTTTACTGCATGTCATTCCTCCTCTCTCTGCCTCCCCATTTCCTGTCTCTCTCTACTGTGCTATCATAAAGGCATAAAAAGCCCAAAAAATATACTAAAAAAAAAAAAATCCATAACGTTTTTCACTAGCTCTCACTGTGTGCTTGTCATCCAGGGTGCGCAGGAGAGCGTGCTGTGTGTGTGTCCCGGGACCGGGCTCACCGACCCGACCCAAGCACCCCCTCCCAACCACCCCTGGCCCGGTCCTAGAGGATAAGTCCAGGGCTGCATTTGTTTCCCAGTACACCCCTAATGGGATGCTTTGGTATTATGAGATTAATAACTGAAGTTGCAGCATTTCTGGGATGCAACACAGCTGGACATTAAACAAAGATGCAGGAAGACACTACTGGTATGTCTGTCGCTGTAAAAGATAAATATATGGAGCAAAAACAACCTGGCTCTGTGAATTAAGAGTAGTTCAAAACTCAATCTGTCCAAGTCGATATCACTTTGGAGGATGCAGCTGTCTATAATTTAAGGGAAAATGGATGTTTTAAATTTTATTTACTCTCTACCTGACCACCTCCTGAAGCCGAATAACTCTATAATCTATAAAGTGGATATTAAGCAAAGTTTGAGTGTTAAGATAGATTTTTTTTAACACAGTACAAGTTGAAACAACTGAATTAATTTTAAAAGATTCCTCATTATGTTTTGAAGATAAAGCAATATATTCGTGATAGCCTCTAGTTGTGTCTTGGCATTACACTCATGTGTAGCAGCATCAGAGTGGAAATGCAACAGACAAGATGGGCAGACAAAAGCAAAACACAGAAAAGACCCAGAGAAAATGGAGGAGAAAGACAGGTATAAGTGAAAGAGAGCGAGGGAGAGAAAGAAGGAACGAGCATAGGAGAAGGTGAATCCGATTTCTCTCGGTAAATTGGACTCCCCTGCTTTCTCTAATTCATGTTTCAGTGCTACTGCATCGATGGGGAGATGGAGAGGGTGTAGAGAGAGGGGAAGAAAGGAGGGGAAAGGGAAGACAAATCCATGCAGGGGAGAGCAGAGGGAGACTGCGGCCGCTCTCCCACAGGCAGACAGCAATCAATAAATCAATAGGAAACTGTGGTTGGCTGGAGAACGGCTGGGGCTGGGAGGATGGAGGATGGAAAAGAGAGAGACCTGAATCAAAGTAGCTCCAAGATGGATGGAGCGAGGAGAGGAAGGGAGAAGAGGAGGGAGGGAGGGAGGGTTCAGTGGAGGTGGAGGCATTGGGAAGGGTGCAGGAAAAGGGGAGGAGTACGCAGAGGAAAGGTGGTTTTAGCAGGAGCTGTGAGGGGAAAATGGGTGGAGGTCCAGCAGGCTTTCGGGGTCCCCTCCCCGTCCTGCCTGCAGCACATCCTGCATCAGTGGTGCAGTGATTGG
The DNA here is from genome assembly GCF_002260705.1 of Seriola dumerili. Classification (NCBI taxonomy): domain Eukaryota; kingdom Metazoa; phylum Chordata; class Actinopteri; order Carangiformes; family Carangidae; genus Seriola; species Seriola dumerili. Next base: position 7,059,336 of record NW_019174258.1, read on the forward strand.
GCTTGGCACTGTGCGATGCCCCGCTGTGGCCTGTCCAATGAGCCCAGTGAAGCGCGGCTGTATCTGGGGCCGGGGGAAAGCCGTAGGCCCCCTCTGCCCGCTGTTTGCAGCCTGGTTGACTGGCTGCTTGCCTGCTGGCTGCCTGGCTGGCTGGACATCGATCTCAGTGGGTTGGAGAGTACAGCTGGACGCACACTGAGAGCTGGGGCTAAATCTGGCTCAGGCTCAATCAACGTTTGCACCTGTCTTTTCCAAAGGGAATTAAACGTAGTAGATAGAGAGAAAGAAAGAGTAATGGTGTGTGTGAGCATGTGTGTGTGTTTATTTCTGAGCGTGTGTGTTAAGGTTAAGTTTTGAAGGTGCAGTAGGTGTGGATAGTTTGTAAGGAACATGCTGGTTTTGTCATTAGTCAGCTTGGTTTTACTGCAGCAGGTGAGAGTTTGATGTGTGTTTGTGTGTATGTGTGTGTGTGTGTGTGCATGCCTTATCTACGGTACACATGGCTTTGATGTGCAAATGACGTGAGTGAGCAGATAGTTTCTGAGCCTCACGCAGATCGGCCAATTTGTTCAAGTTAAACAGTAGAGATAGTCAGATCAAATATTGTTTCTCATGAATTTCTTCCCCAAACTTTCTTACAAAACAAGAGAAAAAAATGAATGAATGATTTACTCTGGGTTACTTTATGAAATGTTTTTGTAATTTTCTCTTGCGTTAAAGGTTCATACACTGCAGACCTTCACAGCTTTGAAGAAGAAGGTGTTAAAGCAGTTTTTAACATTTTCGGAAACACGCTTCACACATTCAATGTGAGGCTACAGCCAGCAGTCGATTAACTTACCTTAGCATGTCATGTTTGTTTTTACATTTAGATTTTTGTAAGGGTTAAACAAATGAGGTATAAACATTAGATTTATAGGTGCTGGTGGATTTGGGTTTGCTGCTTCCCCCTACTTCCAGTCTTTATGCTGGTTGGCTCTAGTTTAACATTAAGCATACAGGCATGAGGGTGGTTATCAATCAATTTTCTCATTTAACTTTCAGCAAGAAAGTTATTCTATTCCTTTAAATGTCTTGGTATGGGTAAGATGTTGGCCAACATTTTGAGAAAGATTGAGGTCAATTCAATAAAAGCTGAATGGAGAGCAACTAGATTTCCCTGATCCAAGAAGCTTCTTCAGTTTAACTGAAGGAGCCTCTTGGAAGAGGTGCGAAACGTCCTCAAGGATCTACAACCAATGAAAATATATGTTCAAGTATCCAAGTCCAGTTGCCCTCCATTTATCTTTTATTGGAAAACCATGACCTGGATGACTGAGTATCTTCAAAGACACTGAGGCCCAGCTTCTCCCCAAAATCACACCAACTGAACTCTTTCCAAATATTTAAAAAATCCTAAAATTTATTTAACTGTCGAGTTATATTTTCCGCTGATCTGATCTAAATGTTGTTTCAAAATCTTATTTACCCTGCCGGGTAATTCTGGTATAGAATACCATTTCATTTTTACTTTATTTAGTTTTTGCCAACAAGTGCAATTACATTTTAAGATATTTAGTCTAAAATAGTGTCAGAATAAGCCTTAAAAAACACAGCATATGTGATATGCGTGTCATTTTACAAAGTAAAATCCTCTTCATGTTATTAAACCCCTCCAAACTCTTAGAAATATTACAGAGGACATGACAGTAGCTTCGGCCATGCTCAACAGCACTTCAACAATAGTTACTATCCTCCTCTTTGTTTTTTTAATTATATGACCCAGTGTGGTTCAGTGTGTGTGACAGGAAAAGTCAGTGATCTGCCAACTGGAGCAGCAACACAACAAATAGTATTTGAAGAAACAGACAATTTATTCAACAAATCAAATGGCTTTGAATCATTTAGTACATTAATAAGATAAATATTTCAGACACACTTAAAATCAATTCCTAGTTTCATATTGACAAAAACAACAGCATTGTGTGAGAGGAGAGACGGCTGTGCATTCATTTACACTCACTGCATTTTACCCCCTTTATTTAGAAACAGATGGACTGCAGTTTAAGCATTAGAAAGCAGCAACTTAGACAATCTGATCTCTATTAACTTGCCCTGAAGTCCTGAGATGTTTAAAGCTATTGTCAATAGTCATTGTGCAATTAAGCTGTTTGCATTGATAGCCTGTTAGATGTCCTGCTTTATAAACTGCAAGGCGGCTGTGTGGACTGTCAGAGACTTATTGCACATGTATAACGAACAATCACTGTCCAGCAACTTGTTAACCGTCTGTAACAAATAACTAGTCCTCTCCTACTGTTTCCTTTGCTCTTTTTTTCCATTTTTCTTTCCCCTCTACCTTCCCATCTGAACTATATTTTCTTAGCCTTTACGCTCCCGTCGTCTCCTCAATTTTCTTCTCTCTTTGACCTTTCCTCTCTCACTCTGTCTCTTCCCGTCCTCTCCTGTCTGTTCTTTCCTCCTTTTCTTTCTGCTCCTCTCCCCTCCCCTTCTCTCATCTCCTCTCCTCTAGTCTCCTCTCCTCTCCTCTCCTCTTCTCTTCTCTCCTCTCCTTTTCTCTCTGGGGTCCCATCCCAGAGAGGCTGCTCCCACCCAGACACAGATGGCCCCCAGATCAGATTTATCAAGGCCAGTAGAGCCCTCTGCAAAAGGTCACTCTCTTAAAAGCTGACCGATCAATGGTCCAACTCCTAATACTAACAGCCATGCTTTTTCGTCTGTTCTCTCCTTTTTTTTTTGCGTGTTTGACCATGAGTGTGTGTATGTGTGTCTGTATAGGTGTGTATGCTTTTATCCATGCATGTACCTGTGTGTGTGTGCGCAGCTCCATGAGCAGAGACAAGGGCCCTGGGTGTTAGTAATCGAAGGGCCGTCCCTCAGACAGTCCTCTAATGACCTCTCCCACCTCTAATAGTGCAACCTTATTGAGGCTCTACTAAATATTTCAGCAAGTCATTAGCTCATTACACGTCATTATCTACAGCGTGTTCAGCCCGCCAGGATTAGCTGCGAGACTTTTAGCAACTTCTCTGTGGGAAATCAATAATCAGCAGACACTTTCAATCACGGGGATCATCTGTGTGTGGCTATCAGAAATTCACATAATTATACATTTGCTCTCCTGCACGTGCACGAACACACACACACACACCCACACACACACACACAGATTTTAGTCCATATGTGGGTCTCTCTTTTAAATAGTGTGTCTGCATATACCTTACACATATTTGTGTGTAACACCTATTTTTTGGATGAATGTTTAGTTATTTCTTCCTCTGTTTTTTTTTTCTAAAAACTAGGTCAGGAAAACAGAAAACACTGACAAAGGATTTTTTTTGGAGTCTGGCTGGGAACCTTTGTTGTAGCTCCCTCATTTTATGTCATCTCTCTGCTGTCTGAAATAAAGTCACATGCTTAAATATGCAAAATGATACAATACATATTATTATACATATTCCTCTAAACTTTGCCTTTTGTCTTGTGAATTAATGCATTATTTAATCTCTTCAAGCTTTTAAAAATGAAAACACATCAGACACAAGAAGACATTGTTTCACTTGAAGCCAAAATGGTTGGTTAAACTGCCACATGTTTTTTCTGACAACCCAAATACAGTATAAGGACTTTGAAGTGAATTACAGTGATGTTTTTATTGACTAATCTTGCGCTAAATCAGATCTGTAAAATATGAAGAAGCTGCTGTAATACTAAAATTTACATCTTGGGATGTTTTGGTTGAGTCCACACACTGGAGCTCACATACTGTCAAATTGTCACATTAGCTGATCATTAAAATACAAGCTGTTTTATATTGAAAAATTAAAGGCTTAAGCTTCATATTCTGTTTTCAAAAGTGTTTCGAGATAGGATCCACAAATCTAGGGGCAGCCTTCAGTATCATGGCGTCATATGCGGAATCAGTCGGACATGTCTACAACTAGTCTACAGGCTTTCAAAAGTAACTAAACCTGATAGACATGCAAACCATTACTACTGTTTTATATGTTTTTAAGGACTACTCCAGCGACTTAGTATTGCTCTTCATAAAGACGGGGGACTAATGAGAGAGATTAATGGTCAAAATCGATGCAGCAAAGGCCAAGTTGCCCTGCCTTTTAGTCCTGACCATAGAGTGCTGCAGGGATGACGTGTTTTTGGAGGTCAACCCAGAAACTAGCGTCACTCTGGTTCCCTCAACAAAAAAAGACACTGGGATTTTTCCACTGGTGTTTGAATTATGGCAGAAATAAGATCTGTGACAAACAAAATTTTATGACACATGTTTTGTTCAGCAAGATAATCTTCACTTTTATGTTATTCGGAGCCTAAATACAATCAGGAGAAGCAAAAATCCAATGTTAGGCTATTAACAAACTACAACACAGAAGCATGACTTCAACATGACCACCACTAAACTTTCTTATTGACTTCAGTATGAGGGAACTGGAGCTGCAAAAATGTGAACTTATTTCTGGGTTTTAGGACTAATTCCTGCAGAACTCTGTGGGACAAGCTCCAAAAAACATTGGATCTTACATTTCCCATAGTGCGGCTGAACAGTGTGTCCCTGCCTATAAACATCTCCCAATCCAAGATAAGCCACAGCAGGATTATTTTTTCAAACTTTGGAGAGCTGTCTCCAGCTTTCCCCAGAGACAGAGAAGACATTTAATGTGTAGTTGTTTTCACATATGAATAAGCTGAACTTCATGTGTAGAAATGGCGGTGTGCCATTTTAATTGCTTTGTAATTTGTTTTCCTTGTAAAGCAGTGATGATACTGAAGAGATTATCCTGGTATTATTTACCTCATCACCCTACAGGCTCACACATTTGGCTTTGGCACCTGTAAAGTCGTTGTGATGTGGTTTAAATAAAGTGACAATAGATTTCTGTTTAATATTTCAGTTTTTTCCTCATGTGAAACCATCCGAAAGCCAACACATTAGTAACACCATAAACTGTTTGCAGTGTGTATATGGGGGTTTACCAGGAGGATCTTTTTTTTTTTTTCAAAGGGTCATGGGCCAAGGTGGAGTACCTCATCTCTAGTGTCTAGAAGGGTTTGTGTGTTGAACCTGAGCGTGCCTGCTGCCTGGGAGGGACACGGTAGCTGTTTAAGGCAACCATGAAACCTCACTTAACAATGGGCAGGGTGTGCGTGGTTAAGTGTGTGACTAATTTCCTTTAACACAGTGTGAGATTGAGAGACTCAGGGCCAGAGGGGGGTGGAGCTGTTAGTTGTTAAGAAGGTCAGAGGTCAGCTCCTCTTGAATAGACCCAGAAATCACCAATTAATTACTCAAACACACACAAACAGTTACTCAAGCCTACATACAAACCTGTGTACAAATGCACACAAACACAGTCACACTCACACACACACACACACACACACAGACACACACACACACACACACACACACACACACACACACACACACACACACACACACACACACACAAAAAAAAACAATAAACACACACACAACAATCAGAGGAGTCTATTATAAGCCAATACGTTTTTTGTGTGCTGCATACCAAAGAGAAATGGATATAATTCTGCGGGGGCAGTGAATCAACAATCAGTCAACGACAAATGGGAAACACAGCGTCTGTAAACAGTCTTAACAGTTACGACCTAAACAGCAGCTTCCCCTGCTCCGGCTTTCGCCTTAAACGACGTATCTGCAGGTCCATCTATCACTCTCTCCTCACCTTCTCCTCCTGCTGCACCGAGACAGAAGAGGGGGATGTTTGAATCAGCTAAAAGTTTAAAAGCTTTATTATAAAGAGGAAATACAATTGCTCTCTTTTGTTGCTCATCTGTCTTCCCTTCTGCTGTTGTGCGCTGTCCATTTGGACAGCAGCGCCATTACTCAGCAAAAACACCAAATCTCCTCATCGGAGAAATTAATAAGTGAGATATGATCTAATCTAAGTTAGGGTGGAGGAGCAATCGAGTGGCGCTCAATGGGTTTACAATATGTAATCAGACTTCAGTTATTTCACCATGTAAGTGTTTTCTTTGAGCAAATGTTTCTACACTGTAAGGAATTAGATTCCTTTAAAAATGGCCTCAGTAATTATATAATGCTCTGTTATACAGACTTATTTTCACTTGAGCTGTTGAATGATTAATTGACTTTGGTTCATCTTGAATAATGATTTCATATGTGTAATACAGGTGACAACCACTTCACACAACATTGCAGCAGTCAGTTGAGAGTTAGGGGTTAGAGCAAAGCTTAAGTAGCTGTTTTACAATCTTATTATAATAAATAAATATGATGTGGTCGTGTGGCTGTATGATTGCTGCAGAGAAGACCTAGAATCATGCTTTTTACATGCACTTGCTGAAATTGAATCCTTTACCTTTAATAATGAATATGATTTTTCATACATGCTCATAATATTTTTAAAGTGTGCTTGTGATTCCTCCAAGCTGATTTTCAACCTCATGCTTTTTTATTCTCCTCCTCTCTTCATTTGTTCCCTCTCCTCCCTTGTACTCATTTCAGTCCTAGGCCCATCCCCAGCATCCAGCCCAACAATATTTCACATCCTGATTTATTTTGGTCCTGGAGTCATGTGACCCTAAATATTGTAACTGACCCTGAGCGTATTGATCTCCCTGTGTCGGCTAGCACTGCGACTTCCTGCCTTATAACGACCCTGTGAAACCCTCTGTGATCTATCATTATCAGCATCATCGTCATCATTTAGGAAAAAGAGCACTGCGCTCCATATTTATCTGTTTTCATGTGCGTGTTTATTTGTGTATGCGTGTAGCGTCATGTGTACATTGTGTTGGTATTTTTCCTCTGTATTATGTTTCTGCATTTGTATACCTGCATCTAAATCAGCTGTTTGTTTTACCTCTGTGTGTATCTTTGTTTATCCGCAGGTGGTTCCATGTTTGTTGCGACCATTGTGTATATGTGTGTGTTGGTTGTGTGTGTGTGTGTGTGTCTGTACATCCTTAATGATGCTATTTTGCCAGAGGAGAGAAGAAGCCCCTGTCACCATAGTAATGAGGGGTATTTATATCAGTTACCTGGCAGTAAACCACTCTGATCTCCTCTCTTCATGTCTCATTCCCACAAGACAGGTGTGTGTGTGTGTGTGTGTGTGTGTGTGTGTGTGTGTTTGTGTGTGTGTGTGTGTGTGTGTGTGTGTGTGGTGTGTCTGTGTCTGTGTTGCTGTGTGTGTGTGTGTGTGTGTTTTGTGTGTGTGTGTGTGCTGTGTGTGTGTGTGTGTGTGTGTGTGTGTGTGTGTGAGTGTGTGTTCGTGTGTGCCTGTGTGTGTGTGTCGGGGCGACAGTGCTAGTTCGTATTTGTAAGCACCAAAAGTGTCTAAGTGCACTTAAGTGAGTAAAGGTTTAAGAAATGTACAGGATATTATGGACACAGAACAAAATTGTGCAAGTGTGTGTGTGCATGTGAGAAGGAGGAGTGTGTTGAGGATGGAAGAGACAAAGAGGGTAAATTGAAAGGAAATGATGAGCGATGAGTCTGTGGCACATTAGTGTTCTGCAGTTTTTTTTTTCACCACAATTGTCTGTTTCCTTGGACCTTACTCTCTCTCCTTCTCTCTCTCTCTCTCTGTGTGTGTGCTTTGTGTAGCCGTACGCCACAGTTTTTATCCTTATCTGTACGTCCAGGACTGTGACACGTCAAGAAACGCCTTTGGAAATTTCTACATCTTTTGACCAGAGGCCTTAAAAAAAGTGTGTGTTTATCGTGTGTGTACTTCACCCCTACAGCCTTGGATGGGGCAGTGCATGTATGGATGTGTGTGTGTATGTGTGTGTATGTGTGTATACGTGCGTTGGGATGGTGGAAATGGGTGGGGGTAGGGTGGGGGTGAGGCCGTATCCATGGTAACACCCCACCGCCACCCCCACTGGGTCCTAAAAGACAAAGCCTCACACACTCATACACACACACACACACATGCACACAGAGCACTACAGGGCCAGCTGAGCCAGATCAATATTTCTCGCCATTTAAAGAACAGAATTCAGAGAATGGCTTTTCAGCACCCAGACTGCAGCCGTGCTTTAGACCTTGGGTTTTTATACTAAACACCCAATCTGCAAAGTGGCAAGGCTTTTTTGTACTGACCCAAAAATAATTCCTGGCCTGAATCTTTTTCTTTTCTGTCCTTTTACTGTATTGATGGAGCCGTTCAGCCCAGCTAGGACCTCTGTCTTGCTCTCAATCTTTGTCTGACTCCCCCCTGTCTTTCTATCTCTGTATTTTCCCTCCTTTACTTATACCCTCTCTCCTGCCCCTGCTTTCACTGCATTTGCTCTCTTTGCCTCTCAGAGTGAGTGACAGGGTCAGATTGCATTCAGCGTCCTCGCTCTTTGTCCCACCCCGTGGCTGACCACAGCTCAGGCCCTGGCAGGTCCCTCTCTGGTCCCCTGGGGCGTCCGAGCCCATCTCTGTGGCTGGACTGGCCTTGGCCCAATGGCCCTGTTGACTGCCTGGAGGCTGAGGGAAGTGGGGGCTGAGGGGCTGTGGGTAGGTGGGGGGTTGGGTCCTTAACTGCTGTCTGTGGGTGAAATGGAGGAGGGCTCCCTCTAGCACTGCTAAGTTGTAACAACACAGGAATAATCTAAAAAAGAGCGGATCTTTCTGGTGCACACAAACAACAGCAAAGAGTCTCATTGTTTCACGTGAGTAAGATTGCTTTTTTCCACCAAAAATATGGCACAAAACATGCAAGCTGATGGATACAGGTGCATGAACAGGCACGTAAGACATGCACAAGCAACTCTCAGACACAAACAAATGCACAAACACACATAGAGAATTGCCCGGGGCTGATTGGTACATCCTGTTTCTGAAGCAGCCATGGGAGGTATCCGAGGCCTCTCTGGTTCGATATCTTGACAGCCCCAGTGTGTGTGTGTGTATGTGTGTGTGTATGTGTGTGTGTGTGTGTGTGTGTGTGTGTGTGTGAGCGCCTGCATTTCATTATACACATCCCACATAGCGGTCTGTCACTCTCTTCCTCCAAATGGAATAATTCATTGTTCCTTGATTTTGTTTGCTTGGAGTCTTTGCAGACGTGAGTCCTTCACTCTTTCCCCATCGCCATTGAGACTGCGATCTGATTGAGGAAACTGATAATTGATTTCATCAGGCAATGAGGCTGTGGACCACTCCAAGAGGAGTGCAAGAGATTGGAGAGGACTTTACCTGAGTGGTTCCATTTTCTACATAATCCTCCACAATCATCCTCCAGTCATCGCCGTTGCTACTGGAGAGCCGGTGTGACACATTGAAGATTACTGTGCAATGCTCTCATTAGATGTTAACAGTCACTAACCTGTCAAGTGCTCTTGAACAAAGCTCCGGCAGGCTGTGGTGGCACTAATGAGAGAACAGTGCATATGTGCGGTGAAGAAAAAGTCAATCCCGCGCTGAAGTAAAACACAGCTACACTTTTAAAAACAGGATGAGCCACTTTTAACATGTCTCTGCAGTTTGACAAGAGAACCTTGAAAGAATAAAGGCGCCGAAACACCCTGACAACACATGTCAAAGCAGCACAGGTTTCTGTCCACACACATGTTAAAATCACACGCCCCTTATAATCTGTCTGTGTGAGAGAACATACGTGTATTCCAGCAAATAAAATGAGAAAATCACTCAATGTCATCCAACCTTTCATCAACTTACCTTTTATGTTTACGAACGCAGGACCCTATCCCAGCATGCACTTGGCAAGAGACACTACACCACTGACAGCTTGTCGGTCTATCAAACAAACACAGACATTTACACCTACAGGCATTTTAGAGTTTGTAGTTCAATTTGACCTGCGTGTAGGAGGGAAATGGAGCATTTGGAGGAAAACCCTTTCACTGGTTATTATCATATATTGTTTCATTTATATTCTTTTTTTTCATTCTTCTAACAAACATAACATTTTCATTTTGATCAACAGTGCATGAATACAATATATAATAATGATAATGCATGGATTTCATTTAGTGCGTTCTTCTTTCATTGTGCCTCTGACCTGTTAGAGCGCCGTGTCTCTGAGCTATTTGTGGTCGTGCTTCTTCCATCAGCAGCGACCAAGGTTTTCTGCTGAAGGGACAAGACAAGATATACAGACCAGGCAGACACAGCCATATTTCAGAGGGGCGAGGGGAGAGGTGTGCGCACTCACACTCCAATACACACACACATCAAGGCACACACGGACATGTATATCACCACGCACACACATACGCAGACAGAGGAGGGAGGGAGGCGATGGTGAAGTGGCAGGCTAAGGGAACAGAGAGAGGTGGGGCAAGGGGTTGTGTGACAAGGGGACAGGGACACACTGTGGGTTGTGTGTGTGTGTGTGTGTGTGTGTGTGTGTGTGTGTTTGTGTGTGTCACGGGTAGAGACGTTTCTGTGAGTGTGTGCGCGTGTGCATGGTGGTGACACAGACACCTTGAGGTGTGGCAGACAGCCACCAGCTGCCTGTAAATAATGTGTGCTGGAAGAGGAAAGTCAAAAAATGGAGAAAACAGTTATCTGTGTACAAGATGGCATTACTTTTGCCAAATACTCTTATGTCTCGGGTTAAAAAAAATTCTTATTGTACAATCTATTTACTCAAAACAACCCATAACAAGACCTATTTTGGAAATGCATTATATTTTACATTCAACCATACTTCATGCACCTGGAAATGATGTAACTGTCCATATAAGAGCTAAAAAAAAAAAAATCCAACCCATGAACTCTCTGCAGACTTTGGAGATGAGTTGGGCTGAGAAACACATCCAGGAAATGGTATAAAAAATTCCCAAGAGCCAAGTGGCCTCCATCTTTGAAACTGGAATAAGTTTGAAACCTCAGAGACTCTGAGACCTAGACTCTCTCTGGATGTGAGTTTGGCCAGAGAAAAAAGAGCCTCACTGAGAGTGGTGACAAAAACAGCCTCTCTGACAGAGCTTCAGAGTTGCGTTGTTAAGATGGATAAAGCTGTAGTACTCGCTTCAGTCAGACCTTGACGACCAGTGATGCTTCTGAACAAACGATGTAAAGTATGTAAGTATGTATGAGCCAGAGGTCCAAAAAAATTATTTTTTTTGCATTATTATTAAGAGACATTTTGTAAATTTGATCAATACAGCTATTTTTCTACATATGAAAATAACATCAAGAGAGCACATAGGATAATGAATGGAAATATAAGTCCACACATTTCTTTTCAGGCAGACCAACAGACCTTTTTCACAGAAGATAATTTGACTCTTCATAATAGGAAAGGCATGGCAGTAGTTGTGTGAAGAATAGAAAAAAAGAGAGCTCAAATCCTGCTTCTCACTTCCTTACACCCAGCCAATCCTTGTGCGAAGCTGCAGCGCTTGTTGGATTGTCAGTTTCTGAAAGATGCAAATGTAACAAATGTCAGATGTAGGCTTCCCTAACGTCAAAATGGTGTAGAGGGAGGGGGGTTTTTCAGATGCTTTCACGAAGTTATGACAAAACATTGGTCTGATCAGTCATTCATTCCTATAATCTTACTGCATTTCAGCTCCATGACAGGCCATTAACACGAAATAGATGTTCAGAGTTTCACAAGTGTGTAGTGTGCTGGATTTTTATTTTTATTTTTCCCAATTTCCCATTTGTGACTTGCATGTATACTGTGGCTCATTAGTGTAATAGATCTGTCAGTGTTTTATTAAAAGCCTTTTTCACTGTGTCTGTGCGGATGAATATGGATAATTTTAAATGGCAAAGAGTAATGTGTGAGCAGAAATCAAGGCTGTCATTTATTGGCCTCCATCTTGTCCCGCAGCAGGAAGCTGCAGCAGGGGCAGGCGCAGCAATCATACTTTATTGTTTTATGGTTCTCAAATAAAAACATGAATCATCTGCCTTTCTAAAGTGCAATGTCTAATAATATCAGAGTGACTGTTTCTGCCTGTGTCTGCACTCTGAGGGAATCACTATGTGTCTGTGTGTGTACTTTATATGTGTTTGTGTGTGAAAAAGAGAGTGAGAGGAAGAGAGGGACAGAGAGATTGAGTATGTGAGTGAGTGAAGGCAAGGCAAGAATAAAAGAACTGTGAAAAAGAAACTTAGTCTCTTTGTGTGTGTGTGTGTGTGTGTATGTGTGTGTGTGTACTTCTGCTAGAGTGTGTGTTGTTGCCCATCAATAGATGCTGGTTGATTAAAGTGCTTCTGTGAGCAGGCAGAAGGACTTCTACAGATACTGGAGGCATCACACAAACACACACACACACACACACACACACACACACACACACACACACACACACACACACACTGAGACTCTCTGCAGATGAGAACTAGGTGTCATTCCTTTCAATATATCATACCTATATCTCATGTTTTACTCTTGCACTCAATGTAAGTCACTCTAGGAAAAAGCATCAGCTAAATGCCTGAAATGTAAATGTATGCCGCCTGTATAATATTCACAAATGTGTACAATAAAAGGGCCAGAGCAGCTAACTGTGTGTTTTTCTTTTAGAGAACGAGACACTTTAGTGCATGAAAATCCAATTAGGGCGTCTGTTTTCTGAGATGGAGAAACTACTATGTCTGGCACCAACAATCATACCACGCTAAAAGTTGTCTGGGTGAGACGTCTCTTTCACTCTAATGTTCATTGGCTGATGTTTTAGTTTGGCTGTTTTGCTTGCAAACGAATGTCTGAAAGGGATTAGTTTGATTATGTTTGTCTGGATACATGTTTGTGATATGCTTTCAGATTTTACAGTTTCCAATAAGGCAGTTGCATATTTAGCCTAATGTAGATCTCTGTTCTCTGAGTGAACCACTCTCTCTGCATGTTTTGAAATTTATAACATATATAAGTATCTATAAGTAACTATAAGTAATTTATGGTTACACAGCACAACACCTGTCGCTTACTTTACCATGGATCACATGGATCGCAAATGGATCACAAAATGACATTACTTACACGTGACTTGAAAATATCAATCGGCATAAAAATGCACATCATGAAAAATAGATGATAATGCAGTGTGACATTGTGGATATTTTGACATGTCATAGAAGGAAAAACAGTGGCGTAATTAATAATATAATTGATGACTGTATTCCTTTTGGGCAGTTCAGTGTAGGGTAGTCCTAGTATTGTGTATGCTGGCTCATTGATTCACTTGCCTATATGGAACTGAGCTCTGATTAACATAATTGGTTACAGCTGTGCTTTTGCTACGACAAGTCAAACTATATGTACACCCTAACTAAGACACTTTTATATGCATTTGGCCACAGTACTCTTTAAAGAAAAAAAAAATGCATGTTTAGATGGCTAAGTGGTTTAAAGTCCCTGTACACCCATAGTCACCCAGTTGTTTTCACTTCACCGTTGCCTGATATGGGTCTGTATGTACAGGCTGTGCTTAATCGTGAACCCCCCTCTTTGGCTGCATGTGAGATCATGCCAGCACAGCTCCACCCAGCTTCAACCAGACTAGAGGTCTAATTAGCCAGATTATTGGAAACAGCTGCGCAGGTGAAGCCTTCAGTCATCCTGACGTCTCTTTGTAGGAGGTCATGTACTTTGCTTACCACCCGGAAATGTGTCGAGGTTAATTTTCTGTGTTTTCACCTCTGCTGTCCAGTCCACAAAAAAACCTGTGGTTACTCTGTGTTAGCACATGTGTTTCCTTTATCCCCCATCGTTCACTCCAACCATTTCATTTCCTTGTCTCTTAACTCTCTCCCTATGCATGCTCATAAATGTTAAAGGTGAATTGTGCCCTACTGTATCTAGTCTGGTTATGACAACTCTCAGTAATTGAAAATGCTGTGTTGTCTGGGGAGGTGATTAGTTCCTGATCCTATCTACATGCTTTGCATATTTCTGTATGCGGCCACGTGATATGTTTTAAAGAGCAAGCTGTTTGCAGTAATGAGAGGAAAAATGGCCATAGGTTATGTAAAAAAACAAATTTTTCAACAATTAATGAAATGCACAAGCTGCTGTGATGAAATATGCCAATAAGAATACACAAATCTAAAAAAAAACCCAATAAATTGGCAAGCCATGATGATGATGATGGTATAGTGAGCAGATTATTAATTTTTCATTAAGTTTATCATATATATGTATCAAATAAATTTCGATACCATACTTGAACTGTAAATTAATTCAGATTAAGTTACTATATATCAAACGAGTGTTTCCCCTCTGTAAAGAAAGGCAGTCTATCTGTTTATAACTTGTATGACAGGTCTTAATTACTTTTATTCATACCGAAGAGGAAATTCTAAGTCAGAGAAACTGGGTTGCCACAAATTCTCTTAGATTCAAATCTGGTGTCAGAGTCCAAAGGGGCATGTGGTGAGGTAAACAGTAGCTCTGTTGTATTACATCAGTCACAGATGTAATTAACCACTGATGTGTTTCAGTTTCAGAAGCTTGTTATTGTGCATACACTTTTTTTCCCCGCATTGATTCAGTATGGGAAAAGTGTGTTTGGCACAGTGGGTGTCACATGACCTGCAATTCTGAAAGAAGCCATTAGGTGACAAAATCACCAAGCAGCCCAATATCGTTTCTGGCTGCTTGACAATGGCCTTTTCTCTTGTTATACACAGAGGAACATACAGTACTTCTATAGATGTGAGGACTCTAATTGGCATAATTCATTTCCTTGCTCATAATCTTTAATTTAACTTAAACCAAATTCTAAACTTAAAGCCACTGCCAAGTCTTAACCCACAAAGAAAGTGAGGATCAGCCAAAATGTCCTCACTTTCCCTCATAAGGTCTTAAACTCAAACTGAACCACATGAGGGAAGTACAAGCACATAAACACTTTCGCAGACAAAACACATGTATTCAAAGTTTTAATCACATATACCATACATATACACACTGGGGTGCCTTGGTTCAGTTGGTAGATCAGGTTGGTCACTGAATCCCTTGGTTGGCAGTTGGATCCCTGGATTCCCCAAACCCAGGCTCCGTCAAATCCAATATGTGGACAGTGATCCGCTGTGGCGATCCCTGACAGGAGCTACACACACACACACACACACACACACACACACACACATTTCACATTTCTGTGAATTTTAATGCTTTGATTTAGAAATGTAAAAACTCATATTTGTTTTGCTGGATGTTCCTCTGCACAGACAGCGAAGATTCACCCACAGTCTGTCTCTCTCATCACCTACCTTTCTCTGCTCTCACTTGTTTCTCCTCCATCTCCCATTCATCAGCCCCTCTCTCTCTCTCTCTCTCGCTCTCTCTTTCTCTGTGTATGTCTCTCTCTCTCTCACCCTCTCTCCTTCCCTCTCCCTCCCACTCCACTGCTGAAACAATCATCAATTACCCACATCCCTCTGTATTATCCCTCTCTCAATCTCCCTCCATCTTCCCAGCCCATCCAGCAGAGTGGTTCCTCCTGGTTGGCTGCGGGCCACTCAAACCCGTCCCCTGTCAGTCACCCTGCTCCTGGTAGCTGAGCGGAGACTGACAGCTCCATGAGCAAATCAATAATAATCTTCCGCCAGTGTAATCCTATACCTGAGGATATCCCTTAGCACACCCACAGCTTCCTGGTTGTGCTCACCGTTTCTTACACTCTGATTTGCATATTCACTGTATTGTGCAGAAGTGAGCGGGCACTGAAAGAACACAAGGTGAGCTGTGCCACACACAGCATGCGAACGCGTTCTCTGTTTTGTGCATGAACATACACAGAGACACACAAATACACACTCGTACACACACAATCCTGTCCTGACTGTCACCAAGGCTAAGGTTATCTTGTTTGATGTATGAGCCGACTCATATGACAACCTTCATATAACTCCAACCTCTTTCCTCCCCAAGAAAATTAACAGGATGGGCTGAAGGACTGAACTACAAGACGTGATCTTGCTTGTGACAGTAAAGCGAGCTTTGAGTCTTATTTCTTGCTCCTGCTCAGTCATATTGTATATTTGTTTAATCTCTTACCTGAAGTATTCACTCCTTAGATAAAATTGCATGCTGGGACTCTTCAGGAGTTTAATCAAATTCTTTAGTTGTCTTTGAGTGTATCATTCTGGATGTGAATTCCAGGTGTTTGCTTAAAGGTAAAATTTAAATTGTTTATTGAGCAGCACTATAAATCTTTTGCAGTTACGGCTACACAGTTGTATTCATCACATAATGGTGGACACAAAAAGTAAGTGCTGCCACAGTTAACATACAGAGCATATTTACTTCTGAAATAACTATAGCAGAGGAGATGCAACACAACGGTCAATCACCCTCAGTCTATGGTTTTGCCAATTGGCCTGTAACATATCACACTGTGATTAATGTCACCGGGTGAGATTTTCTTGTAAATAAACACTAGTTACAATGCACTCAGAATGAAAACAGCCTTGAATTATTTCAGATATAGGTCATGATCCAGGAAAGCTGGTTTGAGTAACAGATCTATGAGTTTTTAGGTTTATCAGATGCCAAACACCCCAGAGCTGTTTATAATAGGTGACAGGATTTTTACTTCTGCTAAGGAGGTTATGTTTTCATCCATGTCTGTTTGTTTATTTGTTTGTTTGTGTATTTGTCAGCAGGATTACCTGAAAAGTACTGAACTTATTTGAGCCAAACTTGGAGGACGGATGGGGTATGGGCCAAGGGACAACAAATTAAATTCTGGTGCAGTTGGCACGGTCAGAGGGGTCCAGGATCAATGTTGTTGAGTTTGAACAGTTTGGTGTAGATCCAGATAATTATCTGTATTAGGTGGAAGAAAATGCAATCCACATTGCACCGGAGCTGTATTTATTAAGAGAGCATATTGCATCAGCAACATTTAGGAATGCTTCAGTTGTATATCATTGAACATGCAACTGATAAAATTACACAACAATGACATAGCAATGACTGTAATGCTGTCAGCATTATTTCACACAACAGCCAATAAAACCACACAGCAGTGTTGTGTAAGGATTAAAGGCAGACAATAAATAAAGCTATACTTGAGAACCAAAGACAAGTAGGGTTGTTTGCAGTGTTGTGCATGAATGCTGGATTTTAAATGTAACTCATGTCTGTGATTCTTCAGTGGTATGCAATAATTCATTTAGTTTGGGAGTGGCAATGATTTGGGGCTGGTGATGGATGGGTAGAAGGAGGTTGAAAAAGAATATCGGCCTTTATTTATCAAAAAAAAAACCAAAAAATGAACATGAACTAGTTCATTTTCATCCATATGAACTGAACTTTGAGCTAGTTCTACTAATTCAACTGGCACAACACTGGTTGTTTGGCCTTGGCCGAGGTATGCGCTCTACTCAGTGCCATTCTGGTTATGATTTTATCCTTTGTTGCAGTGATTGCAAGATAAAGAGAAATAACACATAATTTAGGTTAACAAAGTAAACTTGCGAGTGCCAGCACAGTTGTTTCTCACCGACATGCATCGTGTGTATCCTTGAGGTCTGACTATCACAGTGAATATGTTTCCCTCCTATACAGACTTTCTGCATATTTTCACACCTGAACTGAAAAGCATTCTTCTTCTTCCCTGCCTTTTGCTGGTGTGTTGCTACATTCTTTTCTCAAAATTGTATCCATTAACTGTCAAGAGTGGGCTTGCACAAAACTTTCAGTAATAAGGTATGTCACATCACCTGCATGTGCATTCTTATGCTAGAGGTTAAAATGATACAAACAAAACAGAGACATGCTGAGTAAAATATTGCTCCATAGCACTGCTAGTGGTCAAAAACTCCACAGCGTACCTTTAGATACAGCATGCTCCACCATGGCATAGTGAATTATTCACTGCGTATTACATAAAAAACCTTTTTATCTGCAACTGATCTTCCCCTCCTTTCTTCTTCATGTGTCAAGTGGATGTAAGAGATGAAAAGTCAAAAAGCGGATTATAGCTTCCACTTGGATCAGTCTTTTTTAAAGGGGTGAGTGTTCCTGCTATTTTGTAAAGCAGAGTGGAGCATTGAGTATACAGGAGGAACTCCTTCACTCCTTCACTGTTCTGCCTTCACACACCTCTTCTTTCTCTTCAGTTAATCCACTTGCCCTCACTCAGCTTCCCCTGTGTGCAGGTCCCTCAGATACTATCTCCATCTGCTGTAATTATAGAGACCCCCACCCCCTACTCTCTCAGCCTCACAAACACATACACACACAGAACACACTGCCCACTGGTGTAATTCATGCTGCCTAGGGGGTCATGGGAGATTATGAGTGGGATCGATCAATGTGATGGTTCACACACACAACTGCTCACACACACATGCACAACCTCATCATCGATGAGGGCCTCCTTACCTCCCCTCTCCTACTGAGGGACATCCTGCAGCTAATGAGGACACACAAACACCGTTGACTCCATCGACCACCTTAGCTTAACAAGGTACTTCATATATGGACCCGCTGGAAGACCATCAGCATGAAGACTCCCTGCTCCACACCTGCTCCACCACCGGAAAGTGTAGTTAAAGACACAATTAGCACCCAATGAGACAATGTCCAGGTGGAGTCTTCACCGACTCCCACTGCTCTCACTTCCTGGATGCTTCTTGGTGTTTTTCCTCCTAGGCGTGTGCTGTATGTCAAACCAAATGGTGTAGATAAAAATGAACTAGTTTTAGTGTTACAGCCTGAAAATGATTTACACAAAAATGTCACTTTTACATCTGTCACTGTGACACCCCAGATGTCGGTCACTTATATTGGTGATATAGGATTAATACCTTATTCACACCTGCACAACTGCAGGATTTCTTCCATAGGGGACAGTTTGGGACAAATCACCGTTGAGGGATTTCAAGTCTCACTGCACACCAAATCTCTAAAAACACTACATCACGAGTAAAGGGAGAACAATGCTTATGGATGCAGTTTCTTCAGGTTTGTCCCCTGGGTTTACCTCAGACTCACTTGATGAGCGATTCTAAAGAAACTGGATGCAAAATGTGTTCTTCATACTAGACAACCTATTCTGCCATAAATAATAAATTTTCTATGAATAAGAAACAGGAAATTCAAGAACAGAGCTTGATGAAATTGAGGTCATGGATGTCTAATTTATCTTCCACTCTGCCTACCTACCTTTATTGAACTGTAAAAGTATACATTTCTTTTTTTCTCAATTGATGGCTTTGAATGTGAAGAAGTAACTTAAAACTTGAGGAAAGCTGTATCTACAGTATTTTATTGACGTTTTTTCTCCCTTTTTTAACCTAATTGAACAATTGGCTAATAATTGAATATGATGCACGTCTGAAGGTGGCAGGCCTAATGTTTGGTGTTCTCATATTTCAATCCTATAACAACATTTAGTCATGTAAAATGTAAGGTAATGTAAACGTATTATCTGATTTTGCATTGACTGATTTCACATTTTGATCACCATCCATCCATCCATCCGTCCATCCATCCATCTCTATTCCCACTTACCCCTTTCAGGGATCCAGACAGCTGAACTCTATCCCAGAATGCACTGTGCAAGACGCAGGGTGCAAGAGGCAGGGTACTAATCTGATATGAATCCTGGAGAAAAAAAAGTGATGTATATTGCTTTCTGTATGTTCAAACACACCATACATCACAACAGCTCAGTCAATCTGTCCCAGAATATTGGTGTCCAGCAAAGTGTCAGTAATGGTGTAATTGTGTAATGTCTGCATGTCGAGTTACAACCTGTGGAAACTGTGGTCCTCCTGTAAAAAAAAAATAGGTCATAGGTCGTCTGTGCAAGCAGCTTATCATGACCCATAGTTAGGTTTTATTGTTAACTCTAGAAGCTGTAATAATTATGATGGGAGCAAAGGGGGAAGTCAGGTGATGTTGTATATAGAGCAGCAAAGTCAGTATTAGGAGGAGGATGAGAGGGTGGATAGATGGATAGAAAAAACATACTTCGTTTCTCATTTGAAACCTAGAGTTATCATAGTTTGTTTTAACCATGACTGTTCCACAACCTTAACTACGTGTTTATTATTGAAACCATGACAACAAAGGTCCTTTAACCCTAAGAAAGTACTTATTTTTTTCCAAAACCTAACCAAGTTGTTCTTGTTCCTAACCAAACCAAACCATGGCCATTCGATAAGCTGAACTTCCTGTTCATTATTGTAACCATGATGACAAAGACTCGTTATGCTGCCGCTGGTGCACTCGTTCTGGTTGGACTTCTTGTTGGCCTGTGAGAGGATGTGACTTTACTGTTTACAATGACGTATCTGTGTGTGTGTGTGTGTGTGTGTGTGTGTGTTGGGGGGGGGGGGGGACGCGCGTGGCGAGGAGGGAGACGGGGTGCGTGTGATGTATGGATTATGGAAGCTGACTGCTGGGGTCCAGAGCAGGTGTCAGGTTGCTGCTGGGAACATGAAAGAGTCTCTGAGGGTTGGGGGGGGGGCTGGTCAGCAGACCTGACCTACAGAATCAATGTCCTTATAAAAGAGCAAATGACAAGATCAAGAAGAATGGCCAACATCAGGCCGTAAAAGACAACAAGCACAGACACAAAATACAAGAACTATTTGTTTCAGAAATATAAAGGCATTTATGTATTTATTGTGAAACATAAACATATCATCTTCAAAAATAATGCATGCACTCTCCTCTGAAATGTCTGCACTGATGAAATTTAACCTGGTTGTAATGACTATTCAGAAGTCATGTGGATTTATAGCAAGCATAACCCCAGTAGAAGAGCAGCTGCAATGGCCTGCACACACTCTACTGCTATAAATCCCTTTCAGTTAATTACTAGGGGACAGAGTGTTGAGCAAATTAGCATCGTGGAGCAATATGAGTGGTACAATAAAGGAACCTTGCCCCCACATTTACATGGTGCTGTTTGAGCCGGTCACTCAAACGAAAAGACAGGAAGTTGTTGAAGTGCCGAGAAAAATGGGAATTTGAACATCTACATTTTCTTAGCAGGTAACGTGCTGAAGGAGATTACACAGATGTTCCCTCCTCATGTTCACAAGCCAGCTGAACTGCTAAACACTGCCGGTCACCCATTACACTACATTTCGAAAAGCTCTTGAGAGGCTCAAGCCATTTTACCGAAAGAAAAGTGCCAGCTCCATCAGCTGTGATCACGACATCGGATCACGTTCAGTCACCACACAATGAACACAAAGGGCAATGATTCAAGACGCTCAGATAAAGACCTACAGACCCCAAGTGTGTTCATCTTCTGCATGCTGGTGGGGGTCCAGAAGACCACTCCTCCTCCTGTATCGACATTGTGTGCCCTTTCAGAGCCCCCTGCCACCTTGGTTTCCTTTATCGCTGGGTCGGATGGCTCTGCGGCAACCAGCGGGGTTCCTCCACTACAGGAGCAGGGGCTTTCTCCACCTAAAGGTCAGTGATGTTGCCCAAAGGCTTCTAGTCTTCGGTCTGTCCAGCCGCCAATCCGGTTCAAACGTGTGGAAATGTACAATGCATTTCTCTATGTCGGGCAGAAGATGTCTGGGATATTCTCAGACAGAGACTAAAGACCAGATATGCCAGCATTATCACAATCTCAGGTGTTGCACAAAAGAGTGAGATTGTCTTCATTGTGGAGACCCAAGAGGTTCTTCAAATCCAAAGAATGTGAAACATCTTCAGATATCTACAACTCTCTGATTCAACTCTGCTTGAAAACTCAGGAACAGGGTCAATGTAACTGACTCATCTCTAAAGCTCTCTCAAAGCTACATCTCTCATTTACCTATTACCTATCTACCTCACGAAATGTGCAAGTAAATGTGGCAAAAAGTGCACAAAAACTAGATCTAAGAATATCAACTGTTTGCTTTTCCTTATAAGCCTTAAGCGAAGTGTGAGTGGCAAAGACTGGAAATATAGAGCAGTGCATCACAAGAATTTATAAATCTGCAGTTCTGGAAAACAATATATCAGGTTTATATATGACATATATATATATATATATATATATGTCATATCCAGGTTTGGATCCAACTACACAGCCAATATGTAGAAAGATGTGGAGTCTTTGCTGAATGTTAGAGAGCAGTGTGTAAAGTAGAGAATTCCTCTACTTGAACAAAATATGATAAGGTGGACTCTGACATAATTAGTGATTTTGTGAATGCAGTCCAGCAGCAATAGAGAGAGGAAACTGGCAAATGCAGGCAGCTTGGCGTTCTGCAGGCACAGCAGGTGTAATGAAACTGCCTAGTTAAGCGAACACAGCTGTAATGAACAGCGGTGATTAGCAAGTGAGGCCCTAACGAGGGCGTGTTTATTGAGAGGCAGTTGGATGAAAGTGTTGCCGAGAGAGAGGGA
Organism: Seriola dumerili; assembly: GCF_002260705.1. Lineage (NCBI taxonomy): Eukaryota > Metazoa > Chordata > Actinopteri > Carangiformes > Carangidae > Seriola > Seriola dumerili. The sequence continues at coordinate 7,081,649 of NW_019174258.1, forward strand.
GAGAGAAGTGGGGGAGGAAGGGGGTGGGTGGGGGGGAGAACTTATAGGCTGAGTGATGCTGCCAGAGCCAATTCATTACGACTGCAGCTCTGTCAATCCCTGCTCATCTCCCGTAGCACTAGACCACTAATGGAATTAGTCCCTGTCACACACACACACACACACACACACACACACACACACACACACACACACACACACACACACACACACACACACACACACATGTGCACACACACACACACACACACACACACACACATAGAGCAAGAGAGAGAGAGACAAATACACATACACAAACACACACTGCATTAACACAATGGGTCCTGCTGATATATCTCTGTGACAAAGCTCTCACACTTGCAGCCCATAAATCCTTGGAGGTCAACAGGGTAGCCACACACACATGCAGCACACACACACACACACACACACACACACACACACACACACACACACACATTATAAAAATAACCACAACATAATGAAAATATTCCACCATACAATACACTGAAAGTCTTAACTATCATTTCATATTGTATTTTTGTGTACAAATGTCATCTGTGTGACTCCCTGGTTAACCTGCAATCAGTCCACTCTGAAAAATCCGAAGCAGAACAAACCCCCACAAACCAGCATGAAAGAGAATAAGGTTAATCTCAATTACAAACTCTCCGTGGTAAATAATTGATGAAAGATTCTGTATGTCCAGTCCTGGATGAATCTGAACCTATATTAGGTTTTCAGTGGCACACGCCAAGACAATGCCTTTGACTGAGAGCTGGTTATCTGATTTGATCGAATAGAGGTCAACACCAGCCGGCCAGTCCTGAGGACAGAAGATCACCCACCCCCTCTCTCCATCCCTCCAGACCCCATCCTTCCTGACCATCCCCCCTCATCTCCTTCCCTCCTGTCCACTTCTCCCGTGGCCTCCTCCTCCTCCTCCTCCTCTTCCCTCCTGCTCTGAGTGAGCAGTCATTAGATTACACCAACGGTCATGACCGTAAGGATTCTCCATCACTTTCCAGTAAACCCCATTCACCGAGACCTAACCAGACCAGCAGGATACAGCAGGAACATACATCCTAACCTGGCAGTATGCTCCTGGGTGTTTCATATAGGGGTCTTGGGGGTTGGATGTGTAAGATCAGATGGAGTTCTCTGGTTTGTCTTATGCCAATTCATGCTAGTCATACTTTTCATCTCACATTGCTGTGATCCAGTGTGATCCTGTTGAGCACACACACACACAAAGACACACGAGCCAAGGCTTGTTCACACTGGCTTCTGTGACAGAAACCCTACAGATCTGCCATGATAGGCAGACGCCACAACATATGCTCCATCACAGCAGGGTGGTGTGTTTTTATGGTCAGCTTCCCCCACACCTAGGAGCCCAACCTCTTTCCCTCCAAGCAGAGGGTCGGAGAGTGAATCAAAGAGAATCTGATTGGCTGGCTTTGACTGAACGACCTCAGAGGTCAAGGGTGAGTGACCCCACAGGCCTGGTGAAGAGTCAATTCTCCCCAGGTCAAAGGTTGGAAGTAATGCCCCCCTCCTACAACAGCTTCAGGAGCATGAGCATCAGGGGGATGAGCTGTGTTTCAGCATGCCCGGGTGCCGCACACACACATCATAGAGACTGGAAGAGGAGAGGTGAGTGTGAAGGGCTTGATTGGGAGTGAGCGAGGGTGATGGGAGGCGGTGCTGCAGGGGAGGGGTGGTGGTTGGTCCTCTGAATGCCTTTGACCTCTGCACTGACCCCCTGCTGAACGCTCTCTCCTTGCACTGACTGATAGACAGTAATGATTGTGTTTGTGTGAGCGCGTGTTACTACAACAAATAGTGTTTTCATATAGCTTTAGGCACTTCTCCTTTCTCCAAACTGTGCCATCAATATGCAGTCGTTCACCCAGTCTAACCGTACACTCTGCTCAGAAACACACTTTTTCTCTCTCTGTCCCACTCAGTCTTTTTCTCTTGCTCTGTCTTTCTCCCTCATTGTTTGTCCTTGTTTCAGGGCAGGGAAACCTCGTCCACTTAACTGAGACAAAACCAGTGAAACCTGATGCACCTCAGAGGAGGTGGTCAAGTTCAACATCAGCTCAAACACTTTATTTTTCATTATCACGTACAGTATTATGACAAGGTGGAGATTCAGCTTTGAACTTGCAGGCAGATTTTGAGATTCTTGTTTCCTACAATGATGCAGGGGGCAGCTACAGATGTTGTTTTCACTTTTATTCTGGAGGTGTGTTCAAACAGGTTTTCAGCACTGATGTATTCTGCGGTATCATCATCTCATCATGTATATTTGATATCAGAGCATAATAAAAGTGAACTTTATGTTACAGAGACATGTGAGACATGCAGATTTTTAACTGTGTTTTTGGTTAAAAACAAAAGAGATCTGTCTATCTATTCATCCATCCATCCATTACTAAAAAGCAGCAGTCCACTGACTGGGACTCTGGGGACTCTTTGTGGCAAGTAGGAGGCAAGGAGGTTGTTTTTAAATCAACCACAGGACACTGTTGATTGAATAATTAATGTGTGCCTTCATGTAACAGGGAAACCGCACACTCCCCACAAAAAAGGACACATTCAGTATCCTTCCCTAACCTCCATCTCCTCTGGTTCATGTCCTACCCATTTTTCTCCTCCTTCCACATCAATCAATCATTCGATCAATCTATCTATCTATCTATCTATCTATGCTTGAAGCATCCATCCATCCATTAATTGAACAATTGGCTAATATTGAATATGATGCATGTCTGAAGGTGGCAGGCCTAATGTTTGCTATTCTCATATTTTAATTTCATAATAACATGTAGTCATGTAATATGTAAGGTACACATTTCACATTCACAGTATTTTGATCACCATCCATCCATCCACAGGTCCACTGAGACAATGTGCCTGACCCCCCCCGGATTATTTCCTGCTCTGGCTGTCTCTGTCTCTCCTCCCTTCTCATCTGATCGGTTCCACTCCCCCCTTCCTCTCCTCTTCTGGTTAGCTGTCTTTGACCTTTGCCCCCTTGTGTGATCATGCTAACGCGGCGCACACTCCCATGCACCCTGACAAACAGACCTGACACACTCCCTGACACACACACACGCACGCACGCACGCACGCACGCACGCACGCACGCACGCACGCACGCACGCACGCACACACACACACACACACACACACACACACACACAAATATCATCTGAGCAACTGAATGTTTCTGACAGCGTGGAGAAACGCAGCTGGTTTAAAACACAGTGAGATGAGACTTTAATGTGTGTGACCAGGAACTCCTGCTGGCATCCGAACACTAACTACTAACAATGGGAACACACATACAGACGCACACACACACACACACACACACACACACACACACAGAAAGACCACAGTCACGTGTGTACAAAGCATCGATGTACAGTACATTACAGATGTCACTGACACACAAGTACATATAGACTCTAATCTTTTTTACCCGCGAGCACACACACCCCATATGTTCTCACACACTGCAGTCACAATGACAATCCATGTTCTCAAATTCACACACTACTCACACATTCTGCACATGCACACACATATAATGCATACATTCATTGCATGTGCACTGTCCTTGTGCTCTGTTTCTCGTGTGTGCGACCGTGCACGTATGTACTCTATGTATGCAGTGTGTGTGTGTGTGTGTGTGTGTCTGTGCGCATGCAGCCTTCACAGTGAAACACTGCACCAGAGAGAGATTGGAATCAATACTTTCTGCTCCGTCATTTGTCACATCTTTACAAGGCTGAAGCCATCTGAACACCGGTCTATTCTACTTTGGCGTCATTTATCAAATTGCCCCACCTTGCAAAGACGCGCACACACAAACCAAACATACAAACAGCACAAAACAAACAAACAAACAAACAAACAAACAAATGCAGCATGCACACAGGCCTTTATTTAAACAGTCATCCAAACTTTTGAGCCATGTTGAACAGTACAAAATAAATGTGTCCCTGGCTATTGCATTGAGACACTGAATCAGTAATCTCTGTGGTGGGATGAGGTGGTGGTTTTTACTCTTTCCAGCTAAAGCCCCACTTTGCGACAGAACAGTCTTCCTCAATGCATCTTAGAAGCTGTTTGAGAGAGAAAAAGGTGAGAGAGAACCACTCATGGCCTTTTCAAATTGATTCTTCACAGAGCTCCACCGACTATTGCTTTCTGTTCTTGTACAGCATATATGCAGTTTACAGTGAAACAGTGGGTCATTGATTTCAGACAGAGGCAGACGAAAGCAGACTTCAGCCTGCAATTGTTGTTTGTGACGACTGAAATAACAACTACTGTTGACATTTTAATGTTTGACATGTTCTAAAATGAAAACAGAGTATGCAGTGTATATGGTGGCTACACTGGTGATACTGTCCTACAGGTCTGACATAGTGTCTACACAGGCTGTGTGTAGCAAAAAACTACATTAGTGCAGCTGCAGCTTTAGTCCTCTGTCTGTGTCTACACAGGATGTGTTCAGGTACAAAGGTCATCTGTGTTTTGGCAGCGCTGTAGGTACACACTTAAAATGGAAGAAAATGGGCTTGAAGCATGAAAATATGCTGTGGGTCGCGATTATGTGGTGTTAGAGAGAAGTGTATCTGCGCCATGGCTGAATCGCCTCTCGTGTAGACAATCTGTCAGGCTGAAGCTGCATGTCCCAGGCAAAGTGTCGCATCTACATGTTTAAAAGAGATGGAAATAAATGAACAGTATAGTTAGTCCTAGTGTTAGAAGTCTGATGAGGAAAAAATGTAAGCTGTCTCATCCTCTTCAACTACATCTCTGCTTTATAGAAGCATTCAAAACATTTACTATGACTTTTTATGAAGTTACTTTTTCCAAGCCCATAAGGTATTTTTCCACAACAGCCTTGACTGAGTGCATCCTGAGTGTGTAACAGGATCTTGGAAATTTCAGCGAGATTGCTCCACTAACCAATTTTCCTGAACCCTGTGGTAAAATTCCAAAAAGCCAGATATGACTTTATTCAATTCATCCATAAACGATAAAGCAATTTAGCCCCAACCACTTTCCACTGCTTTACACATGGGCTGCCAGGCAGGCAGGCATGCAGGCACGCACGCATGCCCGTGCACGCACGTACACACACACACACACACACACACACACACACACACACACACACAGACGCACAGACTTACAACATACTGTAAGTGCAGTTAATCCAGGCAGTTCTACAGTAAGCGTCCTCTTGAGAAGGCTCTTATTCAGGCCAGTTTTCCAGGAAGGTTTAAGCATCACTTAGGTCTGGATGATACAGCTAAAATATTATATCATATGTTTCTGCTTTGTAATAGCTCAGCATTTCACAGCATTAACGTTTTCCAATAAAAAGACATTTTATTTAAAGGCACATAGTCTTAGATGGCGCTGTGTAAAATATCAAGCAAAGTATCAAGTATTAGTCCATGTCTTTCCTCACCTTTCTTATACCAGAGGTCTGTGTTTTACGGACTGGCCCGCTCACTTTTATCATTGATGCTTATTGGTCATGAGATGTTAAGCATTATTTTTGATGAAACAGGAGGGATGTTAGGATGATGTGTTTAATATAAACCCTATATGGTTGGGTTCTAGCAGTCAAAAACTTAAAGGCCCAATCCAATCCATACAACGAAATGTAATATCACAGTGAAGACAGTGTAGCTTCAGATTTGGTAATTCTGAAATTTTTCAAATAAACCGAAGAAATGAATTCTCCTTTAAGGATTGAGAAAATGTGCCCTCTTCTCAGGTTAATAAAACTCTTTAAGATCCCATTTGATTATCTTCAAAATGCTGAGTCACAAAGCTTCAAACAAGTCTGTTTTTCTTAGCTCTTGAAAAGTTGACATTTTGTAGATATACTGTATGTCATTCACATGTCATCAACAATCATTTGTTTTATTTGACATTATGGAATCATTTGTAAATATGAGGCCACTGATCATCGTCATCATAAAGCCGTACTGTTTGCCATATGTCCTGTCTTAGCAGTCGCTGTTGTTGGACAAAACAGAGAGAAACCTGGTTTGTTTCTCTGAAACCAAGACGGAGCAGTGGGTGGAAAAAAAACAACCCAACACAGACCCACATGACACTCTGCCTGTGGAGCCCCACACAGCGCTACACCTACATGCTTCACAGAGTGAGACATGACGACTGCAGCGGTTTGAGAAAAAAAAAAAAAAATCTCCCTTTCCTGAAGGCGATATTCAGACCAGCCCCTTTGATCTGCCCTCAGGCCTGCTGGTGGGTATCTCCTAATGAGGGGGCGGCCGTTGACCATATCCTCTGCCTATTGATTCTTATTGGTGACATGCGCTAATAGGATTCTGCAGTTCTGGAATTAAAGATCAATGGGCAAAGGCTGGAGTAGTTTGAAGATGAGGAATTTATAGTGAGATGAGGGTCTACTCTACTAATAAGTAGTAAATATATATTTGGCCATTTAGTAATTAGGCATGCAATGTTTAATGAGGCAATCTAAGTTGGTACATTAAAATTTGAGTCAGTTTCTAAATCGATAGTAATGTGATCAGAACCACTGTGTGCAGGTAATACTCGCGCAATCATGAAAAAATCATAACCCAGTTGTACAGTAGGCCTACACCACATTTATACTGATATATATATATGTATGTACAGGTAAACATGTTACAAATGATCAGTCTTATCATTATCAGTCTTGCAATTCAAAATGAAACATAGAATAAAACAAAGTTGGAACAAAATTCCAACTTTGACGAAGAAAACGGAGTAAAGATCTAGAAAGTTAAAGAAATGCATCAGCATCCACCCTGGCGGACACTATTCTGTCTATATGAATAGTCTGTCTGGATCACTGCCACACTTGACAGAGGAGGGATACAGTAGCTACCAAACAAGTTAAAGTGAAGGTAACACCTCAGACCACTGGGACTGCAACTGAACATCTCACACCTCTTCTTTACCAGGTCTGGGACAAGACAACAGGCTTTCTCCATTTACACCCATTGATTTTGTCACTGACATGTGTTTGAGTCTTGTTTGGCTAAAAGTCGAACTTTAGGACACATCAAACCATTCAATTCATGTTCTCAACCTCTGTGATCGAAAACTGTCCTTTTATGTCCTGGTGAGGGAGACAATTTTGAGAAACAGGCAAGTCCACGTACACTGAAACCAGACCTTCATGAATGGAATTAAAGGTACAGCATATACCTAAAGACAATGTAAAATAAAGATGTTAAATTCAACTAAACTTACTGACAATCTATGTAAACGTTGGTATTGCTTTATTTTATTTATATCCGTACAAATGTGTGTTTCAGAGTTAGTGGCATTTATTAAGAATGCAGGTTTGCTATTGTAAAAAAGTTATTTGGTCATTTAGTCTGGAGTTATTGACATAAATTTTGGAATTTGCTGGTGCATTTTTGTGAAACATAATTTAAAACTGTCAAACTTTTAATTATATTCAACAGCACTTTTATATCTGGAAAGATATGTTAACAATAATCTATTAGCTCTTTAATTCAGTCTAAACCAGCTATTGTTCGTTTGCCAGCTGGCTATGCAACAGTTAACACCTTGCAGTTACCAGATGTAAATATTGAACAACTAATCTCCAAGACAGAACTAGTTTGTCCGGTTCAACCCATTTTGATTTAGTGATGTGTAGATGTCTGCTTAGTGAGGCTAAGTGGTCAACTGGTGCAACCGGCTACAGATTCTTTACTTGAGTAAAACTTGTCATCTTGAATGTTGTCAATCTTCTAGATTAATTATCAGGTAATAATTGACTCCAGCAGACCAGATGTAATTTATGGGTATATGCGCTAATTGTTGATATGCCCACGTGTCAACTGTGCTGTGAGGACAAGTCCAAACACTTTCAACACTAACAGTAAAAGCTGCCACAGCTCTTATGTTTGAAGGAGGTGGTGGTGGTGGTGGTGGTGGTGCGGTGCTCAGGCGTGACTCTGTAAAGTGGAATCATCTTTCCTTTGAAAGGACAGATAGTTAGGACTCCTCTTTGAGAGTGATTGTTAAGGATAACCACTAACACCACAGCCTGAGAAGAGACAATTACCTGCAATCACACTGGCCGCTAGTGGAGTGGCATTTTATGCAAGTGTTTGTGTGTGTACGGTGTGTGTGCGCATGGAGGTTTGTTCGCCCCTTCGCTAGGCGTCTGGAGGCCCCCGTCTGCCCAGCCAGTCATCTGTCACCATTACAGGACAAAGGCAGCGGCGACTCAGGGCCATTACTGAGATTGCTGGAGATGATTTGGAGTGTCCTCCTCAGCACCGAGAAAATCATTTCCTCACAAAGAGGCTGCCCCTCGGCTCTGCGGGCCCCTGCCAGCCTACGGGACAAACTACAGAGCCCTTCTTTTGCCTCAGTCGCCTCCAGGAGTGATCGACGCAAACAGAGACAGAGAGAACGAATCAGAAAACAGACTGAAAAGACAGTCAAAGCGATTGACAGCTCTGAACAAATGAGAAACCAGAGATAAAAGGATGACAAATCAGGGCATCTTTAATGGGATATAAGGGAAGAAGACAGTTTAGAAAAATTGGTATAAAGTAAATGCTGCCAGGCTGGAGTGAGAGAAAAGTAAGTGTGGAATGAAGTTGAATTAACCAGTCGCAAATGCACTTCCTTCATTTGGTTCATGCCTTAAACTCTCTTCATTCTCATCTCTTGTTTTCCTCCCTCATCTCGTTCTTCCTTTCTCACTCAGTCAGTCTCTCACATTCGCACACACACACACACACACACACACACACACACACACACACACACACACACACACAAACACACACACTGCTAGAGAGGTATACGTAGCTTCATTTACAATCCAGCTGACCTTGGCTGGAATGTGGATGAGTGTTTAAAGATCAGTGTTGCGAAGTGAGAACAGTGCGTGCGTGTGTGTGTGCGCACGTGTGTGTATGGCCAACTGGGCAGTGGCTGGAGTCTTGCAGTCACCCCCTTCCACCTCAGCACCCCTCCAGACCCAAACCCACACACTCACACACACTTGCACACACCTCTGACACACAGAGATCATGATGAATTGTCCTCTCTGCAGGCCCAGATTGTTTTTTAAGGTTTAATTCAGTTTCTTCCTGTGCTTGGATGAGCAGCCCTGTGTATGTGCGTGTATGTGCGTGTGTGTGTGTGTGTGAGTGTGTGTGTGAGTGTGTATTGATGAGTGTGTTTGCACCTCTGTGTAGGTGTGTCACAGCATGTGTGTGAAATAGAGAAGGAGAGGGAAGAGGGAGAAAGAGAGTGAGAGAAGAAAGAGAGAACAAGCAGGCGTTATGGATCTCAGGTCTAATGTACTCCAGCAGGTCAGAGAGAGGGGGTCTCCAGTCGCCATGGAAATGACAAAACCTGATCAATACTCAAGGTTATGACCTCTAAAGTGCGACCCCTCCTCCAAATTCATGTCTCCCATCCATTTTTCTCCTCATCCCACCACATCTATCTATCTATCTATCTATCTATCTATCTATCTATCTATCTATCTATCTATCTATCTATCTATCTATCTATCTATCTATCTATCTATCTATTTATCTATGTAAATTTGGGTCCATTAAATTATGACAAAAACAGAAAAACTCAATGAACTGAAATGTGAGGTTGTTAAGGTGAAAATTTGAAGATTTCGTCCCAATAATGGCACTAGATGACCACAGATGTCTCTACAAAATCTTGTACGATATTTCAGTCTGGACTGAGACATGGACTAAATAACCAATAACATTGCTATTACTAGAGCACTGCTGCTAGCACCACATTCTTCTTCTGATCAAATTGTGTTAAACACGGTGATGACGGCTTACAATCGTTGCAGTTTCAATGACCAAACACACTAAGGTTCAAGGAAATGCTGATACTTCTCAGCCCTTAGTATGATCTGAGATGATCAAGTCCAAACCAAAAGAGGTCAAGCGAGATCGTTGAGGTAAATGAGAGGTAAATGAAAACCGGAATAAAGGCATACTGTACAGTATGCAAGTTTTCCCATATGTTGTCTGTGTGTCCTTGAAAACTAAACTGTCATTTTACATTTGAAAAAACAAAAGAAACATTTATTTGCTGAATTGTTTTTAATTCATTCTTTATTTCAAGTTCAATATTCATCTTTATAACTTCACCTAATATTGATGTTAGTTCATATCTGTCACATATTGTACATCAGCGTTGTTGGATTTGTTGTTTTGTTAAAAGAAATTCTTATACACTAACAGATATATTGATATATGGTGTCATTTTTGGCTGGAAGGATTGCATGTGGCATCTTGAACAATCTTGTGGGAAGATCAGGATTGTTTTGCTGGTGTCTTCCACATACATTTTTATATATAATATCATCTCTAAGATGAAAGTTCATCTTCTTGTCATCATTGATGGCTTGAGACGTGCAGATTCCCAAGCCTTTGTGGAAAAATGTCCACTAAGCAGAGCAAAGCAGACAAACAGAGAGAAGGTAATGAATGATACGAGTGGAAAGACAAAAGAGAAGAAAAACTGATTAACTGTCAGAGACTTCTTGGCTTTGCAGAGTGTATTCATCAATACAGAGACAGCACTCACCCCTGTCCGCGAGGGCAGGAAAAGTAGAAAATGTTGGACATCTTCCACTGTGCAAACCACAGACCAAAGCCCCCAACTGAAGTTATCAATATCAATCTATCATGGCCTTCCTTCAAACTGAGTAAAAGCTACAGGTTCTCTTCATCAGTGATACACAATAAACTGATACTATCTGGCACGGAGACGAGGACAAAGTGAGGAATAAGAGGCAACAGTGACTAATCGCAATAAAATCCTCTGGAAAGTCTCTTATACTACAAAAACATTTCTGACATAATCTCATTCTGTGGTTTTCAAAGACCTCATGTCTTACCCAAAGGTGGATGAGAAGAAAAAACATCTTAAACTTTTATTTTACCGAATGTGTTCATCTATCGGCTGTGATAATAAAACAAAGAAAAATATCTATATCAAATATAAATTATATATCTATATAGAAAATGCCATACAGAGGTGGTGAGTAATAGTAGTAGTAGTAATAATAATATCAGTAATAATAGTAGTAGTAATAGTAATATTATAACAGTGATTTCAATGACAGAACAAGCATGTCTAATATTTTGTACACTGGGCGTAAAAAAAAATGAAGAGAAGCCAACAGTGAGAAGTAATGAGTAGAAGGTGGTGGAGGTGGAGGGGGTCCTACTTAGTGACTTTAAACCCGTTAAACCCTCCATAGATTGTGCTCGTGTTTTGACAATGGCCAGTAAACTATCTAAATTGCAGTGTTTTAGCGCCTGTCTTTCTCTGCTGAGCTGGGTAGCGAGGCGTGAGGCTGTCAGCCTTGTCAAACGGCCTTTCTCTCTCTCCTTTCTCTCTTGCTGCACGGCTGCTATCATCATCACCGGCCTTTCAGACACCAAACTTTGTCCCTTTATCTCCGATTGTGCCTCTCCCTCACTATTCCGCTAAAATTACCCTTTCATTTTGTTGTGCCATAAAATTACAGCCTGGCGAAGATTGGCAGCGTTTTTCTGCAGAGGGAGGGGGGCAAATCAATGTTTTTGTTGTAGCTGTGTGTGTGTGTGTGTGTGTGTTTGTGTGTGTGTGTGTGTATGGGCGTCTTCAGAATGTCAGAATGTAGTGATGTGTGATCTATGTGCTATTGTTCATGTGTGTGTGTGTGTGTGTCTGTGTGTGTGTTGTGTGTGTGTGTTCATGTCTCAGAGCTATCACTGAGGATAATAGGACTCTTGGTAATGCCAGGCTACAGGGGCAAAGACCCCTGTTTTACTGGACACTTTAGATTTTTTCAATCAGTAAAAGGAAAATAGCAAAGTAGTGCTGGAGGTGAGGACCTGCGGTGGGGCAAAAGAGAAAAGGGGAGTGCTGTGGGTGATCTCTGTTTGAAAGTAATCATATTCATACCAAATATCAGGAGATCAGACATGGATTCGCTCAGTTCTATATCAGAGTCGAGGCTCTGCTTCTCCTCATGGTAAAGATTGGAATAAAGGGGGTGGGTGCATGGCGGTCACATTATCTTCACAAACGTACGGATATAAAGGTGTGATCACACTCTCACTATCACCCGAAAAAATCTATGGTTGAGTCATCGTCATCCCAGTTTCCTTAGGAATTATGTCTGTAGCTTTTATACAGCAGGTAGTGCGACCAGCGGCGAGGAGAAAAATAAAGGTGTGGGGGGTTGGTGTGGTGGGTGGAGTTCTTGGGAACTGTTTTTTTTTTTATTAGTGGCAAACAAAATCTTGCTCTAACGTGAACTGCTTTATGTGTCTAAGTTCAATCATTCCTTAAAGGTTTATTTAACATAACCACAATCTTTCCATAACCTTAACCTGTAGGAGCCATGGACTGAAACTCACTGAGATTTTATCATTGAAGAAAGTAAAGGGTTTTGTGGACATCAGCTCATTCCTAAACAGTCTCTCTTTTCTCTTTTTTTTTTTTTTTTTTTGCTATCATGTGTCTTTAAGAGGTAGAAGCAGTGTCCGTTGTTATCAGCGTGTAACAACCTTCTTCCTGGTTATTAATTTGTCTGGTCAATTAATAACCAGCATCGATATTAGTGTGTTTGCGTAAGGAGCGGTAGAATAAGGGCATACATTTCCGACGACGCCATTTCGTTATCTCTCTTCCAAGTTGACAATTTGCTCCATTGATACTCTGCTGTTTCCTTGTTGGCTGGAGAGTCAAATCAAACAGAGTCCAGTTTGCACACAATCTCAAAGCTATCCATCTAATTACGTAAACAATGTTTCCTTTGTAGATTTTGCTCTAGTTATGTATGGGTATATAGTACATGAGATGCTCTGGCTGTTGTAGTGTACTGCCTACTACTGTTAGCACTACAAAGTTAAAATCTAAAGTTGTTAAAACTGTTGAATGACGTGAATACACACAGTCATGCAAGAACATGAACAGATTTGTTCCTAAGTGGCTTGTATGAGTGATCTAAGAAAACTTGTTGCGTTTATCAATTTGCTCCATCTCTCTTGAGTTGTCCACACAAGTACAGGTAGTCTATCACAACAAAATACTTTATAAAATTGGAGTTATATGTTACCAGTATCAACTAAAATAAATAAAATGAAATAAACCTTTTTGTAAAATGTATCTCCTTCATTGTCACAGCTCCTCAACCACCTCCTGTTTTCTATTAAATCAAAAATAATGGACCACTTTGGTTAAGTAAGGTGTGTTTTTGGTATCTAACTTAATTTAAAATCTTTCGCTTTTTATTTCTATCACATTAAGGTTCTGTGGTGAGAAAACTACACTGTAGTAATATTTCTCATTCCTCATTTGGGTTCATGAATACAACTACTGACTGTTCTGTTTCCATCTTCTGCTTCCAGCAGCAGAACTTGAAGCTAAAATGCGTCAAATTCTTGTTTTGTTGCCATTTTAGAGAATGGAAGTTGCCCACAGATGAAGCAGAACAGGTGTTGAGGATGCTAATTATGCTGAGTCTCATGTACATTGTCATCAAGTTGAAAAATTGCAATTTACAGATACTTTGTGTTGTTAAGAAGATTTGCTGAATTCACCCCAGACTGGGAAGTCTGTTTTTATTTCTTCCCTTATGCCACCTGTGATTACAGAATCTACACCCTGGACACAGAGGCACCTTCACCTCCTGCCACCTCACAGCCAACACTTGATATGTGTAATGTCAGCATGCATGAAGCAGATTGATTCATACAGCAGTGAATATACTCTATAATAAATCCTTTGATATCCAATGGTATCCTCTTTTTGTTGAAAGCTTTCTGGATCCATACCAACTCCTTTTCTCCCGCATACTATAAGAAAGGAGGGTGACCTTTATGGCTGTTGAATAGCATAAGGCTACCAAGACTTCTTCACCTGCGGTGCGTGCTCTTTTGCGCAGCCTGGCCTCTCAGTATTGTAAAGTCCAGAAGTATCTGATATTATAACAAAAGAATGGCAAGAGAATGTGGAAGGCATTTACTTGTGAGGAGGTGAGGGAAGAGGCAGAGTGAGAGGCAAGCTGCAAGGTGCCATCAGTGCAGAGAAATGGGAGTGAAAAGGATGAAAACCTATAAATGAAAATCAATACAAGAAGGCAGGAAGGCATAAGAACTGGGGGGAAGGTAATAGAATAGACTAAAGATAAATAATGAGGACCGGAGGAAGGGGAAAGAAATGAGAGAAGAGAACAGAAAGAAGGAGACAAAGAAAAATGATGGTGGAATACAATCAGAGGAATATATTTGTTATTGTGCGGCTGTCCTTCCCATCAATAAGCTCAAGTCAGAAGACGGACGAATTCGCCCTCAGAAGCCTTCATGAGCGAAAAGTCGCCTCTATTCTTTTCTGTTTCTAAAGGACTCTGTTTGAATATGTTCCATTGTAACATTGAACTTGCTGAAACCAGTAGCTCATTGATGACTTTATGCTGGTTAATGCAGCTGATTATATTTTTTCATGATTGATTCACTTGTTTGTTTAAGGGTATACAACATAAGCAGTACTGTATGGAATATCAGCACAACATTTAACATCAGCCCAAAAAGACATACCGCTCTGTGCTCTTGCTTCTATGGGATGTGAATGTAAGAAAAAAAGAGGAGAGGATCAGCGCTTTTTTTTTCACTCTTGTTCAAGTTAGTCTCTCAAACATTATAAATTTAAGTTTTATCTGGCAAATGATTAAGGCTGGAGTTCACTTGAAATTAATTAATTATATATAATATATTAATTATTTGATTAATTATCAAAGGCGAATATGAAAAGGCTGCTGTCACAGAGAGGAACGAGGTGTGATCAATCATGTAAATGAAGATAATGGTGCACAGGTATTGGACAGGCCCTCTTTGTGAAAATTGAATAATGAGAGTTTTAGAGATAACTTTCAGACGCTGTTCGACCATGAGACCATGGCCAGATGAACCTGTTAAGGCGTCCCTGGGCAAAAAAAAATAGCTGTAAAGGTTTAGGGCCTGAAACAATATATCTATCTATCCCTATCCTCTGTTGTCTGCTCTCCTGTCTGATCTACGGTGGCCGACAAGGGTGAACACGCTGCAATGGCCCAAAACACTTCCTATAGGAGACACAAGCTGCAAATTCATAAACGATGCAGATTCAAAAACACATACGAAAATACAAAACAAATCCAACAACAGCAACGTGCTGCAAATGAAAAAGCATGCTGCAGGAAGCTAAAACAAAGACATTAACCCCAAACATGCTGCAAATATAGAAACGATGCAACAACAAAAACACACAAAACCCCAAAACAAATGCAACAGAAAAGAGCGCTGCATGTTCAGACAACACAACGGAAGTGCTCCAGGCCTCTCAGCTAAACACCTTGGCCGTAACCTTGAGATTCGACCCGAGATGCCAGACCAGAGACAGTTGAGAAAGGAGACGGTTCACTTTCAATTATTTCCCGTAAATGTGTGTAAGTGAACGAGATCACAGATTATGACAGATTCTTTCGCCCCCACAGTCACCGAAATAATTATTGAATCCGTTTTTCTAAAGCAACAGATCTTCCGAACAGTCTGACATCAAAACTGCATTTTTCAGACAGATCAGGAGAAAAGCAACACACTCTTGAGATCTGGCAATGCAGAGCTGTCTGTCGGTTCTGTTTTCACTGAGTGTCTTTGGTCTGCATTGTTTCTGTATTTGCAGCGTGTTTGCTGTTAATGTCTTTGTTTTGGCTTCCTGCAGCACATTTTTTCATTTGCAGCATGTTCCCATTGATGTATTTGTATTGTATGAATCTGTATCGCTCATGAATTTGCAGCTTGTTTGTCCTATTGGAAGTGTGTTGGGCCGTTGTAGTGTTGTTTGCCGTTGTCAGCCACTGTGCTGATCCAATGTCCAAATTAAATGTAACAAATTAAAACATCAACTCCACATCCCTAATTTGCATCCAGTTGTGGACCCTTGTTGCATGCCACTGATGCTAAATTCAAACTTTGTTCACATATGTAACAAAAATATAACAACTGGATGCCTCCAACCAAGATACTGCTTCAAATCTTACCTTATATGTTGGATGAGGGTATTTTACAAGATTTGAAAATTCAACACCTCCTGCTCTTTATCATCTGACTTCCTAGGAACTAGTTACTCTCTATATAATTGTGTTATTTTCTGTAGGTCTTTAAAAGGTAACATTGTTTTCACTGATTTCACTCACTCTTTTTTGGAAATGTATCTGTTTTCAACACTTTATTATATCAAAGCGTCTGTTCAGTCACTTAATTTATAAGACCAGTGCTGTCCTTTGCGCAGAGATACAAATTGTAAAATCTATTCGAGCATGTATCTATTTGTATGAATGTTTGCTTGTGCACAGAGTGCATTTGTGTAAAAGAAGCTATTTAATTGTATTTGGAAACAGAGATGATGGGTCCGAGAGTCCAAGCTATTGATATGTTTCTGTGCCTGTGAGAATGCAGCATCCCATCATACCCTGAGATATTTCAACACAACCATCGATCAGCTTCAGCAACACCCAGATCAGATGATACTGGCCTGGGTTACAGGAAGCATGCGTGTGTGAGTGTATGTTTAGGCCAAGGACAAGGATGGCTGCAAGGAATGAAGACAGAATCACCTTATTTTGACACTTGCATATTTGGAAATAAATAAAATCAAAATTGATTTCAATTAATCATGAAAAATCTGATGAATGATGATGATGATGGTGTGTTTGTCTGTGTGTTTGTTGAGGAAGAATGACCCTAAACCTCACCCTTAATCATGAATGAGAGCAGATACTCCACCATCACACTGTGCAACTCTCTGGACGCAGGCCAAGCTGGAAAGGGAGGCTGGCAGCAGTTACAGACGCACACACATACACACACACACACACTGATCGCACAGCACCAACAGCACAGAGCAGTGAGGCCAGTTCCATCTGTGATTCTTCAAAGAGTTTGGCTGATATTGATTTGGTGCCAAGGTTAGCAGCTCATTCAGGCAGAGTGGAGCTTTCAGGAGCAGCTGGAAGGAGCTGAGACCACAGCCGGAGACGGAGGCTGAGACCTTGAGCTGAAACACACGGCAGCAATCCTCTGTTGGGGCTAACAATGTCTCCAAGCACACCATCACAATCACAATGCAGACAAAGACAAATAAACACACCGACACATAGGCGCACACACACACACACACACACACACACACACACACACACACACACACACACACACAAACATGCATACATACATGCACTCTTCCTCTCACAGTCATGAGCACGCTGCATTGAATGTAGAGTGGGAAAGAGGGCAAAAGAGTGTGAGAGAGGCAAGAGGTGCTCTGTGTGTGTTTGTTGTGGAGAGACAGAGGATTAGTTGTGTTTTTGAGAAAGTGATTGAGGCTCTTAAATTCAGCTCTCGTCCCTGGCCAGAAGACCTCTGGGCGAACGCTGTGTATACTGTGTTGTGCAACATTTGTCTGCGCACTCTATGGACGTGCGTGTGTGCAACTTTGCTTTGTACAGGCTTCACCTATTTCATTAGTTAACTTAGCTATGCAAACAACATAATATGTGTGTGTGTAGGCACAACTTCTGAGGTGCATAATGTATGTTTGAAACTCTTAATGCCCTCATTATAAGACCTCTGCCCAGCCATTCAGGAAATAAAGAAAACACAAGAACCTGCAGTGCCTACAGTGCTATAGAAAATGTCTGCTATGAAAATAGTTATGACCAGACATAACACTTTAAGTGTGTCTCTGCAAGAACATAAAATAACCTGCTTCTTAGGGAGGGATATTAAAAAGTGTATATGAGAAAAATTTTGTTCCAACACAGAAAACTCTCAAACTGAATCAAGGTCTTCAAGTATCAAGAAGAGACTGTCCTCCTGTGAAAAACAAGCAGACAGGTTGTTTGTGCCGCAGGTTATTGTGACCCATAGTTACATTTTGTTGTTAGGCAACATCTAGTGGTCGTAGTAATTATGACAGGAGCAAACGGAAAAGTGCAGTGACGTAATATATAGAGTGACCAAATCCGACTTAGGAGTACTTGATCTTTTCTGAACCCTAACCAAGTAGTTTCAATTTCTAAACCTAACCAAGCCATTACCGTTATTATAGTAACCACAGCAACTTTCGGTATGCCCCTCCCGGTACAACCGCATGTTTATTATGGTATCCATGACAACCGAGGTCCAGTATGCATGCCGCCGTAGGGGGCGCTATTTCAGGAGACACTCCTATGGGTTGTATCAGAGGGTTGGAGGACTTGTTGCTCCTTCCTCCAGTAGGGGCGCTATATTAGGAAACACTCTTTGGCGTTGCATTTGAGGGTATGAACAAACGACCGATATGTTCGTATGGATTGGAGGACTTGTTGATCAAGAATTATGTTACACCTTGTCAATTATCAATGCATCTTAAAATATGTGAGTAATTACAAAACCACAAAATATAAAACTCATCTTGTATTTTAAAGTGGTTTCCATAGAGACAAGTGCTGGATGTAAAGCCTTCTTGTTGATAACCAATCGTGACTAATTTCTTTAATGACATGCTCCTGTTAACTGATGTCCAAGAGTCACTTTTGTGACTTTCGTCTTTCAGTACATCCATCAGCAAGGTTATGTTTTGAATCTTGTTGGATTGTTGTAAAACCATTAGTGTTCAATTATATTTTCGTGAAAAGGTAGAAGGCCATGCGCCAATAAGAAGAAAAAAGGATTTCTTTACACAAAAAAAAGGGTATTTATGAAAATTTTTTTTTAGACCACACCAGCATGGTCAGCCCTATAATTGTGAATGTTCGTGAGTGAGTGACTGACTGAGTGAGTGAGTGAGTGATCATAGTTGAGTTTCCCCATTGGTCAATATTAATTTGTGCAAACAGTTTCTATCGGGTCTTTACAGCCTGCAGTGTTGCTAACTTAGTGCATTTGTCACAAAATTTAGATACTTTTTTTTTCAAACAAGACTGGGTATAAACCTAATGTATGGCTGGACTGTGAATGGATGCAAACCGTGGGCTTAGGGCTACGCCTCTTACTTGTAGTCATGCCACCGCTTGGGTAGCGTTGTGCATGAACATGGGTTATCGTGTTCATTGAACACGTTCATATTTCTAATGAATGCTGAACTGCACGAATAAGTTTACAAATGATGAATGTGAACAGTTTAAGGGTACGCCGCATGATGTCTCCACAGACGTGGCCCAGCATGGCTGGTGCTAGCGGTACATGGTACAGACGCATCTACTCCTGCTGAAGCCAGTTTGTTTGAGCATTTGAATCAGTTTTATGAACAAACAAGTGAAGGCTCAGATGGATTATGTTTATAAACGGATTTTAAATGTAATGTCTGTGATTCTTCAGTAGTATACAATAATTAATTTAGTTGGAAGTGGCAATGATTTGGGGCTGGGGATGGATGGGTAGAAAGAGGTTCTATTGAAAAAAAATACTTATACTTATAATGATATAAAAAAAACGGAATGAATGAAAGTGAACTAGTTCATTTTTGGAACTGTGAACTTAATTCAAAATGTAAAAAATGAACCATGAACGTGAACTGGTTCATTTTCATCTATATGAACTAAACTCTAAACTAGTTAAAACCTTTTAAGTGTGAAATGCACAACACTACGCCTGGATTTCCTCGCTGTTGGGGACCTGCAGGGAAATGGTTTACCACTTCTAACTCACTAAGCCTTGCCTAAAAGGCAAATAAACTACTTTCATTACATGTATCAATATTACTAAAGGAGGCAGAAGAATGATTAAGCATAAGAAACAGAGCAGAGAGAGTAAGAGAGAGGAGGGAGAGAGAGAAGCCATCAGTAACTGCTTAGCTAAAGAAACCAGCAGATCTGAATAGTATGTAAACGACAGAAACACCAGCAACTGGAAATGAGACAATATGCTTATTGCAGCACAGCAATACAAGCCCTATTAAGAAATAAAGGGTTTCCGGCCACGGAAACACTTGAGGGCTTTTATTTTGAAACAGTTACAGAAAGTTGCTTCTGTCACTTCAGACTTTCCATCTGACTGATCATTTTACAGTACGCCTAAATATAGCCAAAATCACAGCACAGTCTTTGTCTTTAACTTATGTGTTTGGTGATTTTGTCAGAGACGGCTGTGGTTAAAAAATCTGGATTTTAGCAGTACAGCAACAGCTAGCACCTGGTTAGCATGCTAACTTCAGTAGAATAAAAGAAGCGATAGAAATAGAAGCAAAACAAGAGTTCATATTGTCATTACTTTCTACCATTGGAGACAGCTCTAGGTGAGTAAAGGAATTATGTTTGGTGCTGAACTTGCAACGTTTCGTCTAGATTAGTCAGTTAACAGTGGTTAATGGTAACGTTAGCTCTGAGGCGATAGCAGAACTTACATACCTCCTTTAAGTATTTTGATGAAAATCTGGTTTGCATCACAAATTCTTCAGATTTTCGATCATGAAAAACTAAATTATAGTATTTTCTAGAATGATAAATTAACAGAGATACAAGTTGTACTTTTTTATAGCCTTTAAAGGAAACCAGTTTTCTAGGTGTCTTTCATGTCATTCCCTGCAGACACTCCCTTTATGCACTTACATTGCAACGATGCTCCATTAGGACAGTCAAGTTTAATATCACTCACAGAAGAAGATGGTCATAACTCTACCAAGTGTAAACCTATTTCTTATAACTTCCAATGCCTGAAAATAGAGAAAATGTTTCACCACTTAATCCTGTTGGGAAAAGAACAAATGGGTGAAAGTAGCTCAGCAAGGATAAAGTAAAAACTGGTACAGGTAAATGTGCTCCCATATGAACATTCACATCTTAATAATAACATCAGTAATAATAATAAGTTAATATTACATAATTGGTCAGATCGCAGCCAATAGTCAGAAAAAAAGTTCCTAAGCACTCCCACTCATCTCAAAAGTACATTTCTGTTTTTTTTTTGTTTTTTATTTGTTAGATCCTGATAAGTTTACTTTTACAGATACAAGGTTTTAATATGACAGCAGAAACATGCTCAGGTGCGTGTGTGTCTTCTGCGAGTGCTCACACACCCACGCACATCACTGCCTCCGCCATCACCATTCAGACTAATCCCCTCACAGACCCCTCGTGTTGCTCTTTGAACAGAGTACAAAGCGTGTTCTGGGCTTAAAACAGCAGCACAAAGACACAAATAAAAAACCTGCTGAGACTTTTGACCTTTCAGCTGGGATTACAGTTTTCAAACAGCGTTCAAGGAATTCAGCTTTTGCGTCCGCACAGCTTTTCAAACAGTCTACCTGCTCCCTTCATCTCTGCTTGCTCGCCAACTTAATGGCCTTCATTTTTGTTAAATACCACAAACATGCTGGAGTGAATGTGCCATGTCTTACTTTTCTTTTGGGTTTGATGCTTTGGGCTGGTGAGGAATACACCAGGTGAAATCATAGAGTTACAGTTGTCATTTATCCTTTAGGGGTCTTGTGCTTTTACCAGTTTTTTCTAACCTGTTCAATATTTTCTTAACATATAAACTGTAAAGAGTACCACACCACAAAACCGAATGCAGAAAGTTCAGTTTTTATCTTTGGATGGTTGACAATATCCCCCAAAACCCACAATACCAAGACCATGTGAAAACATAGTTGGTTAAGAGCAGTGTCTGGAGCTACTTCACTGCAGAAACTGTGACACTATCTGATGACTTTTTCATGCCATGCATCTTTTCAGGTTCATGCATGGTTTTCAGGTTTTAGCCTGGTTTTACAGTTGTGGAAAAAAAAGTATTTTTACATTTAAAGTGAAACATTTCCCTGTAGGTGTTCACAAAATCCTTCCCGGATAATTATCAGTGAAACAGCTCCAGGCTTTGTCTTTTGATTACATCACAGACTGGAGCTCTGGTTTTCTGGTTTCTGGCTTTAGGAGACAGTTTTTCATGTGCACAAATATTGATTAAACTGTCGAGCATACAAGGAATAACATATGTGAATTCTGTTTCAGGGAGGATCTTTCGTTTTAACTTGTGTTTGCCCACGAGCAGTTTTCGTTTCTGTGGCTCAGAGAAAGCAAATGCGCATTTATGTGTAAATTAACAAACATACATTAGAAAACACACCCACACCCACACCCACACACTCAACTAAAACATTATGCAGTCTGAGGTGACAGTGGAGACAAATGTCATCACTCATGAGAGCAACTTCAAAACAAAACATGAACAAACTGTATCTTAAAGCAGAAACACAGCTGTGAAGGGACCATCCCGTGCAGGTATACTGGGGAACTTGTGTGTGTGTCTAAGTAGCACTAGTCATTGTCTGGTGATTCTACTCACAGACACACACACATTTTCTTCTCACTCCTGCTTGGCTGTTGACGCCTCTGCGGATCAATATGTGCAATTCTGGAGAAATACTGCATCACCATGGCAACTGGGCCTCCTGTCCTATGGAGAGGAGAGCTGCAAACCGTATAGTCTGGTTTCTGTCCCACACCTCTACCATCTCCCTTGTCATTTTAAGACTTAAGTGTTTTTTTTTTCTTGCATAACAATGTGCCATTACCGTGTTGCTGTTATTGTCCTGTATTCTTTAAATCCTCTTCCTATTGTTTGTTTATTTCTGTTTACAGATTTAATGCTCTTCTAATGCTTAAATTTTTATCCACTAATTTTGTGTCTGTCTTGCCTCCTCTGATATATCACCTTATTTTGATCACAGTCCAATTTTTCAGTGGTTTGGTTTTGCATATAAATGAAAAGATAAATTAAGCAAAAGTATTATTGAGCTCTAGGTGTTTTCCTCTACTCTCTTATGTGTCACAATCAACGTGTCTAGGTGTAACTAGGTGTAACTAAGTGAAAACCTCATTGACTGTTTTCATCATGTGCTTTAAACATTTTCTGTAATAAAACAACTAAAAGAAAAAAACATTTTGGGATGGGGGGACTCTGTGACAAAATCTTATCAAATGGGTCTGTCTGTGGTCTAAATCGTGTCAGTTTAAGGGTCCTTGATGTGAAAAGGTTTGGAATACGAATTTTGGTTAGATAACCAACTAACTCGAAAAGCCTTATAGAGCGCTGCAGGAATTAGCATTTCAGCACTTCCAGGTCCCTTGTTCCGAAGTCTATGGGTTTTTTGAATGGGTTTTTGGTTAATTGACTGAAATAAGGTCTGTGGTTAACACCAGTTTAAGACATTTTCACGTTTGAATTTATGACATACACATACGCTCATACGTCAGTACCTACAGCAGTTGTGATGCTTTAAGTTCTTATGCCTCTTTAAAAAGGACAGGTGCTAACAAGTGGCTAATTGAGACTACAGAGGTTGTCATATTAAACGGACATTAAACGTTGTCACGCTTAACATAAAAACTAATTTATGCACCAGTGTGTTTTTATAGCTCTTGTTTATACTCACTAACTTTATAAGAGGAAAGGCTATTGTAGAAGAGATAAGCACTGAATCAAATGACAAATTGGAAGTTTAGTGGCGGTGACATCTAAGTCATGCGACAGTGGTGTAGTTCATTTAGGCTAATATTAGCTTTTTACTTTACTCAAAAATCATTGATTGGTGTGAAGATTTGTGAAGATTAAAGTGCTGAACAAAAAGTGTCTTTTGCTTTTGTTTGTTGCAGATCTTATTTTCTGCAATAATCCAAAAGAAAAATCCCATTGGCTTTTTGTCAAGGGAACCAAGGTGATGCTACCTTCAGGGTTGACCCTACAAAAATATGTCATCCGTGCAGCACTCTATAGGCACCAAATGTAAAACGTGGAGTTGAGTCCAGTAGAGGCTGCAGATCAAATCAGAGGTTAAAAGTTTCATACTGGAATGTTGTGTAAGCTTTAAATTATATAGTGACTATAGCAGCGTTCTTTTGTCTTATAAATATTGCCAGCGCCTGGCCAGTTTGAAAGAGGGAGACACCAGAAAAAGCATTCATAGTAAAAATTCATGTTTAATCTCCAGCAGGCTAAAATGTTCCAATGTACTTTTCATTCTTCTTCCCAAGAGGTCTGCTGAGAAGCTGCAACATTTTAACAACAATTTCAAATGGGACCAGTCAACATCGCAGATGCACTTCTTACGTTCACTTCCAGATCCTCCACTGCAGGTCTGTCGGATGCTCAGAACCACAGGCAGAAGAAAATTAGAGCTGCTGCAGCTTTTTTTTTTTTCCAACTACCATCCCAAACAGTGGAGTACCCACTCTGTGCAACCATTTTTCTCCTTATTATAAAGCATTTTGAGTTGTGTTTATTGTAAGAAGGCTGCTATATCAATCTAATGTTATTATTTGATATTATAGCTGTTTAATGTGTATGTACAGTGTGTGTGTGCTGCCTGAGTGTGTGTGTCTGAGGCTAATGAAGCAGGCTGACAGGGAGACAGGGGTGGGGGTGGGGGGTGGGGGTCTATACCTCTCCAGTGTCCGGGCTCTCAGTCTCTTCCCAGGAGGCGAGCTGCCTGACAAACCCCCAGACCCTAAAGACCAAAGATGGGAAGACCTGTCACGCCATGAAACTGGATGCTGTCTGTCAGGAGAAAGCAGTCATGTTTGTTTAGTGTTTATTATGCTGTTAATTTGTTTGGTTTGTGGTGTCCCTATTATTCATGGCACTCTGATGTGTTGTTTGAGAGGCAACAGCTGCTGCTTCCTTTCTGTCACTTGTTTTCTGCCATATCCTACACCGACTAGAAGTGCCTACAGTAGGTGTGTGTGTGTGTGTGTGTGTGTGTGTGTGTGTGTGTGTGTTTGTGTCTGTGTGTGCATCTCCCCAATGCAGCTTCAAGGCTGAGGCCGCCACGCTCCAGAGATCTGATGGACACCAGCCATCAAAGGCAGAGAGACGTGTGACAGATATGCAGCTAAAAATACACTAATCTCTCTCTCTCACACCATCCCTCTTTTCTTCATCCTTCCTTTCCTTGTCAGCTTTCTGCCTGCATTTTATTTTGTGCTACAAAATTACCGAAAGTAAAAAATCTTTACAAAAAAAATTCCCTTTATGCTCCCACACAATGTCTACTAAGTCTCCAAATTGTCATGCAAATTAAATAACAATGAGATACATAAAACAATAATGATAATATGTCTTTTGATTCATCAATAAAAAAATAGATATATTTCTACTAGACTTGTTCCATTTTTTATAAGGATTATGTGACAAAAAATAAATAAATTCAAATGCAGTTTTTATTTTACTGCCCTTTGTTTGAACCAGTTACCTGTAGCTGTTGTTGGCACATAGCCTGAGGAAAACTGCTTTATGGAAAAGAAAAATCAATGGCAAATTCATGACGGATATTCAATGACATTCACATTCAGCACTCTAAAAGAAGGATTAAAACACTCAACTTCAGGCCTTGGAGATGCACAGACACAGGGGGAAAATACTGTGTCACTAAAACTTTTAACACAGTTACACAAAACTTTAAAAAACATTTAAATATATATTTCCTAGAATAATGTTACACATAAAATGCTCATAAACTGTGATTCACAAGATTACATTACTGTAATTCCAATTTGTGTGGAAACATGTTTGTTTTGCTGTGTGACTAATTGTTGATGTACCAAACCTGCTCTATTAGTCATGCCTCATCATCCTCAGGCGACACATACAAGCCAGAATTACTCAGTGGCTCATCAAAAGGAAATCAGTCCGGTACTGTGGAGAAAATCAATGACGAAATCATCAAGGACATTCATGGACTCTCACATTCAGCATCCTGAAAGGATCATAAAGAGAAAAACAACCAAATATAGGTGATTATTCTGCACTCTTCAAAGTACGAGACCTGCTTCATAATGATCAATACTTTCTCATCTTTTTGTTGCAGTAATGCAGGATGCATAACATCTTGAAGCACTTGATTCAGGAAGTGTCCATCTCAGCATATGTTTCCTCATTAAAGAGTCAGAGACATTAAATATAGTTGTGTAGAGGGGTTGTGTGAGGTAGTCATGCATTGTCAATATAATACCTGCAGTAGATTTGGACCAGTTCGTAGAGGCAGCCAGGAGCACCAACATAGAAGCTGAGTGATGTGCTGCTGTGGACGGGGCACGCAGAAAAAACGTGTTTTAGACACTTTTAAAAAATGCCCATAGAAACAATCCAATATCCCTGGAAAGGTACACAGAATATTTTCAGCACTTTATCTTCCAGTCAGAACAGCACTTTATTTTGGCACTACATTTCGTCAACCGTTGAACGCGCACCTGTGCTGCACAAACAGCCTATATTGCTGATATTGGTATCAAGGGAGTTGTTGTCTTGACCACCATTGCCACCAGCTTCTCTTGCTTTGGATTTCCTCACTGTGAGTCATTAAGAAGGTTTTTAGCGGGAGCCAAAGGTCTCCTCTGTTTTTCGCCAATGCTGTATGGGACATACAGGACTGAGCTACTAACTTTTGTTTCGATTGTTTCTCTGAGAACAAAGGTTTTTACCGGCAGCCAAATGTTCGCAGAGGTGTCCTTCTGTCCATAACAAACGGACCGGGGGATTAAACACTGAAAAAAGCTTTTTTCACGTTAAAAATCAGTGACTCACTGACGCTGTTTGGTAGACACAGGACGTCTCGGAGCGGCTGGGAGCTGAATTGCCTAACATATGATTGTTTTTTTCTCTGATAATTTAAGATCCAGACATCTGATGACCGGGTCAAAATACATAGTTAAAAACAATCAAGGTGTGAAAAGTGTATCTTAAGAATGTGGCTTAAAACTAGATAAAAACTCAATTCTGAGCTTCTGTCAGGCAACCACAATGCTGACGCATGAACATAGGGGACATGATGCCATTGACAAGTGACCAATTGCGATGGACCTTTACCCTTATTAATTATTGAAAACATTCGGGAAAATGTAAGTACACAACTTTTAAAAAAGCATAGATCTATTTGTTTTTAGACATTTTATTGTGGAAAAGTTACATATTATAATCTTAAATGTTCCTTATAATCAATATTATGATTATTAGAAGTAATACAGGAGTTTTAGCCTCTACTTACTGATCTTCCAACATATTGAATGAGTTTGTTAAGACTATATTTTCAAGTGAAGTCCTAACAACAATAAACATGAAACAGGGAGAAAGTTTTACTGTCAGACAAAAAGACTATAATATCCAACTCATCCTCAACCTCACATGACTCAGATGGTGCAGCAGGGTGAACCTCAACAATGAGTGCTGCAACAATACGCCAGGATATGCAGCATAACAGCGCAGCTGGTGTGGTATATCCAGCCCATACTTGTACATTTTACACGTGCCCATCGCTCTGATTGCCTGCTTATGGAATGGAGGGCAAAGCTACTGTAAGTGAATTGGGTGTCTTCAATCTTCCCCAATCACTTAGAGCCTGTGCATCAGTGCATGTCATCCATCATGTGGACCAGAACAAGCCCCAGACAAATGGTGCATCAGCATTCTGCAGGGCTTCAATGTTGCGATAGCTGGTCATCGAGGCTAGTGGTCGAGGCTAGTCCCTCTGACCGTCCAGAAGAGAGATGACCCTGCAATTAAGCCCCAGTTGATATCAGACACCTAAACTGACCTCTAGCAGCGCTGTTAAGTCAAAAGGCTTTTATTTTGCTGAGTGTCAAAAAGGCTACATGAAACTGTAATGTCTTCCCACTAGAGGATGGATGGGGTCTTGTTGGGACTAACCCAAGAATTCGGGGAAGCATGGAAAGAGGAAATGTAGGAAGATAGAGTTACAGTAGTGGGAAATGTGCAGCAATCCCTCTCTCTCTCTCTCTCTCTCTCTCTCTCTCTCGCTCTTTGTGTGCATGTGTGTGTCTGTGTGTGTCTGTGTGTGTGTGTGGGCATACAAAAGTGTCACCTGTGTGTGCTCTGTCACAGAATGTGCTGTGTGATGGAGGAACTTGGAGAGGTGTTGCTAGGACAGGGTCAGTTTGGTAACCTTCGTAACATGTTACTATAGGACAGTTGAGCTTATTACTAAATGCTTGACCCGCACCTTGGCCCTCTCTGAGAGTGAAGGAGCCATCTCCTGATGGCCTAACCTAATCCGTAGATGGAGGGACTGTTTAATGGATTACTACACCTCTTCCCCTGTCTCTCTCTCTCTCTCTCTCTCTCTCTCTCTCTCCTGCTGTCTTTACACAAAGGCATGCACACACATACACACACACTCACACAACACCTGGAAATCCTCTCAGAAAGGAGACTCTGAAAAATGATCAGTAACAGTATTGAGTGGTTGATAAGAGGTTGGTATGTTATCATATTGAATGATACTTTGACTCTGTGTTGAGAGAATTGGCTTTTCACACAACACGAGGAAATGGATATTGAGATTTCTAAAGTAATCTTTGTCTTTTAGCACTTTAAAATACAGTGGTCAGCCCAGCTGTGTGTGGGTGAGCCAGCTGCTGACCGTTTTAGATCGCTTCTTTCATTTAATTATTTGTATACAGTATAGATTTTGTTCAAAATTGAATTCAATAAGTAAGAATTTTGGAAACCTTTCACCAACCCTGAAACCATGTGTAAATCTATAGAGTTAGTGGGGAGACAATTTGCCTTAAATCAAAATGGAGCCTCCAAAACCAACTGATCTAAGGTGAATAAGTTTGCAGTTTGAAATCCTTCTCTATTACATGTTTACTGTTTCCCCCCCGCTTCAGTCTTGGTTTAAAATATGAAGGTAATCAGTTAAATAGATCTGTTAAAAACAAAACATGCAAGAAAAACATTATAATTTGTGCAGAAATACTCTGCATCTCCTGGCGTTCCCTAGTAGTGGTGAAAGAGCTGCCCTCAGAGCATGTGTGTGTGTCATGACATGGCAAGGTGATATTTGTGAAACTGGGTGACAACAGTGTCACCCAGAGGTATCTATAGAGCCATAGCTCCCCCTGTGTATTAACACAGTGCTGCAAAAAAAAATAAACCTGGCACATCCAGTCATCACTGGGCTACCTGCCCAGAACTGTCATGTTTCTCTATCAACACTCTGTAACATATGACAACCAATCAGATGTAACAGCAGGATATGTAGGATTCACCCAAGCCCCCAATGATTTTTAAATGGGTGGCTCTGGTGAGAAAAGACCTCATCCTGACTGTGTCCCACACTCCAACTGCACTATTCAAGAGCCCAGTTTGTGCGCATACATGAACAGTTTAGGGGTTAGCCATCGCATATTGGCAGCCCACACATACACAACTGGAGCCCAGTAAGATGGAAGTCCCACACACAGTCAAACAAAATATTCCCCTGAGCAGAGCTATCGACAGGACAAACATCAAGGAGTCTCCCCCCCAACAAGCCTCTCTCTCCTCAGTATGTCAAAGCACACCCTCTTGACCTCCAGACTCCAGATCCTCTCCTCACACCTGTGGTCACATCAAACATTCAGAGGCTACAGCTGCCATGACATGAGACCGCGCATATCTAGACTCATGCACGTACATACACACACATATAGGACATACATGTGCACAAACACGAGTGCGCTGGGACTCGAACACAGAAACAGACTACAGATGGGTCCAGGGGCGGCCTAAAGACTTGGAAGGCTTGACTGGTGGCAAAAGGCCTTTTCCCACAAACACTGCATCTCTCCTGTAATTCAATGAAGAAGAAACAAACCCTAAAG
This sequence comes from Seriola dumerili, assembly GCF_002260705.1. Lineage (NCBI taxonomy): Eukaryota > Metazoa > Chordata > Actinopteri > Carangiformes > Carangidae > Seriola > Seriola dumerili. Next base: position 7,111,383 of record NW_019174258.1, read on the forward strand.
ACAACAAATCATTGATGGTAGAAAATGTCACTTGTCACAGCTGAATTAACTGAATGGTAAAATTTTAATCATGATCCAATTAAGGTTATTAGAGACTGTGTTGAAGTCCAATGTCAATGTCGTTTGACATGGATTTTATTAGTATTCGAGTGAATCCTTGTGACATGCCCGTGCTTGTGTCTTTGTGCCACACTGCAGGAGACTCCTGCCCATATAGGTCTCTGTTGCATTATAGTGCTGTATGACAATGTAATCCTATAGCGGAGAAGCAGCACTCCCCCATCTTCATTAGTAGGAGTTTAAATTCCTGCAGCCTCTCTGAGCGCGCTCAACTGGGGGAACTGTATCCCACGCCACACCGGGGCAGACGGAGGTGGCGCCTCTGCAATTTCATTTTGTTTAAAAATACTCCCCAAATGTTGTTAGAGCTGCATTAAAGGATCCTGTGTTAAAACAGGCAGGAGGGGAGGATTGAATCAGCTCAGCCATGGGTTGGCACTCCTCACAGCTCCACTCTGCATTAAAGGCCTGTTGGGTTACACTCTCAGCAGGAGACAGTGCTACAAGCAGCCCACGCTAACTGCATTAATTCCTCTGTGTTGTTAGATATACAGCACCTGTGGATACAACTCGCTCTGTTGTCTGTAATTACTGTCTGAACAACAAAGCAATACACGCTGGCAGCGGCTGGCTGCTCTGGCAAGACTGAAGAATCTCCCTTCACAACCTCCGGATTGAAGGCTGTGATAAAATCTGGCAAAATCAAGCTTCATTATTGTTGTGCTGTGAAGCCTTTTGTCACAGCAAGACAACTGTTCAAATATACATAAACTACATGTCAGAAAACTGAGGCTGAGGCTGTAAAACAGTCAAAATTTTACTTTGAATTAAACAGTAGAAACTAATAATTTACCAATACTGATAGTTGAATTGAAATCAATGACAAAAGGATAGCTTCTACTGATGTATGAAGACATGCTTAGCAAAAAACAGTCGAGCTGAGAAATCAGATTCAGACCACACGTTCATGTTTATGATTACTGTGATTTTAGAGTACCCTGAATTTATCAATATTACCACAACTATTTCATTAGACAAATTTCCAAGAACCGCAAGTGAGACATTCATATATCTTTTCAGTCCAAACCCAAATGTACCGTATATTTCATTTATCATCATATGTGACAGATAAAAGCAGCAAATCCTCACAGTTGAGAAGCTGGAACCAGCAAATGTTTGATTTCTTTTGAATGAAAAATGACTGAAATGATTAACTGATTATTAGAGTAATTGCTGATGAATTTTCTTTCAATCAACTAATCGACTAATTGACTGCATGCAGCTTAATTGTTGCAGCTGTAATAGACATTAGTCTTATCTAATATTCTTAATTTGGTGAAAGCGTAGGCTTAGGTTTATCCTGACATCATGTTTATACACGTGTATCTGAGTTTTCAGAGCACGATGTCAAGTCTGTGTGAAGGTACAAGAAACCATACCAAATTTTTCACAGACAAGAGTAAAAGGACACATGAAGCAGCATCTGTGCTCAGGGCTGATACACACATGCTGCTGTTGTTCATCATTCCTCATTCAAGGTTTAACAGGCCATTCTTCTTCCAAATGTAGAAATGTTGAATCTTTCAGTGGAGCACAAGTTCACCCTGGAAAAATTCATCTGTATGTAGTGAAGAAAACTATTGATTTCCCAGCAGTCTGAATGGTGGGAATGTGCTCAGCCAGCGCAGCCGAGTGCAAGTGGGATTTTTGTATGTCCTAGCTGCCGTCTATTTGTCTCTCCATCTTTTGTTTGTTGAGGCTGTATCCTCTCTGTCCTGATTTGCGTCTGTCTGGCTGGATGTTTTCCACATAGAGAACTGCATCTGAAACACACTTTTAAATAAATAAAGACAAACCCTAGCTGCTACAGCCTGGATATGTTCATGTACATTGTTTTCTTTTGTTTGTTTTTTTGTTTTTGTCAGAAATGAAAAGTGCATGGTTTCATTTGCAGCACTGCTGGAATATAAAATCACTCGCGGTTACAAGCTGCGCTCTCGTTATCAGTGACATTCAGCTCTTGAACTGAGATTACTGTTTTGGGTTTAGGTGTCTACCAGTCTGCCACTGATTCAACTTTATTAGACTCATCATATCAGAAACCTGTCTGTATGCCCTGTTCTCTCTTCTCATTTCAGCTGAATAACACTCCATTACAGGTTTGCCCTCACTATCAAACAAAAGCCTCCTCTCTCAGCATCAAAACACAAACAAAATACATCCAACAAAGGCCAAATAGAAAAATGTGTATTCATTGACTGATATTATGATACAGTAGTATGGGAGTAAAATCCTCTTGAAAGGAGAAGTCTCTCTCATCTGTCCTTTATGAAGCAATTAATGCTTTTTCTGGGGTGTTACAGGCTAAATGATTACTTTCTCTCTTCCACTGAACCTACAAAGACACAGGAGTGTTGAGAGACCTGTGTACATCTGCTGTGATTGGCAAAGAAGAAAGAAAATACATTAGGGCCATTACTGAGAAAAGGTTTTTATCAATAAGACAGAGCTGCAACATCTAATAGAGACAAGACGCCAGCAATTGCCAGCATCTTTTTCATGTTCCTGCACTCAAGAGGCCTTTCAGGACTCATTACAAAGGCTGAATCACTTTGAATGTCTGTGGATGCTGAGGGAGGGATTGTTATGCCTTAACAAGAATATGTGTACGAGTGCATGGAAACAAGGGGAGACAGAGACGCATGTCTCTACACTGTTGGATCTGTGTGGAAAACACACACACAAACACACACACAAAGTGTGAGGTCAGTGGTCTGTCTTTCCTTTTGTGCAGGCTCAGTGTCACGTCAAGCTAACAGATGGACACTGATCCTCCCCTTATGGACTCCGATGGACTCCTGAAATCAAGATGGATCTTGGCTTCCTCACATTTGCACTCTGAAAATGCCCCGGGCATTCATCAAAATGACACACAAAAGAAGCCGTTGTTTGTGTATTTCCAATGTGGTCGAACAAAATGACAGCACAGAACTCACCTCACCAGCTTCAGGCAGTTAAGACTTAGCTGTGTGCGCTCGTGCCTTATTATGAGCAGGATTAGGTAACTCATTGATTTGTGCTTAGGTTGAGATAATACGCAAATAATGTGCATTTTGAGAATTAGCAAAGGAAAATAGTATTTCGATATTCTGACTGTAGGCTGGTTCTCCTGGTATTCACTCACCTTCAGGGTAAATCACTCAGCTTAATCAGATAAGGTCATTTATCACACTGGAGCTTTTGTTAAACCTGTAACGCTTCATCTTTTTATTATTAAGAGGTTTTTAACAGATTTTACCCTCCTCTGAGCGCCGGGTAGCGAGGGAGGCTGCTGCTACGAACGCAGATATTGCTTCTCTGCATGTAGGCCTACTAAAGCATGTGTGTGAGTGTGGCTAGCATTGTGCAAAACGTTGAGTGCATTACAGCTGGGGTGAGCGAAAGAGAACAAAACGCGGCTGGTTCCGAATGAGTCCTTTTATCAGGCGATCGGTGCCCGGTGGGAAACCTTGAGAGCCCAAACTGAGTTTTAAGTGAGACTGCAACTGCTGGGGCCATTATCCTTTCACTCTTAGACCTTTCTCTCTCTCTGTCTGTATGTGTGTCTGTATATGTGTGCATACATGTGTGTCCATGCCTATGTGTGTGTGTGTGTGTGTGTGCGTCCTTCCCCTGCCTTGAAAGCCCTCGGAGCCTCAGGGAGCTGTGAAAAATCAATACTCTTCGGCAGCTCTGCCTCTTTATTCATTTAATAACTCACTACCATTGCATTACTGTTCCACTGATCTCCCATCACAGGGCCCAGATTGACACCTTTGTGCTCTTTTACCACACTGGAGTTTGATGTAATCAGTTAAACCTCCACCTCACGCCTGACACATGCATCAGATGGACCTTGAGTATGAACATGGGTGCATCAACAACATCGCAATATGAAAAAGAGGAGTCAAAGTGTATAGCCTAAGTGTGAGTGAGGAATCTGCGTGTGTCTGGCGTCTGCTTGACTGTCTGACGGCGAGCGGCGCTGTAATCCTGGAAGTGGGCGTCAAACAGGAGTAAGACACATAAATAACCGCAGCGGTTTGAGAAAGCGAGGCTGAGAACACGAGAGACCTACTGTGCATAGTGAAAGACTTGTGTTTGTGGAAGTAAAGAAATGAAAGTGTTATTAATGTACAGTAGACGAGGTGAGAGCTGATGACAGTTTTCACCAGGTGAGGCGTTTCATCTGTGCAAGAGTCATGTTGTGAATGTTAAAAACTTTGCTATGTGACAGGAAGGCTATGTGTGTTTGCATATGTGTGTGTGTGTCTTTGTGTGTGCACATGTACAGTGATTGTGATGGTGGAGGTGGGGGTTGCCTCCCTGTGTGGGACTCGAAGCAGAGAGCAGGTGGGCTCGGGATGGAGCAGAGAATCTGTATTGATTGTTTTTGTGCCTCAGAGCTGTTTAGCCGTTGTCAAAGCTGCCTCTACCAGCTGAGAGGCAAATTGCAGCATTTACACCGGGAGGCGGTTTTCTTTTTTTATCGTCTATTTATTTATTTATCTATGTAACGATGGGAGATGTATCTACAATCTACAGCATCAGAGGATTTTCTCTCCACTTTATTCACACTCTTAGCCAAACTGCCAAAATTAAAGGGAGGCAGCTCTGAAGAGAAAGACAAACTGGGGCAGAAGTTGTCAGTCATTCACACAGACACACAGAGGTCTAAAGAAAAAGTCACAACCAAAAACTTCATGATTTATGAAAAAAGAACATTTTTTTTCACTTTTCTTACACCTCCAAATCAGTGATACGTTAGTGAGAATACGTCAAAGTGTTATCACACATAAATAGATTAAAACGTTAACATTTGCTTCTGTCTCAGTGTTTTCGTCTTAGAACGACTGTCTAAACTACTATGGACTTGGTGTGCATTATTACCCACTGCTATCAGGACTGATCATGCTCCATATATTGCATTGATATGTATATGTTACAGTTGATTTTTAGAAATGTACTTTGTTTTACCCATAATAGGCCATTTGTGTTTCAATGTGACATTTTTTCAAGAAGGTTGTCAGAATTTCCCCTTCACCTTCTGAAACACAAACTGTCTTTCATTTGCAGAAACTGTGCGTTCAGCGTCTTAAAGAGAATCTTTTAACACCCGCTGTAAGAATGTGAGCGCACTGATGTTTCAGTAGAGCTACAAACAATAGCTTTTAATACTTGAGATAATCTGTTTCTCCCAAACAAAACTCAGTGTGTTATAATTTTTAATGATACAGGTTTTTCAAAGGTTTTGCCTCACTTCCCCCTACCTGATCAAGAAGGTCATGAAGTGTAATAACGTTCATGGCCCATATCCAACAGATTTTGTTTTAAAATTTGGATGATTGACACAGCCTTGCTCTCTGGATTCATTCTAGATGAGACTGCATCATTACGCAAAGATTTGTAAAAGCTGTTTATGACAAATGAATCCAGAGGAGCAAAAGAAAAAAAACATAATATCACAATGACAAAAACAAAACAAAACACAAAAAATCAGTCTTTTCCATTATTTCCTATTATGACATATTAACAAGCTGAGATCTTTAAGTCATATGTCCCATGTAAAATCTCCTATGTACCATACATATTGAGAAAAATATTTTGGCAATGTGGCAGTCAAACATGTTTGAATTTTGAATCAACTTTAAGGTGAAGATGATTTTTCTAGTTGTAACAGTTTTCAAATATTTTGGTGACATTTTAACGAAGAATAGAAGAGACTGACATAATTTCCACCATGATGAAAATGCAATCCAGCACATACAGGTGGTTTTGAATTCATTTTCAGTCCCAGCAGACTGTGATGCAACCAGGAAGCATAAGAACTACCAGTCCCTCAGGCTTGTTCACCTAAAGAAATTATAATATGATATAAAATATTGGGAAAAAGTTAGATATTGTGCATCACTAACAGGGTCCTCAGTGCGTAATTACCACTGGTGCTAATGCTGAAAGATGCAGTTCGCAGAGCCAAACTGCTGCCACACAGAAGGTTTTCCAGCCCGCAACCTGTATGAAATAAGCACATCATCTGATGAACAGTATTATTAGCAAACATCTTTAGAAGCCGGAAGAGCGTCTGCATCAAAGCTATAACATGAAGTGAACCTGGAACACTGCAGTCAGTTAAGGTATGGTCAAGATAAATGCTTATTAAAGGCCTGTAAGAGTTCAGATAACTGACTCTATACCTCCAACATCTAAACCATCAAAACATGGTGGCAGATGTTTGGCCTGTTCCAGAGTTGATAACTTGCACAGCACTGACTAAAGCTGTTTCGTGTATTTCAATTATAGGATGTAGAAGGGGGGCTGGTAGGAAGCAGTTAGTCAGTCAAAAAAGAAAGATAGAAAGAAAGAAAGAAAGAAAGAAAGAAAGAAAGAAAGAAAGAAAGACAGAAAACAGTTGTATACTATGACCACTGAGAAGTACCGCTCCTTCATGCAGCTGCAGGACATCACTGTTGGCAAAGCAAAGATAAAGATTCAGAAAAACAGACAGAAAAGCAATACATCCAATGTTTTACCACCATAAAGCACTGATTTAGGTCCACAGAACTTTTACAATGCTGTGTTTTACCTGATAGGTTGAGTCATCAGTGCAGAGGGCTAAGTGTATGATTTTATGATTGTGCTCGAGCAGAGGTAGAATATGCACGTTACCGTGTGTTTGCTGATCCAATAACCAGCAGGCAAAGTTAATGACATGAAAGGGGCTGCTGTTTGCCAAACAGACTGAAATACATGATTGATTAATAATCCAGGGAGCCTCAATGCCATGTCAGTCAATAATATAATAGTATGTATCTGGAGTACACTAAAGCGGTACATGAATACAGCCACAGAAATACTGGACAACAGGCTCTTTAGCACTAATTGGTGGTTGGAACAGCACTGGGCTTTAAAAGGGGGCTGGTGATGGGAAAACTGGGAGTTACAAGCTCACAAAGGGCTGGTTAAAACTGATGAGAAAGCTTGGCCAGAATCCCCCCCCCCCCCGTACATACAAGTGCCACCAAACTGCTGTTGAGCCAACGCTTCAACCTAAAATGGCTCCAATGGATGTGCTCATTGGCCAACATGACAAAAACATACATGTATTATAAGCAGTTTAAGTTTCCAGATGTGAGACACAGGGAATATTTAGTAGCGCTGAAGATGATACTTGATGCTTTAGGAAAATTTTAGAAAAAGTCTAATCATTGACTGACAAAATCACTGACACTGTTGCTGAGGCAGCATGGTGTTAAAATCATCATGTAAATAAAAAGGAAGCTTACACTTCTGTTCAGTGAGACTTACTGGTTGTGCACATAATAATTTTTTGGGGAATTCACAACCCTGAATCACACTGCTTCTGAAAAGTTTGAGGATTCTACATCAAACTTCAAACATACAACTGTAGTGTTTTATTTCTGACTTGGTTATGAGTTGTAGTTATGTACTGTAATATTATATAATATGTAAAATAAAAAACAAAAACATTTCATAATTGTAAATAGATCAGTTAGTGATATCATCAGTAAATTACCTTTTTTTTTTTAAAAAAAAAGCCAAACATTTGATCCGCACTGACATCTGGCATTTAAATCTAAATATTCCTCACATTTAGTGAAATTAAAAGAGAAATAGAGACACACACAAACAGAAGAGATGGGGAGTGAGAGAGAAGAGTTAGTGGGTGTGTTGTGTTGCTGCTTTGTCCGGCTCCATGCAGAGAAGCTGACATTAAATCATGCATTGTGCTTGTTTGCGTGTGTGTGTGTGTGTGTGTGTGTGTGTGTGTGTGTGTGTGTGTGCTTATTGATTGGCTTACACAGCTTTATAGCGCTCTGTTGTAAATGTCATGTTTTTACAGGCTACTGTTTGATATAAACCTGATTAAAGTATTTGCTTGCTAACACAGATTGCAAGCAGCAAATGGTCACAATCAGACGATTACTCAGCAATTAGGACCCAACTAAATGACTATATGACCGTCTGATCAAGCAAAGTAAACAAAGTGTTTCCGTCCTCCCTCTCCCTCCCCCTCTTTCTCAAGCATTTCTCTGTGTGTCCAAGTAATTCACTGCTCTTAAAAAGGCTGCCATCTGAAGACCATATACGTGTCTAATTTTGGACCTTATTATTCTTCCTTTCTGAACAGCACATCTGAAACAGTGTGTTATCCTAATGTAGATACACAGATATAAAACACAGTAGAGGAAGCTGTATGTCTTGATCCTGAGGAAAACCAATGTTCAGTTGACAGAGGTAGAAAGTGACCAAGTACATTTACTCAAATGTGCTTGAGTGCAGTAGTAAGATACAAGCTGATTATTTTCATTTTATTCTACATTATAAGTCTTGTCTACTAAATACCACAGGGAAATATAATAATTTTTACTTCAGTACCTACATTTATTTGACAGCAATAGTTATTTTATAAATGATTTTACCTCCAAAACATGACCAACTAATAAAATATGATGCATTATTAAAGATTAAACTACAAATACTAACAGTATTTGAAGAAGGTAAAATTTATATATCGTTTTATTGATTTCAGGGGGAGAAATTCACATTACAACAGAACAGAAGAAAACCATTAAAGAACTATTTGAATGTAAGAAATAAAATATAAGAAATAAAAGAAATTATAGAGATGACATTGAAAAACTACGGTATTTATATTATATAATGAGCCTTATAATTCGTTAAATCATATAAATGAATTGTGCAAACATTTGTGCGAGGAAATCCAGAAATCCAGATGTGCAGCTCCAACAGCCGTGATGTTTGATAATATTGAAATGTTGCTTACGTGTCTATGCATCAATGATAATATTAATAATGATCTAATAATATATAATGTGTAATAATAAAACACCCATTCTACACAATGAGTGCTTAAACTTTGATATTTTAATTAAAGCAATGTGCCTTGTATTCTTATTCTAACTGATGGTTGCTGAATGAATATATCTACAGACATGAGAACAGACAGGATAATGATTTTGCCATCTGCAGTGACCTACACACTTGTTATACAGACAGTTTGTTAAAAACCTTAAAAAGCTGATCAAACTTTGCTTTATGTTGTGGGAGTCATTTTAGTCGCTAAGTGCTATATGTTTTCCCTTCTGTTAAGAATGGCCATTAAAGTGCACTTCAGCAAGGCATTACTTGTATTTTTCTAAATCAAACTCCCTCAGATATTCTATATTCAACAAATCTAAAACATAAACATAAACATCTTTGTGTAGTTGTATCCAAGAAGTGTAACAGATAAGAGAACTTCATGATTCTCTTAGTTAACACCAATGCCAATCTCACTGTGAAACTCATGTTGTCTGTGCTGTATGTTCTCCATATATTTCCCTTTTAGACATGTCTGTGTGGAACTGTGCCCCCTCAGAAATGTTTTGGGCACTACATCCCAGAAGGCATTTATCCCCCATCTTCTGTGGCTGAGCTTCTTGAGACTCATTGACTTGGTTTTACAGATGTGTAAATGTTTGAATATAAAGTAGGAGTCACACTGAGGACTTACTGTAGCATTTTGTAACCGCTCATGATTACGATGAAACATGTTTCTGTACCGCAGCACAGTTGCTTTCAGATTCAGCATACGTGGACTTACAGCTACACTTAGTGGCTCAACTGTGCTATTGCTACCACAAGTGGGACACTAGTATTAAAACATTATTATACATATGTAAAAAAAGACAATAAGTTCTATATATACTGTATATGTATTACTACTGAAAACCACAAGTGGATATATTACTGTATAATCTTCAGTGATTAAGTTCATGTATGTGTTGATGGGTTGAGGGTACAGTGGTTTGAAACAAATGATTTAACTTTACCTTTATCGTCCCTGAGGTGGAAATCTTGCAACCAAACCAAAAATACAGCAAACACAGACTTGATAAAACACATTATAATAAATGCATGATGGATGTGATATGAATAAGTAAAATATATGCTAAAACCACTACTTCAAGCTCACATTAAATAAAATATATAAGAAATGTTTTCTGATAATCATAGTTATCATATTTGTGTGTCATGCCAAAATTATACAGTGAATCCTTCAGATCAAAACAAAAAAAAATAGACCACAGAAAAAAAAGATACCACACATTGATGTGAAATCATTTTGATGATAAGCTCAGGATTCAATATCCTGTAATATATTGCAGAGAATAAACAAACAAAAGATAAATAAATAAAATAAATAAATAAAAGCAAAAAAAAAAAAAAAAAAGACCAAAAATTAAAGGCCTGTGGCTTATCAAGTGACCTGACATAAATTCAAGGGTGAGAGACTATCCACACAGAGCACAAACAGATGGCGATAACTATAATATGTTTATACATAGTCTCCTATAGGCTTGACTATATTCTTTTCGGTTGGTGCCAGTATTAGGGGCAGAACACTCTCTCTCCTTTAATTAAATGCCAGTCTCAGCAGGAGCGTGCTGCTGGAGGTGGCCTCCCCCCAGTCCTTTTTTTTTTTTTTTTTTTTTTACCATGTATGTTGCACAGCCTCCTTATTTAGCAAAATGCATATTGTAAAAACAAATTGCATTAAAACTGAAAAAGAATTCCAACAATACAGGTACTTTCAATCTGAGTGATGCTTTAATATTTTCATTTACACTGTAAACATTACAGGTTATAATAAAGATATGATGACAAAAAAGTACAGGGGTGCTTGATTTCTCCTCCATGCCTGGCATGTGGTCAGACGAGCATTCAGCAGTTTAAAGTCTCCACCAGAAAACCAGTCAACTATCTGATTAATGCCAGCTCAGTGCAATTGAAGTTCCTGTATGGCAGCTAAGTGCTGACACCACTGTTTGGTGTGTAACTGGTTCTGTGCTCTGAAAGCTGAAATTTCATTTGGCTTCACCATCAAACCCTACTGGTATTTTTTTTTAATGTCAGACTTTGTGCTTAAGAAAAGAAAAGAGAAAAATACATACAAGCAATTTTGAAATAAACAGTGAAGTTTATGTTAAGTAACAAGTTCTAGGTATGAATTGAAAAGGGGTCTTATGTAAAGCAGCGCTAGCTTTTTTGATATGTGCAAATCAACAGAATGCCTCCTTTTAATAAACCCAATTCTACAGATCAAGTACAGTAACCCCCTTTACAATTTGTATGTTTGTTTTTTGTTTTTTTTACATTTTGTCTCGTTTGACCAATTCTCATTATCCAGGACACTACACACTTCTTGTTTGGTAAAAGTTGTGGACCAATATATATGTATAGTTGATAATTATTTTTGGAGTACAACAATGAATAGACAAGGGTTGGCATTTGACCAACAGTTCTCTATTGTATTGAATAATGTATGTTAGGCCATTGGACCATTCAAGTATTACTGTAAGATTACTTTTCTTCATTTATTATATCTTTACTGTTCCTAATGCTTATGGAAAGTGATCTGAAATGAAAGAGGTTTAATGATAGAAATACAAAGAAAACACATCAGAGGACATTGTCTTTATGAATGTTATCATTTTATCTGCTGTGCGTGTGTGTGTGTGTGTGTGTGTGTGTGTAATTCTGTAATCTTGTGTATGCATGTCTGAGGCTGTCTTGTCTTTGAGTGTGCTTGCCTGTATGTTGAGGACTCCCTGGGAACTGGTTCCTGGTGGCTTTGTGAATATGCATGGCTGTCTGCATGCATGATTAATTTCTTGAGCAAATGTCAGCGTATGGGATTAGAATGTAAATCCAACTGTACGCCTGCAGCTCATACAGCCACGGTTCATCTTTTAACTTTACAACTGCTCTTGCAAAGGATTGATTCATCTGTGCTGCAAAAATGTTGAATCCAAAGACCAAAGCAATTCATGTGTTATATCACAGCACCAGTTTTCTATATATGCTGTTACATAATTATTATACCACGTATTTTGCTATGATTGTAGGTTTAATAAAGATGATTTCAGGGTTAGTCTACGCTGCAAAAGAATTTTCCGGGCAAAACTGAAAAATTTACAAACTGGAGTGGCCCTCAGCACAGATCCCCTCTGACTCCATTCTGACTGCTCAGCAAACTAGAGACAGAAGAAATCATAAGCAGTGTATTAGTGACACCTAAGGTTTTTACAGGGCAACACAGCTACTGAACAGAAGAAAAATACTTCTGGCTTGTGTATAAGGACAACACTTCATTCTAAGGTACCTGCTTTTGTTGGGGTTTAGGCAAATTTAAATCAATGGTATGTGTCCTTTTTGTTTCATAATGAATAATAATGTGATACTGTGGTGATACCCTCAAGGAAATATTCTTATCTCTCCCAACCAGGGAGACAAACGTGCCGGTTAAGCAGCTCAAGATATTGAACCCCCTCCACCCCCTGTCTGTATATGTGTAGGTAAATGCCTCTTGCCACACAAAGATGTGTCATTTAACCACCCTAGGGTAAAAATGAGAAACATAATAGGGATGTTTGGACGTATTAAAGACTTTGTTTTATTTTTAATATTTGTCTTAGAGGTTGTGGTCTTGGTGGATCTATAGAGAACTGGAGGAGCTCAGAGGGAAAGTGCATGTCATTCAATGCAACATTAGTTATTATCCTGCAGAACCAACCAATCCAAGTACTATGGTGAGATTTTCTCTCTGCTGCATTTGAACTTCAAATGTACTTAAGTGTTACATTAATGATTCCATTCTCCATTCATGATTTGAAATTAAATTAGATTGAAACCATCAGCAATATCCAAAGATCTGAACATTTCTGTCATCGTAGGACGCGGGGACCAGACGACCGTCCCTCAACTGAAAGATTAAATGTTTGAACGCAGTGACAACACGTCCATCAAAAGTTACGTGATGTGATATTGTAAGATTGTGTTTTATTTGCCAGACGGGCGGAACAGGTTGCGTTTGCCAGCTCCGTGGTATTCCTTTATAGGAATGTGTAGGCTGAGAGAGCCCTAATCAAGGTCGGGGTGGAAAAGAAGGCTCACTAATGAACGGTGATGGATGAGGAAAACAATTCGTTCAGATGAAAAGCTGCTGCATTATACCAGACCTGTCAGTGATGGTGTTATTGCAACATGATGCATAGGAGAAAGAGAGATAGCTAGAGAAAAGAAGTGACCCACACTTGTAGATTGTTAAAGAAAAAGTAAACAACTTTCTGTTTTCTCGTTTCTTTCTTTCCTTCATATTGTTCCCATGTTATTGCTCTGGTTTGGCTGTGCTTACTGTAAATTGCAGATTTTTTAAACTTTCATGTATATGATAATACAAACAAGACTAATGAATAAATTATGATATTCAAATCAGCATAAGGAAGCAATTGCAGCATAGACCTATTCAAATATTCAATTATAATCTAGTAAATGGCATTCAGCTACAACACTGCTGTCATCCACATCAATGGCCTCTTTACTCATTTTTATATTTGCGAAATACAGCACATGACTTTGAAATGCATATCTCAGTCAGTCTTTTATTTATTTTCTTTTATTTCTAAGAATTAATTAAATCTAATTTTGTCAGACGTAGCATGTAATAAACTGCTGAACCAGCTACCAAAGACTCTGTAAACAGTGTAGCTGTCTGGAGAATCACAGAAAGCAGGGCAAATACAAGTGTGGCATCCATCTTTTTGCAACAGCACATCTCTTGGGGAGAGTAACAAGTAGGGAAATTTCAAATGAGATTTTCAGATGAAAAAGAGGTGTCATAGACTTGGCAAGAGTATACTTCTGAATATTTCTTATGCTGATTGTGACCAGAAACCACCAGTGATCAAGTAAAGGCCACTGTTGTGACACCTTAAACTGAAACACCTTCTTTCCTGTCCACCAGAGGGCACTATTGCCCTGTCTGCTCTATTCTGCTAACACTGCCCCCGGGCATTTTTTCCTAGGCCAAGGTGCCACACAGGCCAGTTGCTGGGTGGATGTTACAGCTCAAGGTTTTGCCTTTGAAAACTGTTCTTGCTCCTCTTTGCCATCTTTCTGGAGGCTCAGGGGGCAGCTGTCTTAAACAGTCATCAATGTGTGCTTGACAGTGACAGATGACAGTGCTTAGGCTGCTTTTGTTCCCCACAGTAATTTAGATTCGATTGTTTAGTGGTTTACATTTTACACTGGTTATTTTACAGTGGACATTTTTGTTTATTTGCATCAATGATTTACACAACTATCATGATACCAGAGGATTTTGAATACTGACCATGTCCAAGGAATTTAGTACTGTACAGCTAGTGCATGTTATCATTATGAATTTGTACAATTTAGACTAAGAATTTTAAACTGAAACAAAATCTTCTTTTTTAATCCAGTCATTTAATTCTGATAGAAATATTCTGTAATATTTAATTTAATGTGGATGATAAAGGTTAATACATTTGCTCAGGTCAGAGCAATAAATTATGTCTCCAACACTGTCTCTGTTACTCTGTATACATAGAGTATACAGAGTACATTTCTGGCTTAGATAGAGAATGTGATGGAAAACAGCTTGGTGCTTTCTACACCAGCGGACTGGATCTCCACTAAGGGCCAGTGGCTCTGCCTGTGTATATTTCTTGACCTTATCCTCAGCCTGATCATGCGGTGACATAGGAGAGCCCTGCCTTTCAGGCTGAGAGGATGTCTCTCCGTATAAATCCTGATCGAGGTACCTGCTGAGTCCATATTTCTTCTCTTGCAGCGCAGGGATTTGGGGACACACACACACACACGCACTATCAGCTTCTTGATTTTGTTCTGTTGTGTTATTTCTCGGAATACCACAAAAAAATCCATACATTAAAAGATGCCAATCATCATAACCATGGCAACATGATTTTTAAATCTGAGAAATGCAACAGAAAAGAAAGAGGAAAACAAAGACACAGAGAATTATCACTGGACTGCAGTTATCTTTACCTCTCAATGTTTCACTTTGTCAGTCTGCAACTTTACAGTTTTGATTCAGTGAGTTACATCCTGTTATTTTCAGCGGCAGCAGGTTGCAATTTTCTACAAAAAAGCTCTGAAATTTGAGTGTACACAACCTGCCAAGAACTAAACGTTAGACAAGGTTATTGCCTACTTGGTGAACATAGTGGTGCATTTAGCAGCTAAAGAGCCAGGTACTGTATTTCCCTCTGGAGTTAGTGGAGACCAAAAACAGAGCTATAAAACGAGGGAATATTGGACTGGACGGAAACACAACTCCAAATGAATGCTAATGTTGCTCTGTATTTACTGGATATGTAAATAGGCCACTGTTTGTTAGTGTCCTCAGTGAGGTGTCCTACTCTGCTGCTGAGTAAATGAACCACAGATGACGTCAAGAAAATGCCAGAAACACGCCGGCGCACACTGACACCAATTCCAAAAAGTAAATAAATAAATCTTCAACAAATCTGTGCAGCCTGTACACCCTCTAAACTCCCCACTATCACCATAACACCCAGTGTACCTCGACCAGGAAGCAAAGAGCATCAAGATGAGACCTAGAAAACCAGAGGTCCAGAGCAGAAGGTTCAGCTGAATAGATCATCAGAGTGTGTGACACAAGGGAGTGATGATGAAGTAGAGTTAGACATAGCTACAGTTTAGAGGCTTTCAATTTTGCAATTTAGTTCATGTTGTTCCAAATGGTCTCAGTGCTGGTTGTAGGACAGGCTTTATCACTGCTTACACAATGAACAGGGTGGTTGACATTATATACATTTATTTATATACATTTATAGCTGCACTTTTTGAATGAAGGAAGACCACATTAGAAACAATGCAATTTGTGAGAACTGTGTCATGAGTGCATGTGGTGTTTTTATTTTCTGACTTACTCCTCAGCTGATATAGTAGCCTACAACATAAGCTGTATGTATAAGCGAGGATTATGTACACATTTATTGCTTTTATGGGGCACAGCCTGACTG
This sequence comes from Seriola dumerili, assembly GCF_002260705.1. NCBI lineage: Eukaryota > Metazoa > Chordata > Actinopteri > Carangiformes > Carangidae > Seriola > Seriola dumerili. Next base: position 7,127,378 of record NW_019174258.1, read on the forward strand.
TGTGTTACTATGAATAAAATATTTACAAGATACACACAAAACTTCCATTACTATTTGCGAGGTCTTTATTTCTTGTTTTGCAGAGATTTGTCATTTATTTTTCTTTGAAAGTATGTTCTGCTTTGTTTCAGTAACAGAAAATGAAATAAAAGTGTACCAAGGAGAATGGCTTTCAGGAAATTTGTGCAAATATGTAGTCCTTATAAATCTGGGAATATGGCAGAATGCTCCAAAAATACAGAGAAGATATGCTGACAACGGTGAAAATATAGTTGTGGCACCTCTACACATAAAAAAAGGAAGAAAAAAAAACAAAACAAAAAACAAAACACTGCCTGTTAGTGTACAGTATGAACTACACATTGGAATTAGTCCAGACATTACGAGATAAGAGATAATAAAAGTTTTCCTTTCTGTGCTAAACATATCGGCTAATTCAAATACACAGGAGAAGAATACTGTTAATAAACACAATTACCTACTGAGAGTAATGAGTTTGCTTGGCCCACACAAACCAAACTAATTCCTTCACATCTGCATCAGCCATCTAAATCCTAATAGCTACGGACAATGATTTCTGTCAGTGAGAGAATAATCAAGCAACAAACATACTGTATACAACAATATACTGCATTCCTTTAACAGTAAGCGTATTATTTATCTGTCTTTCTCAGCAACAGCATGAAAAATGGATCTCCTGAATTTCCTTGTTCCTTGAACTGTGAGTAACAACACCGCTCTCACAGGGAAGCTAAAACTACTCCCACTGCTGGGTGTGGACAGCAGGACTGCGAAAGCAGAAACAGAAAATGCATTTACAGGGGTTGATCTATTTTATCTGTTATCCGTGTTTTTTTTCACCCAGTTATGTTGTCCGCTTAAACAGGCGAGTGTGAGCGGGATGAAGAAACACGCAGCTCTCACCTTCACTCGCCTGTATTGAGTGGGAGCAGCGTTACCAGCAGACGGACGCACAATTAACCCACAGAAACACGGATCAGCATCTACAGGCTATATGTTCTTTACACTTAAGCAAAACTCTAACAATGAAATTACGTGTCCTGAAAATAGAATACTGTAATAATATAACTGAAATGAAATGACTTTCACTGTAAATAACTTAATTCTATTTTATGAATTATCATCCCCTCCCCAGAGGTTCCACTCGGTTGATGCACTTTAACAGAATACACAAGCTGACTTTTCCAATATGGTGGATGACCTTGTGTGAGTGTACATATAAACAGTGAACCTGAGTACTACTGTATACTGTATTTACAAATACATATTCTTGTTTAGGTTTGCTGCACGCACAAGTGAAATATGTGGCAATGAACTATTGGCCGTATGCCTTTAAGCTATGAGAGGGCTCCTGGTTAAAAGGTTCACTTCAGCCTTGACATGGGTTGTTGGAAAACAAATAGATGAGAGGCCCCGAGTTATTTGTGTTTGAGTTCAGCATGTGTGTGTGTGTATGTGTGTGTGTGCTGGCATTTCTGTCAGTGTAAAAGCCACAAGACCGCCATCCTGGAAAACTCACTACAGGGCATCGAGCCCTGGTGGTTTTGTCCATCACACTAACATGCACTCATTTCGACACACTACTCACACACTCTCGCTCTTCCTCTCTCTGTAGTGATCCATCTGTTTCTGCCTTCGTCTTCTGTTGTAGGGGGAGGTTAACCTTTCTTTGTTGACACACACCACATCTAGCTTTTCACACATATGATTAACCACTGAACACAAGTTAGGAATTACTCAATCTGACATGAATGTCAAGTGCGCACACACACACACACACACACACACACACCTTTTTCTCTCCTTACACTCCTTATTTGTACAGTCGGAACAGCACTATCCTGATCTTTGCTGCCACGTCCCAGTGAAGATCATTAAGGTCACGGAGATAATTAAGGTCTCATCTAATCTTATCTGATCTAATCCAGCATAATATGATGTGACATAATATAATCACACACACAACAAAGCAGTGGCAGAGACCTGGCATTCTAATTTCTCTGCAAATGCAATAGAAATTGCATTTAGATGGGACATTAGTGAATTTCAGCAGAGATGTATAAACACACTACAGTGTATGGTATGTGTAGAAATCAAACTCTAATCTCTTTTGGATATTGTTATACGTGTGTTTATCCCTATCCTGACACAATCTTAATGCAACTTCTAAAAGTACCGCAAATTTGATGTCAAATTAAGATTAGGCCATGGGTATGTTAGAGAAAAGATTTCAGGCCTTTTTAAATCATAGGAAGAAAAAAAGAAAGCTAGTCTGCAAGTTTGTATAGTCTGTTATAATAACAGCTTTAAATAAAACAATGCATCCAGGGTTAGAATGTCATCGTAAAAGGTGAGTGTAGTTACTGAGGAACATCGCTAGTATTTTGTCACCTACAACCCATTTCAATACTTATTTATCTACATTTTTCAAAAACTTTTTACAAACCGCTGCACAACCTGTCTAGACACTATCCAAAGCATTTATTGTGTTTTAAATTGTAGGTGCAGTGATAATCTGATGATCCATCTACTGTTTGGTTTCAAAGTTAATCATACTGCAATTAGTACATTTACATGCCTGATAACATCCTAATTATGATTAAATATCCCATTGATGTGTTAAACATCATTAAACATTTCTGGTATCAAAAAACAAAAATAAGACCTTATCCTTGATTGACGAACCCAGAAGAACTCAGAAAGGTGATCAGCTTTAAAGGCTTCAAGAACAAACTTGAAAGGACTTTAAAGTCAATTCTGACTTCACTTGGACTTGAGCCTTTCGACTTGATAATACTTGATACACTAGGCCCAAAGATGAAAAAATATGTTATTTAAAAAGTGTGCCACAAATCAATTCATTTCCTTAATCAACTAACGTAAATGCAAGATAAATCCTTCCTCTGTGCCTGCGGGAGCAGTTCTCTCTAGTTACAACAGTAACATAGGCTGTCGCTGTTTCCTTGGAGATGCCTGCACGTCTGAGCTTTAACACTGGTCACCAACAGGCTTAATATGAAATAATACCAAAGAAAGGTGGTCGTAGTAGATTTCACTAACATATATTATGCATTATAAACATATTGAATGTTAAACTTACATATCCAGTGAAATAGTTATATTCACGATATGTGAAATAGTTATATTCACAACTGAGGTTAGATTTGTATGTGAACCAGCCTTTGCTGAAGTAAGTTTGTTATAGAATGGAACCAGGAGGGAATAAAGTTTTTAAATGGTCTGAAGGGCCCTGGAAATAATGGTGTCAGCAGAGTATGCACTGGCAAGGCCCAGGTTGGGGAAAGTTAGGGGATTTCTGGACACCTGGCACCACTACTATGACCTGGCATGCCTGATTTGAGGATACTCCAAGTGGGGCTGGACACCATTGTTCCTATGGCGATGATAGGTTCACTTTAGAAAATAGGTGGTGCACAGGCACTCTGCCTTCTGTTTGGATCCAGGTCTGATCTCACTTTAATTCTTGTGAAAGAATAAATTCTACTGCATATGACAAGAGGTTTAGACTTAGACTCTGGCCCAGACTTTTTTTCTCCAACATGGTCGTGTTTAGGTGAATCTTACATCAGAATGCCTTATTTCACTCTTTTCAGAAAAAAACTAATTATTAGCTACACACCTGTACTGCAGTAACTGAGTGTGGACTAGAAGCTTCTCTGTGTACAGCCGCCTAGCTGGTGTCTACCAATAGCCTGCATGTGAGACATTTAAGGAACACTGGTGATTAGGCATTTGGGGGACATCTGAAAATCATAGCCACATAAAATAACTTGGTTACTCTCTTCCCCTCTAGACTGCACGAGTCTCTGCATGCACATTGGTCACACGCTGTGTCACCAACCTCCTCCTAAGCCACTGTATCACTCCTAGGACTTATTCAACAAGGGTTCCACAAGCATCCTGGTCCTGAGCCAACGTCTCCAGCTGTCCCCAGGTGTGGCCCATCCTCGTGGCATCTGTCTCCATGACCCGGTGCCATATGTTCCATGGTCAGCCTCTCTCTTGGGGATTTCACTTGAGGGACTGTCTTGTGATGTTTGAGGCAGGTTGGTAGGTGGTGGTGGGTGGTGTATGTCCTATCTGCTACCCACCACCACAAGTAAATTCAACCTGTGGGAAACACATCTCTATTAGAACTTAAAGCAGCAGCACAACAAACCTGTTCCAGCAGCTCGAACAAAGGCATGCAGTGAAATGGAAGCAATGTGTGTCTCTTTAAGATTCTGATGCTAGCTCCTGTCCCAATTCCACAACCACAACTAAAAAGCAGCTCCTTCAGCTGGAGCCGGCCCCACTTGAACTCACATAATGAAGGTGAGCATTGCCTTTTCCTGTGCCTTTTCTAGGATTATAATAGAATAATATAATCGCTTACAGTACATGTGTCTAACACTGTTAAGCACAGTTCCAGCATCACATGAGTGTTAAAGGTGAGGTCCATACATATAAGCATTACACCTAAAAACAAAACATCCCTAAATAAAACACTTAAAGACAAAAACTTAAATCCTTAAATAAAGTGACCTTGAAATGTAAAATCACAGCAGACTGGTAAAAGTACAGACTTTTAGAAATACCTCAAAGGTAATGATGTGTAAAGTCGACAAGCAATAAAAAAGTAGAACTTGCATTGTTTACTTTCTACCTATTAACAGGTAACATATCTTTCTTGTTAATAGCAAGATCAATGAATCACTGATAATAAAGCTAGACTTTATCTCTTGATTGATTGAAGTGATACTCTCTCCCAGGACACAATGTATTATTAACAATCTGTCTGCCCAGTAAAAGATTTGGAGGAAATGGAGTGTGAAATGTCTTTCAAAAACCTGCTTCTAATACGAATTGCTGTAATTCGCAAGGTTAATTTGTACTAATATAAAATGCTTAATGACAAGGAATCTTGAAAGGTAAGGTGAGGCAGAATTTGATCCATCTTGCTCAAAAAAATATTGGTGATCTACAAGTGATTTGCAGTAATATTTGACAGCACCAGCAGCCAGTAGCTGTCACACTTGAGTCAGTCTTTTGTATTTTTATTACCCTTATTGAAATGTTCTAAAACTGCGTATTTAATTAAAAAATAAACATTATTTCTACATACCACTTATTTAATTTGTTTTGGTTCTTCTCAAAAATTATGAAGTAAGGCTTGCCGGGAAATCTTAATTTGACCAATGAGCATGCTCCCTGTCATTTCAGATAACTTGCGTGAGTGAACGTCAATTTTTTTCCCCCACAACCTTTTAGCAAGAAGCGAGTGTTCTTCAGCAAATGGACGATTAAATTAGCGACAAAATGTTTAGCAAGTCCACACAAGGCAGGGTAGAAGAGAACAGGATGACTTATCTGCCAAACTGATGATGTTAGTTAAGTTTTTACTCACTATTCCTCAGGTTCATTGAATGCTAGCAATGTTGACGTCCAGCCGGAAGCAAGCGTTAGCTGGATTAGCTATACTCTCCATAGAGAACAGCAGAGGCAGGAGTCGGACTCTGGCAGTGTTTTTAATGACTTTGTTCAGCGCGAGGCCCTGGGGATGAACTTCTGATGGGTGAGTACAGGTTTCTCTGTTTATGGATTGGGTTCAGGGATTAAAATTTATAGCAATGTCATTGTTCCCTTTCATATGTTGGAAAATGCGCAGCTACTATGATCTCTATTGAATTGAATTCTATAGATGCAAGTGATTGTGTGATCAGGTGCCGTCCCCCATTCAGTCATACTTTGAAGACCTATAATGAGTTGTTGCACCTCTCTTGGTGGCTATTTGTTATATGCTTACTGACACACTGTGTAAGCTAACGTTGTGTTGATTTGTTGGTCAGACGTTTGATAGTTGGAGAAATCATGCTGTGGTGGTTTGAGTCATTAACAAATGCAGTTTGGTTCTCACATTTCTAACTGGCACCCAGAGAAGTTTTAGTATTAATTCGTTAGGTAAAGTTGGCATTTACACACAGCAGATTCATTATCTTAGACAAGTGTATACAAGGTCAAATATAACAGAGTAAAGTTGGTGTGGGGACCGGCCCAATGCATGACAACTGCACAGGATGGAAAGTTTGTTCTGTTTGTTTTAATGTTGCTGCACTAATCACCAAACTTTGGATGAAACTCAACTGGTTTGACCAAGAAATCCAGTCAATACTCAGGTTGCTGATGATGGTATTCATTACAAAAGGCAATTAGATTAGACAGCTCTAACCTAAAGCATAATGATTCCAAAGGTAGTTTATTCATGGTAGATTAGAGATGGGGGAAATACTGATGTTACCTTTTTTCTCTATTTTCCTTTATGAGACACAGGCAACTGCTCCTGGCATTGCTGTCAGCAGAGAGGGCCATCACAGAGGAAGCAGAAACATAATAATTTCCAATGTTTTATGGCTGACCTCTCAAATGTTCACTTCCCTTAAAATTATTGTTGTTATGTGTATGTGAATTTTTCACTTTCTCACATTACTGGTATGTAAGCAATTTGATCCAGTTAAACAGTTCACTGTGTCCATGATTGTAAAGTAGTGTTTTGTTTTTTTTTCTGCCCTCATGAGAAAAATTATGGAAATACATAATCAACACCTTATTTTGCATAAATCTAGCCTTTATTTGCCTGAAATCAATGGATAAGGGACAATACTTTAACTATAAATTCACTATACTATAGACAAGTCCCTTCAGTAGAGTAATCATTTGATTACCATCGCAAGGTTGTAGTTGAACACCCGAATATTTTTTATTCTTCTGGATTCAAACAGCTCTAGATATTCTGTAGTCCTAATATAACAAATTGTAATGACAAAAATGTAGAGGATAATTTACACATATTCAAACAATAACGCATATGTATTTATTTAGTGTGTGGTGAATTATAGCAGCCTTGAAGGTTTATAGGTGATTACCTGATTGCCTGATTGTAATAATAAAGTGTTTTCGTATTCTGCTTTTCGATAACAGTGTTTATAAGTTGCTTAGCATAAATGAAGAACAGAAACTAAAACCAAGTAACTGAGAACAAAGTCATACATAGTAAAAAATACAAGAGTAGTTAAAGAAGCAATTGAAATGGATTTATAAAGTCTTCAGTATACATGCCTGGACGGCTAAAAGCCTGTCGTTAGATGACCTAAGGAACCGTAAAGTAACTTATGCTTTACCATGTAATGACTGTTCCTAATGAGAAAATGGATAGGTAGCCAATGTTCGAAGGCTAGCAGGGGTGAAATATGGAGATAGCATTTGGTCATTTGATCAGTAATCATGTGGCTGAGTTCAGTGGTGACTGTTTCACACAGATAAAAAGTGCTTTGCAACACTGTGGATAATTCTGTCATTTTCATAGGAAGACCTAAAGGATATGAATTTGTTAATAGTCAAAACTGTGTAGTGCAGCAAGTAGCTCTACTGTATATAAATAGTTGAGTTATGCTATGAATAAATAGTTGAGTTATATAATTTGTTATTTCATTTTTAATGTGCACAGGGTGATATATCACTGTTTATTTAGGACACTACAGTGTATGGTTATGGGATGGATGTCTAAAGGCAAACACGCTGGTGGTGTATGATATACAGCAATTCATCTGAGCCTTATTTTCTACATAAGTTCACACATGTAAAACCTACAGTGACGCATATTTTGTGTCATCCTGAATTGACGTGCGTCACTGCATCAGGATGCACCACTGACCTATTTCACAATGTTTCGCTCACCAAAAAGCTGCAATTTTATTACTCCCCTGACTGGATCATGTATCTCAACAACTCCTTCTGTTCTTGTGTGCCGCGGAGTTACAAGAGCCTGATAGATTTTGGTTGGTTGTTACTGATATTTAAGAGTGAATTTAGACATTATTGGACTCACTATAGTGAGGATACCTCCGATGAAATCCACTTGACAGATAGTGTTTCCATGAGTGCATTTACTGCATATGTACTGGAAAAAAAACCCAGCAAAAACCCTGATGGTTGTTCCTTTGGTTATGCACTGCTGCTTTGTTGTACAAAACTGTCACATAGTAAAAGTAATTTGAATTCTTCTTTTGGATTCTCCCTTAAGGCAAGGTTTTCTTTTTTTTTTATCAAGGCTGAAATCTCCGTCCTTGACTTTTGACGCACCTGCTACTCACACCGTCTTTGTTCATTGTATAATCCTCCGTCAGTGCTGTTTTTTCAGTGTCACTAACACGGCATTTCCTTTGAAAGCATAGCATTGGGGAATGCTCAGAGAAGTCGTTAAATGCTTTTTAGGACTCAATCTTTGAGATTGTCTTGCTTGTAGGGGCCTCTGTCTTTTAAATTCAGTCTTCTATTTCTGTGTGTTTGTGTCTGCATTTCTGAAAGGACGAGAGATGGCAGATGAGAGAGTGAAAGCGAAAGAAGGTGAGATAAAGCCACAGGGAGGTGGTATTACCTGGTACTGTATGTGCTCTACCAAGCTGATTCTGAACTGTGATGGGAGGCGACACCTTTCTGAAGCAGTAAAAGTCCCCATGAATCACACAGAAACTCAGCCCCCTCTCTCTCTGTATATCTTACTCTCACTCTTTATCTTCCTCTTTCTCCCTGTGGGACTCAGCCTGTCTGTGTGACTCAGTCTCTCTTCTTCTGTTTGTTTCTCCATTGTCACATGTACCTGTCTCAGAGCACTATCAGCAACATGGGATGTGCTGGAGAGAAATGAAGTGCATTTGTCACCGTTTTCACATTTATGCACTCTTCCTGCCACATGCTGTTTTATCTCTGGCTGTGTCCTTACACCCGTCTCTGTTTTCAGTCTGGTCCTGCCCTACTGCTGGGTCGCATCACTGCAGCTGACGTGTGGTCGAACGAAAAGGCACTTCAACAGATCACAATATTAAGGGACATTTTGTTGAGCTCTCCATCTTTCACTGTTTAAAGAGTGGCACATTTGCTATCACTCTCAGGAAAATTAGCTGTTATCTGTTCAAACACATATAAAGGGTCCATTTCACTTGTGTAACAGACGGTGAGTCTGGTCAGGACACCACAGTGCATTTCTAATAGCAGATAATATCAAAATGACAAGTGTAAGCTGTGTGTGTGTGTGTGTGTGTGTGTGTGTGTGTGCGCGCTCACTTGCAAAGAGGAGAAACAGATCTAAAATAGAAGCTCCTGAAGCAAGCGGCGAACAGTGCTGATAATAGGAGCTGACATGCTACTTCGTGTGTACAGGGGCAATGGGAAAGCCGCACTTCAGGGTCCTGTTGTGTGACTGTGTGTGGACATGTGTATATTTGTTTGTGTGGTTTGATGTATGACTGTTTGAGGGCAAAGGAAAGCCTACTCAAGGGACGAGACGGGGGGGAAAGGGACGTTGATTGATGTGAGGAGATGTGCTCGGTGAGCAGGAATAGGCTCTGACAATCCCAAATTCAAGCCTTAGATTTCCCCCGTGTAGTATCTGCGGCAGTAACACTGTGTTCCTGATTACACTGGAACTCTCTACTCTGACCCTTGACAATAGGGTCTAGGCTCCCTCATACAGGTGTTGCTGATGCATTTTGAGCCGCACCAGCTACACTTGTATTGGGTTTACTGGTATGCATCAAAGGCAGACTCCAACTATTTGGTAAGAAGGCTGAATATGGGAAGGGGAGATAGAGCATTTAGATCTAGAGCTGTCGTCTCTCTGCCACTTTCCCTAAATATGTTTACAAGAAACCCCCATGAGACTGCCCATACTGAGCAGGATTGAAGATATCACTTGCAACACACTTTCTTTATTTATTGTCCATTTTAAAGGCAGATCAAAAATTATACCTAGATTTCTGATATGGGTATATATGTACATGTGAGGAAAGAGGCTTAAGACTGTGAGACCACAGATAGATTCTTAAGGGAGCTATTTGTAAGTTCTGCTATTGCTATATAGCCAGCGTTAGCATTAGCAGCTATTTATTTACCAGTCTTGGCAAGAGCTGCAGCCATCGTTGGATTTACAAGACAAGCGATTGTAATATGCCGTCTGAACAGTGCTACTTCTTAAAGGCGACCTTGACGCTACAGTGACTCTGTATCGGAAAGTGACGAGACAGTCCAACCAGGCTGAGACCAGCTGGTTAGCATGTTAACTTCAGTAGAGGGAGAGAAGTGATAGAGGCAAAACAAGAGGGTTGCCTTCCACTGCTGGAGACAGCTCTTGGCAAGTAAAGGAATTAAATTTAAGTGCACTGCCTATGTAGAAATAGTAAAACTTTTTATAGCCCATTTAAAGGCCAAAAATTAGGCTCTCTGTCTCACTTTTGCTTAAATGGGAGACATTTTTAACTGCTGTATTTAACATCTTGAAGGCAAACTAAAACAAACTAAAAACAATAGGGCTCAGCTGATTTCAGCAGAGGGAATAGCTGTGTATTGTCAGCATAGAAATGGTAGGTGAGAGCTCATATATCACCAGCAATGTCAGGCAAATTTGTGTAACTCTGCAGTAAGGCCGTGTTGTGTATGGAACTATTGTTGCAGACTCAAATCTCTGTGGGCAGTGGAGATTAAAATATGAGAGGCTGCAAAACTATCCACATCCACCAGCTTTATGGAGTATACCAGGTGTTGGTCAATGCAGCCTGAGGACAGTGAATAAAGAGGTGGTGTGATGAATATATACAATATGTATATTGATATGTTTATTTATATGTATGAGTTTTATGTATGAGAGAGATTATACAGCACCCCTTATTACTTTACAGATTGAAGATCCCTGTGAGGATTCTGTGTTTTGATTTAATTAAAATGCTTTTAGAGCATTTCTTCAAGCTAATTACGGATACTCCTTTGGGACTGTTGATGTGTCAGTGGATAAGGTGACTGCTGCACTGTCTCCAGTCCTGACTCCATTTTACATCACAGCGAGTTGTAATTCTCCAGACCCTGGCTGAACAGACTTGATGGCTTACACCAATGGCTTGATGGAGAAACTCGGTATCCATCCATGGCATTGAACCGCCACTATCTTCACTCTGCCCTTACCCAGCTGTGCCCAGGTGGTAAAGAGAGAAGGTGGCCAATATCATTCAGAGGTTGGTCCTCAATCAGATCTTTGTGGAGAACTGGCAATGTCTCCTTATTCTATAACTGTGGCAACACAGTTAGTGGAGAGATGACTGTGTATAGCGAAGTATCAGCAGCATTTACTGGGCAGAGCTGGTGTGACAGTGTTAGTAGGGATTTCCAGTGCATCTGCCAGACACCACAAACCCAAACATCAGTCAATCAACAATCAGTCCAAACGTCAAATCTGCAATCCAGCTGATTTCCCTGTGTTTTCTAATGTAAATTCTCCACATAAATTCGCAAATTAATTAAATCTATAGCCAGTATTTATTTACCAGCATTTGGCAGGTGGTTGGTATTTCTTTCCCACTTGGACTACTGAAAGTATCTCTGACTCCTCAGCCAAAAGCTTGAGTGGATTGAAGACTACAGTATCGGGTCCAGAATGAGTCATCACAGGGGTCACAGTTGAGGCCTCTCTTGAGTCAGGGCTTGGGATCATAGGCTTTGGGTTAGGTTGCTCATCCAGTGGCTGATGGGGACAATGATGATCGATCCACTGAGAGTGTATTGATCAGCTGAGACAGAGTTATAGTCTCTTCCCACTCTGATCCACCCCGTCTTTCTCTTTCTCCCTCTCCTCCACTCCCTCACTCCCTCAGGACTGAACTGATGGGAAGTCTACACTACTTTGTCCAGCTATTGACAGAACCCTTTTCTTGAGACAGCTGTCTCTGTCTGTGTGTGAATCTAACAGTTTCTGTCTACGTATGTGTCTCTGTCCCTGTCTGTATCTGTCTACCTGTCTCCTAATGCCACCAGGAGATAATATATAGTAACATTAGTGACATACAGGACTTTTTTTATTTTTTATTAGATGGATTAGATAACATGATTAACTGGGAGGTTTCCAGTTTGTGTGAGCATCTGGTGTTCCAGTTGCTTGCTCTAAAGGACCCCCCATATCTCAGAGTGAAGATTTCAGATCATATTGGTGAGTAGACAAAAAAACAAACTAGTACTTTAAAAAAAAAAAAAAAAAAACTCCAACAAAACTTTAAATATATATTATATCACATAGTATTTATTTAATTGTTTTTCTTTTTACAAAGTGTATTTATTTTACTTGTGCATGACTTTGAAATCACCACCTAAGAATCCACACAATCATTGGGATCAACATGGGCCTGTTTCCCCCAAAAAGGTTTAAAATACTCATTAACGTCCATTAGCAACTACTGGTCTTAAAGTGAAGATAAATATAGGTAACAAGATGTTATAGAGCCCATTAGTGCTACATTAGAGATATCAATATGAAAACAAAAATATTAACACAGGTACAAAATGTCATTTGAAAGAGATCTACTGCTCTTGATGGGGAGTAAAGATTTATAATGAGAGATTGATTTAAACATTAAAATATTAAATATTAAATAGTACAGATTCAGTCACTCCTGTAATATTGCAACTGGATGTGCTGAAAATGTCAGATCACTAAACAAACTCTTTCAAGGGAGATCAGGTTTCTCTGTAAAACTGGAACTGTCCAGATTTCTGAGCAGTTATTGTGGCGTCCAAATAGAGATGTTCTTTGTTCCAATAAACAGTTAATATTAGAGTCCTGAAGGTAACAATACATGTCAGACAACATAGATCACTGATTCAAACAAAGTGTAAAGGTTAGCATTACATCAGTGATACACAAGGAAGGAGAACATTGTTGCTTTCTAATGCTGTGACCGAAATGTAATTATGTTTTGCTTGTTGCATTTACATGGTAATGGGCAGAGAAGATAATGGATCAGAGAAGTCCCTGTGACAAAAATATTTGCATGCTTTTCATGAGAAGGTTGTTAAATTGAGTTACACCTATATTTTACAGTTTTAGCAATGCAAAGAGGCTATTCCAGTGAACACAATCCCCTCTTTCTTTCCTATACAAACTGAATTAAGTTGGCAGCCACGAGAGTGTGAGTCATCATCTGTAGCATGTGAATGTCCATAAGCTTTATTCATTTTCCCTTCTGAACAGATTCTATATATATGCATACCCATATTCACATTGTGTTCTTTAAATGTATCTTTGCATTCAAATTCAAACAATGAATCCTGTAGCCACAGTTTTATTTAACATATATAACATGCACACATGTAATTACATATTCATACGTATACTGCAATAATGAGTAAAACCTGGGGCAGTTTAGTTTCATTTGTTTTTTTAATCATTAGCTGCATGTGGACCAGTTTAGCTCATTACTGCGGGTAGAAAAAAGGAAGAAGGCAATTTGGACATGGATGGAGAGAGCGAGAAAAATAACAGAATGAAAGGGTGAAGAAAGAATGGAGATATTAGTGTCTGTGTTTCTTTTTATTACAGGAAAAGATCAGCCATCTACGTCACAGGCCTCTGTAGTTGAAAATAAAGCCAGTGGTCATATTAGAGTTACAAGTTTACAGCACTTTTCTTTGTCCTGTAGAGGAATTCTATAAAAAAGTTTAGGTTTGTTCTTCTTTATCTATAAAACATTCAAGGCACAGTGTTTGTTGAAAGATAGTTTGTTGGAAGAGAGGAATTACAGGTCGACATCCTCTGTACTTCTTGTCCTGGACATGTGCAGAATAAATTCATGAACAGGGACTGGTACGGTGGCTACAACTGTTAATATATATAAAGAAACTTGTCTCTGTCTTGATACCAGACTTTCAAATCAAGTGGTTTTCATTGTTGAGTTCACACTTGCCTTTGTACCATTTAAAAATTGATTATTTGATACATGGTATTTGTTGAAATGTAAGACTCAGTTCTTCCAGTACTGTTAGACTCCTGAAACTCAGTTGGACTGGACATTAGGTATCATTTATTGACCTCTCTCTTTATCATTGTTATTCTTGATGGATGCATTTCTATTATGTCAACTTTTTCTTTCTTTGAATATTTGAATCAGCATCTCCAAGATTAGCGCCTGTATTGTGCATTCATGAGCTGGGGAAAAAGTAGTGAAAAACACATAGCCTGTGTATATAAAGCATGAATAATGCAGTCCACTGAGTGGTTTTAAAGGTGGAAGAATAAGAGTTAGTCAGAGGTGTGAAAGAGGAAATGCTCTCTGCTGTTACCACATGATGTCATCATCTGTGCTATCTTGTATTTGTTGGTATGGGAGTGAGTGCAGTATCTGAGTGAGATGAAGGTGATGGCTGTATGTGTGAGACGCAGGGGGACGTAGAGAAAGAGACACCGTTGCAGTAGAGGGTATGCTGTTAGGACCTCGGTGATAAATACCGTACGTCCTCCATTTTATTACATTGGAGCTGGGCCCTGGTACCTGCATGTGTATAGTGGAGGCTCAGATTGATTCCTCTTTGATGCTCTGCAACTTGGCAAACTTCCTCTAGTGATGAGAATATTAATTACGTCCTTCCTTTGCTTCTTAATGTGAAGCTCTTCCAACTGAAGATGAGTTCTGAGGTGTACGTGCTGTCAAGACAGAGCTGCTTTCATCTGTAATCCCGTTGTTCTTCTGCAGAAGTCTATTCACACTGAGAGAAAATCAGCTCTTGAATATGATTCACCTTACTTCTATATTGTTGCACAAATCAGTTTTTATTAATGAGTGAGAGGTCTGGAAGAAGAAGGGGGTGGGGAGTGGGAGGGAGGGGGGGTGATGTCATCTGCTTTTGATATGATGAACTCAGTAGACCAAACTTGACAAGGATTTAAGATTTTCTTTGCAGATCATCAAGGTAAACACTGAGCTGGCTAAAGGCTAATTGTAATCTGCTGGATTATTCCAAGTGACATGATGGATTTGGCTGATTAACATCAATGTATCATTAATTAGAATTAGTGTATGACAGTACTGTTCTGAAGGCATAGCTGTCAATTTTGCTGTAATATAAGACTGTCACCTTCCCATGAACATGAGTTTTAAATATAGGCTGCTAAATTCCTTCAAATGGCCACCAGTCCATCGAAATGCATGTAATGGCCAGGTCAAACAATTCACTTATGACATCTTGTGGCAAACAATAGAGCCACACTACTTAAAGTGATACTCCACCCAAAATCTAGCTTGCTAGTATCAAATAAGGACCCCTTGTAGGCTTGAAATGGGGCTGTAAAAGTTTGCTTAGCTGTCAGTAGCAAACATAGTGACAACCTATAAACAGCTAAACCAACAATTAGATCATTTTTTCCACTTTAAACTTGTCACCATGTCAAACCATTAAAACTAACATGAATTAAAGTTGATCACAGTCACTGCTCTCTATGAAGGATGAAACAGCCACTAGACATGTTTAAAAGGAACAAATGTCTGACACTAAAACATCAGATTTTCACTGAAGCATCACAGGATAGGTTCACAATTTTGCTAATTTGTCGTAAAACAATAGTCAATAGCTGCCTATTTGAAGAGTGAAACGTGTTGCCTGCTGTAATAATTTTTCCTGTTCATACTGGCCAGTAAGAGATCCCTTCCTAATGCACTGTCAATTCAAGTCAACGGGGACTGAATCTGCAGCCCTCCTACTGAGCAAAAATGTATTCAAAATTGGTAAATGGTAAATGGCATTTTTTCACATTATTATTTGTTCTTACTTGATATTACATAACATTCATTACTTGTTGCCTAATTATGCAGTAACATCAAACACATGTACCTGTGGCTAAACATTAGGTTTTTTAGGAGAAGGACTGTGATCATGCATTTTATTCTGTGTAAGAAAAAAGATGAACCAATATGTAAAAGAAAAACAAAACAATTGACTAAGGAGTCAGAACAAAGACAAAGATTTTGTGGTGGTGGTGGTGTGTGTATAAGTGTGTGTCGGTGTGTGAGTGTGTGTGTTGCGGTGTCAGGCAGTCGGGAAGGCCTCTCAGAGGTGTCCCACAGTGGCCTGATGCTCTGAGGCATGACCAGGTGTCGCTGTGCAAGAGTCTGTTGGCATACTCTGCAGAATTTCAACAAGCCTGACCACACATGCATATAGAGACGCACACAGTTTTTGCATGAGCTTTAAAGAAAACACACACAGACACACACACATATACAGTACAGACACACACCAGTATTATTGCACATACTGTATTTAGGTACTCAGAGAGACACCCACACAGTTGTCATGTGTACCTTCACACATGGGCTACTACAAAAGTAATCTTGAAACAAACTATATATACATATCTATATATATAGATATATATATATATACACTGTTGCTCATAAAGTTGGAATAAAATATTTTTTTTCTTTTTCCATGAAATGATTGTGACAATGTGATTTATTTCATTTCACCTGGGTAATTGGGACACATAATGTAATCATTGCACCTGGTCAAAAGTGATTACTGATGCATTTAAATAGGAATAAACAGAGGATTGTGTCTGAAAACAAAATTATTCCAACTTTATGGGCGACAGTATATATATATATATATGTGTGTGTGTGTGTGTGTGTATGAGTGAATATATATATTTACATGCATATATACTGTCTGTGCAGATGTACACACACACACATATATATATATATATATATATAGTATACACACATATATACATACTGTATACACACACTCAAACACATAGGTGTATGTATGGCACAGGCATCAAATACAAACACACAAACAGACACATATAGAAGTCAAGGATTAAGACAGAAATCCTCCTGCTCCCCTCCCCCCACCTTCACCACATTGTGATAACGTAGTCAGAGGAAGAGGTTTTTCTCAGCTCTCGTTTTCTGCCTCTGATTGATGGAGGAGTGAACGCGAATAAGATTTAGCAGTTGGTATCTGCTGCCAAAAGACTCCTCGCAGCCATTTAACACACACACACACACACACACACACACACACACACACACACACACACACACACACACACACACAAACACAAACAGGAAGATAAGGCCTACAAGCAGCCACACTAATATGCATACATGTATAGACAGATGTGGACATAATGACACAAATAGACACACACATAGAGTAAATAAGTATACACCCACACACTCTGTATAGGAGGTCGATGACAGAGAAATGGAGAAATCAAACAAGGACTTCAGAGGTATGAGGCTTTACTTATACAGTATATATTTCTGTCTTTACGTGTGTACAGGATCTGTGTGTTTTCTGTGAGAGGTATAGTCGTGTTATGTCATACAGTGTTTTCATCATGGAAAAGCAGCATGACTTCATTAGTGCCGGAGGCAGCTAGCCGCAGATTACAGTAAGCCGTGTGTGTATATATGTTTGTGTGTATGTAAGCCTTCTAGCATGCGCATGTAAATGTGTAAAGTGCAGTTGGCTGTGCTGCTGTATGTGTGTGTTACATGTGTCTGTAGATTTCAGTGTAAACCCACAGTTTGTAGGTTGGAATTACTCAACATCTCCCACTTGTAGAGAGATGGTGGGATTAATGTCCCGGGATTATTTCTCCTTTAGATCTTTGTGTAAGTGTTTGATATGCAGACGCTGGTGTGCTGCACATGTACTGTACCATGTTCTTTGTTAGGTAATTGTATTGATTACCATGCTCTGCAAACGTTTCCTATTTTAGAAGCGTTTCTTGCTTTGTTTGTAGTCCTTATCTGGGAAAATGACACACCTGTATTGGGTAGGTGTTGGTCACGGTGAAATATCTCAATTCAGCTCATTCAAACTAGTTTATATTTCAGGTATTCACCACACACTAGATTTCAATAAATGCAAACCAAGTAACATATTTGCGTACAGTTAAATTTGTCAAGGCTTATCAAACAAATCCTATCCTCGAGGAGATGGATCAAAGTGATTTTGTTGACTTCTATAAATCTGTGGGGACTCGTAAGAGAGAGATTAAAGAATGAACTGTCAAAATCGATGCAGCAGTTTCTCATATGGGTCAAACTCCACAAATGCTGGTTAGCAACTGAAACAAGCTGCTAACATAACATCAACATATCATCACCTTTTCAAGGGGCTATTTGTAAGTTTTCTCTCACACCGAACATAGTTTTTTGCCGGGCATCAGATGGTATTGATTGTGACTTGACAAACTTCGGCCAGCATTGCGTTTATAAGACAAGAGGTTATAATACGCCATCTGGGCGGCACTATGTTTTCAAATGGAAATTTGAGGCTACAGTTAGTCGCTATCGAAAATTGATAAGACTGGCCAGAGCTAGCTGGTTAGCGTGCTAACTTCAGTAGAAGAAAAGATGTGATAGAGCCAAGAGATAAGATTGGCATTGCTTTTCACTGCTGGAGACAGGTCTTGGTGAGAAAAGAAATGAAGTTTGATGCTGAACTTGCAACGTTTCTTTTAGACTGCTGTTAATGCTAGTGCTGGCTATGTAGCAATAGCAAAACTTACAAATAACTCCTTTTAAGGTGATGTAGCAATGTTGTTAGTATACAGTTGGAAAACAAATATTCCTTTAGAGTCATGTTTTTAGTCACTGGGAAAATATTCCAATATTTATGCTTTTTTTTAGCTCCTTCAACTTCTGAAAGAAATATGTGACTTTTCAGCTACTAAATGCTCTACAGTATTCACCAGCAACTAACTCATGCTGTGCTGGTAGTTTGCTGTGGGTTTTTGGAGCTTTTCCATTGAAAACAGCTGCCTGCTGCAGCATAAAGGAACACCATGAGTGGGGTGTGAGTGACCCAAAAAGTACAGTTGCAGGACAGACAGCTAAACAATGAGCTGCAACCTGCTATAAAGTTCAGTAAAGCCAAGGAGATCTGCATTTTAATTCTCTGTTGGGTCACCACTTTGAGTAATACCTCTCAAATTGTCACATTTTCACAACGTTTTCACATTGTCATTTGATACATTGTAATTAAAAAGAATTATGCTGAAAAATAATGATCATAGCTTTCTCAGATTTCAAAAGCTCCCAAGCCACACACGACACTTTACAACTGCTTTCACAGGCTCTGTGGTTCTCCCCACTCCTAATCAACTGATCTTGATGAGTACAATTACCCAAATTTACCTTTAAACAAAGTAAATTGGTAATATGTATCTGAAGGAAAATGAAAGCACAACAGATTGAACAGACTGATGTTTTTATTCACATAATAACCCTCTAGATTTAGGGCTCTACTGATTCTTTTTTAACAGCAGATTCAGGACTGAGTGGTAATTCGATAACTCAGCTACACAGCTACTCAAAGCGAATTTTCTTTTCCTTCTTAAAATTTCTGGTTAGTGAGACAGGTTGATGTAAAAGTCAAAAAAATAAATGAAAAACATCCAAGCTGAAACAGTGGCTTTGAACTCGTCTTCTGTTGTCCATCATTTTACAGTTAATATCAAAGAAAATTAGTTTCATCAAGATGCCACATATGATTTATTTTAAGAGCTCACCTGCTTCAGGTATGAGGAGGAGATTTATAGGTTTGGGAGATGGTATAATGGGCAAATAAGCTGCCATTCTCTCTTATCCATTTTCTCTCTTTTTTTCACAATATGTAGTTAGTAGAGGGTATGCATATTATAATTCCTGTTCCCAACCATGCCTAACCTCCATCAAATTGCCATCTCATTTGCGGGCATCTCATCTCTTTCCCCGCTTCCAAATCCCACAAGCTATAGCTTTAAAGCAAAGTAATGATTTCTCACAATGCCACCTGTTTCAGGCTTTGCCAGAATCCTCTCTTTTGAATTAACCTAAAGCTGTAAATCCTTCACACAGTAGACATCTTCTTTGAGTCTCATGCTGATTGAAAGGACAGATTGATGGCCTTTGTGTCTCTGTGGTGAGGTACTATTAATACTTCACAAGGTATACTCATTTCCTCTTCACATTGATTTAGGGAGGGAGATGATATGTGAATGTGTGTGTGTGTGCATATGTTTCTCCAATGTGTGACCATAAAGCCGTGTTTCCACCAGTATTTGCACTACAACTCTGCGCTGTACTGCTGCTTTCCTGTAAATAGTGCTTTAAACACTCACATCCAGTTGAGTGAAAATACCTCAGGCTGTCGACATCAATGGATTTACTGTTATATTTGCTGCTTGCGATGACATTTTCAGGCATTTAATGATGTCAGACGGGAGATGTCATAGCCAGCAAATATTCCCACTCATCCTACTTACATTTACCTCTGAGAGGTTGTCATAAATGTTTTTTTCTAGTTTGCAGTTCACTGGAATTTAACATCAGAAAAATCAGTTATGACATGAATGCAGCATTGGACAACTTGAACAGCCTCCTGCTGTTACCACTGGTCATAGTTGTGAAAATACCACATGTAGTGCTGCATTAACCACTAGAGATAGTGGAGATATTTAAATTTGTCTCATTGCAGGGTTAGTGTCATTGTGTTGAAAAAAGGTTTTAATTGACTTTTGAGCTCAGTTGTAGGGGATTGTGTTGGCTTGCTGGATGCACTTAGGGTTAAGTAAAGCTCTCGGGCTGAGAATAATACTTCTCATTGAGGATTATAGCTTTTATACTTGAAGTGCAAGTAGCAGAGGGGGAGCTTTAACATTTACAGCTGTCTAGATAGAATTCCCCCCAAAGTCAAGCTGAAAGTCAGATACTGGGCCAAGGGTCAAACATCGATTTCTAGGGAAAGGCAACACTGGAAAGGCCCACAGGGGGATGGCGAACGTCAATACTGGTGTTTTGTGTCTTTTTAAATAAATCCGTCAGCTATATTTAACACCGCAATTTTTTTCATCAGGTGTACCTGTAGTTTTAAAGGAATATCCCATAGTAAAAAGGCATAAAATGTGCTACCCAAAGTTAAGTGTGCAGAGAGACAAATAATGTGTTTATGGTAGGAGTAGGTTTGGACAGTTTATTGTTCATATTTGATTAATTATCATTTGACAAAGCAGGTGTTCAGCACGGGTCAGAAGCCATTTTGCTGCATCAGCACAGAATGTTATCCTATCCTCACCTTGACCTATAAGGATTCTCAGTGGTCAGCTTTACAGTATTAATATGCGAAACTTGAACCTGACTACAGTCTGTGGCCTTTTCTGTTATGAGTTTGTATGTGTCTGGAATTGGATGATCTAAACAAACCAGATTGACCCAGTTAGTTTTCACATACCTAAAACACCACTTACAGTAATAAACTTTAGCAAAGCGTGTCACTGTGATTTCGTTTTTTTTTGGTTAATTTTAAAACAGAGTGAATCGAAAACTCTCTCTCGGAGATGTGGATACATGATGCTAGATATAAAACCAATAAACACAGTGCAAACATGTTTGTTTTCATAAGAAAATAAAGTAGCAATATTTCCTATGGAAATGTGAAATTTTTCACTGCCATGTGTTTGATTCGTGTCAATGTCACTAATGCTCTCAGCTTCATGTCAATGATACTTGTTAATATATTAGTGTAGGTTGGTGTGATGATGCTGGTATGTCTGTGCTGTGCAAATTACGCCTATTCATCACTGTTCACATGCTGGCTGTCGCTGCATTGTGACACTATGGTTCCCGTGTGTGTGTGTGTGTGTGTGTGTGTGTGTGTGTGTGTGTGTGTGTATGATTGCAGTGGAGCTCGTGTCTCTGGCCTACACCCTGGGTGATGCTGTTGAGGATAGGATGTCACAAGACATTACATCACTTCTCATCTCCTCAAATCTCCTTCCATCTAGTTGAGGAAGTGTAGGCGGCAATAATGAAGAAAGAAAATGCCACCTCTAACCAGGAACATGCCTGAGGCACAGTGATGATGTCTCACGATGGAGAGTTGACCCCAAAAGAGTCAGCGTCTCACCTCCTACGCACTTACAGTAATCCAGAAGTGACTCATGTTGTCAGCCGTCACATTCAAATCTCTCACAGACCATTGCATTTGAAATTACAATGTAAATCCATGATTGATCTGGTGATAGTAATTGTTCTTACATGTTGTCAAAACAGGTGAATAATTCAGTGGGAGGTGTGTGGTCAGTTTGAGTCCACAAGTGCAGCCAAGCCAATTGTCTGCTTCCTGCTCAGCACATAATAGAAGTGATCCAAACTAAACGAGCGACTAGTAAAGTAAGTTAAACATCTAGCCAGTGACTTCCTGGAATCGTTGCTGGTTGCCTGGCAGTAGCTCCTTGTCAAGAGATATGATGGGAGGCATAACCACCCTAACTCACCCCACTAGGCAGGTAGCATGGTGTGGAATTTAGAGCTTTTAGAGCTAAAAATGTTATGCTACTTGCATCCTTGCTACAGTGACAGGACTACAATTACTAACACGACTGCAAGATGTCACATGTAAGGAAAATGGACCAGAGGTTGTGTTGAGCATTTGAACAAATGACAAATGCTGTCCTTTTACTGGAGCAAGGCAAACAACTCCCAATCTTTTTCCTGATTCCACACATTTAGCACTTCAATAGCAAAATGTGTTTCTTGAGTGCTGTTGAAACCAATGAAAAGTTATTATGGGAAAATGTTAAACAGTTAATTTGTTTAATGTCCAAGCAGGTAATGATATGACAGTGCAATCATTAGTTGTTTCAATCTAATCCTGTAACATTTACGAGACAGTACACATCCTCTATCATATCTGTCATCCTGCCTACCTGTTGCACCTGTAACCAATGACACATTATCCATTGCTTTGTCAGGGTCATCAGTTATGACATGGCTTCCCAGAAAGGTAAATGCCATGCACAACTACAGGCTTTTCATTAATTGATTCTGTGGGAGTGATCACTTTCAATAAGTATACAGATTTGTGTACAGATTGAGTATGCACAGATACAGTATTTGAATATGTACAAGAATCTGTGCATGTGTATGAGAGCTGGTGACAGGTCGGTCACATTCACACCTGTGGGTAATTTTGACTCACCAATCAACCTAACCTGCATGTCTTTAGACTGTGGGAGGAAGACGGAGCACCTGGAGAAAAGCCACACAAACACAGGGAGAACATTCAAACTCCACATAGAAAGTGGTCAATAGAACTTTACTATTTGGCAAACAATTGTAATGCACTCAAAATAGATAGGTTTCCATCCACCACATTTTCAAACTGAATAAAAAAACAAAGCTGGAAATTTGTGTGAAAGATTTGATGTATCGACAAAAGCAAAATGCAACAAACTGCAATGGAAACAGTCTCATGATTTAATTATGATATACATGAAGTATGTGACATAAACGTCCGCTGAATAGGCAAAAACATTAAATCTGTGTGGATCAGTATGCTCCTTAAATTAATTTATTAAAATCAATTTAAAAAATATATATGAAACAATCAAATGCCATATGATTATTTTATTTTATTATTTGACTATTGGAGCTTTGACTGCTCATTTTCTTTCGCTGAATTTTTCAGAATTCGTTTAGGATTTTCGATGGAAAACCACTTAATGTTAATGCTGAGTATGTGGACGACTAGACAGTTTTTTTTTTGGCGCAGGCTTAAATTCTGGCTTTGTGATTGTTTGGTTGATTCATTAGTCGCAGCTGAATTGTCCACATTTGATGTTTGCTTGGGGGGTTTAGCAACCACTGTCAGTCCAGTGATGTCAAAGTACTGGAAACACAGTAAAGTGATTGTTTAGAAGTGCAGTGAAAAACACTCCAGCAATCATCACCAATCAACACAAACACAACATTAATTTTGTGTGGTGTTACTCTTCTGACTAGAATTAATAAAGAGTGATCATGAGGATGCTGTAATGAGCATTAGATGATGACGATGAGTGAATAAGAGAAGGGAATCAAAGGGGTGGTATTTTATACATGTAAATTATATATCATGGTTTCCATAATTTAGACTTTGAAATGTTTAAAATTGTTGAAATCATGACAAATCTTTTAAATTGGAACCAATAAATAACTGACGCTGTTGCTTGTAACAGTGACGTTGTGACAGTGATGATAACAGTGATGGCAGCCACGATGACTTGCTATAAGCTGTTCAGAGTCCATCTTTGAGCTGATCCACACTGATTGGATATCCAGCCTGACCTTATCTAACCTCTTAACAGGAAATAGATTTTCCATAATGAAATTCCACTGAACTAAACCAAGGGAATGAGATTCATTTACAGGCGTGCCTGAGACCTCCTCCGGCCCAGCCAATCTGATCCACCTAGTCATGCTTTGGAAACCATTTCTGTAGAGACGCTTCAAATGTCTTACTGTTTCCTTGGAAAGAGCATTACGTTCCTGCACTGTCAGAGCTGGTTTCCACTGATGTTTACGGACCGACTCCCAACCACAGGAGAAGTCCCTGGAAACGCGACCTCCCTAACATTGAGCATTGGCCATGTCGAAAATTTTATGGTTATAGAAGTTTAAAGGAATTGAGTATTTTTATGGACATGGAGCTCACCTATAAACCTACTAGAAAATTAAATTTGTCCTTTATTGTAATATACAGTGAAAATGAATAAACAAACCAAAAAAACATTATATATATACAATAACAATCAGACCATTATCCTATATTCCCCCTTATTTTACTAATGTCTACACTGGTGTTTGTTGGTAACACAATCAAATAAAATTTTCTTTTAAAATACATTTAAGAACATAGATTTTTTTCTTCTCTTTTTTTTCCCAATGATCTTTTTCTGTTTTGGTGACACTGCCATAATATCCATTATAGAAGAATCTCATGGCCATAATATTGGCAGAGAGATTGCCATTGCACTATTTAACATTCTGAATTGCTAAAAACTGCATCAAAGTCCATTAACTATCATTATTACATATTTATGTATCACTTCACATTTTGTGTCCTGGAACAACCCTGTCTCCTGGAAATTTCTTTCATATACTTCTAACACCATGTTTACACATTTACACGAATTTTAGTTTGAATAGATCAAACATGTCAGACTGTGTTCAGGCTATTGTCGAAATACCTGTTGCCATTTTCATTATGAGAAAAAATTATAATGTGTGACCAGCTGTGGGTCTCTAAATCATGGAAAATAATTTGTTCGGGTGGGTGGGCATCGCTAATGTCTGTGAACATTTTATTGACACGTTCAGTATCAACATGTTTGTGACTTGCACAAATATGTAAATTAACAACATGTTCTCATTACATTAATAGAAAATGTTTTCTATAAAATGTACCTGCTATTGCAAATTAGTTGTGTGTAAATGTAATTTCAGAGTTGGATGGAAGCATATTCTGCAGTATTAGTATAAAGTGAGGACAAAAAATTTAGAGAATTCACTGTAGAAAAAGTCTCAAGTTGTTTGTTCCACAGCATCACATAAATTTTCTCTTGACAAAAGAGTTGTGCTATAATTGACGTGCCTACAACAGGTCCTTGTCAGGTAAATGCAGACTTACTGTAGGTAGTCTGAGGCATTTGAACAGATGACGGATGCAGAGCAGAGGACAGTGGAAGTTAAGACAATCATATAAATGGACAAGATGTTACAATATTCTTTCCAGCAATCAGCTGGATCTCATGCAGTCCTGCCGTCTTTCATCTCAGGCTGCTCATCCATATTCCACTTTCTGGCTCATTTTCAAGCACCAACGATAAGAGGCTTTTTTGATAGAGATTTAGAGTGATTTCTTTACAGAGGGGTCATGGTGAACAAGTGTCATTGCCCATTTCTGTGCATGTAATATATATGGATGTGAGCTTGTTTCACATCCTTTGTCAAACAGCAGCTCTGAAGCTGCAAATGTGGTAATATCTGCTTATCACAGCATCTTGCCCGTTACAGGGGCTGTTAGTGAGCTGGAGATGCAAGGCTTATCTAACCTCCAAAAGACATGACAGACAGCAGCCTGAGCCAAGGCCGGCTGCTACAAAACTGTCAAGCCATTAAATGGTTTTGCACCAAATTAATTTCCACCATCCTACCTCACCCTTACCTCTCAACTGCTTTCCCACTTCTCGTTTGTGCCTGCAAAGCAATCAGAGTGTGAAGGTGTTACAGATCCTGGCAATCTTGGAACCATGTGGGCCCGCATACAGCTCACAATCTTAATGTCATCTCCCTTTCATACATATTTTGCCAATAATGCAGAAAAAAAAAAAAAAAAAGAAGACAGGTTTTAACGTACGTCTTCAAACTTGTGTCTCAATGTCTGTCCCAGCCCCTCTCATCCTTTCACTCAGTCCATCAAACAGTATCTGATGGTGGATCAGAGAGCAACGTGTTCTAGTTGTTGCTGCACCATTCACTCAACAGAGGCAACATTTTTGCTGCTCCTCAGGTGGGACTTTACAGTTTGATGAAATGCCAGTCACACAAGAGTAGGTTTTTCATTTCTGTTATGCATAGCAAAGGCTGGCAACCATTCACGGCGATGCAAATACATGAATCCATTAGCTGTGTGAAGAATGAAACCACTTCAGACAAAAGTTAGCTCTCTTGAGTGGAAGGTCAAACAACCATTGGAAAATAAACTTGGATTGCAGAGAAGACAACAGGGCTACATTCATAAGACTGCTGAAAGTCAAACCAATATCCAAAGGGTCAGGTTCATGCTTTTGCCAATTTCCCTCTCCCAGCTAACCACAGAAATAATTGTGGTCATTTAACAGACCTGACCTTGATACCTTGTGGGATGTTATCCAGACTGCAGACTGATGGCAAAACGTCTCCAGTCAACAAGACTTTGTATTTAACCAAGAAAATAAGCTGCTTACAAGTTCCTTCCAAAATAAGACATATATCCTGTGGAAAAGTCTTTACTGACCTGCCAACTTTATGGTTGAGGTCTGGTGAAGTGTAGCTAAGTACAACTATTGTGTTCAAGCTGCACTTATCAGTATTTTTATATCAGTAATGGGTCATGTCATTGGGGGCATCCCCCCGATCTCTCCCCCATCAGTCTGTTTGGTTGTTACACGTCAATCTGTTTTGTGTAATGAACACTGTAGCTTCTAGGGGCTGCTAGTAGGGCAGTAGAATTTTAGTCTTGTTATGTTTCTGCTCAATGTAAATAGCATCACAAGATGAAACTGTATCTATGGCTTCCTCCTATGTTGACTTCTAGTGGTTTAGTTGGGGGTGTAGAAAGTGCAGAGGCAACAGGAAACCAGAGCAATGATCTTCAAACCATTAATTCACATTTTCCGATTGTAATATCCTTCCTGAAACAGAGAAGGCACTATGCTTGGCCATCAGGGATTTGGAAGAAGTGTTTAGGGGGGTGAGGAGGTTGGAAGTGAGGGAAGACGAGGGAAGAGAATAGTTCATTTCCCAGGGAGCCATGGTGGAGACTATCAGGTTCTGAGAAGTGTGCTGTGAGAGAAATTTTATCACCCTCATGTGTTTGTCTTCTGTAAACAGTGCTTCTTATCTATCCTCACCTCCTTCTCTACGTCTGGAAAAAAGAGATGCTTATTTGCATATTTATGAGCCACATTATAAAGCATAGCAAATTTATTTACACTGAAGCTGTGTTACCCTTAACTGGATCATGCTGCTCTGTCAATGCATTGTTTTAAATCCAATTTTTCAAAACTACTTATAGCAAAATCATAGTTTTTGTGTGTTTGTGTGACTCTCTGTGTGTCTGTCTCTTTCTCTTTCCATTGTAATTTGTTTTTTTCCCTATGTGTTCCTGCTGTTGGTGTGTCTTTGTGTGTGCCTGTGTGTGTGTGTGTGTGTGTGTGTGAGACACCACATGAATGTTGATGCTATAGAGTTGGGGAAACAAGATGTGGGCGAGTGTCAGCCCAGATTACACCCAAGCGGTCTCATCACTCTGGCACCCACACACCAGGAACTTCTGACGTAATCCAAATAGTCATACGGCCTAAGGATGAAGACTGCAGTCATCTTCATCATTATCATGATTTTTATGATCATAATCTTCCACCTCAATGCTGTGGCCCCTTTCGGTCTCTATAGCAGAATCTAATAACTCTTGACAGAAAAAAAAGTAGGTTTTGTTGACTGTAAAGCATGGCAGTGAAATTTAATATCACGTTTATGTGATATTAAATTTCAGTGTGCTGTGCCCTTGGCAAACATTCCATGTCTCATGTGAAACTACAAATATACAATATACAATGCAGTAATGCACAAACTGTCACTTCCATCTCATCTTTAAATCCACTGCTGAAATTCAAACATAAACGTCAAAGAAAACAAGAAATAATGGGACTTAAATGTATGATGCAATGGGGGGATGAATAAGGACATGGCACTCTGATTATTAGAGTGAAATTCCCATGTTTCTTAAATGTTCTATAAAATGATGTTTCTTTGAGCCCTTGTATAGCCCATGTATACTGTGTGTCAGAAATCCCTTCTGCATATGTAAGTATCTAAGCATAGTTTTTCACATTGATGCATTTTGCACTCGTGAAGCATATATTAAATTACATTCAAATTAAAACACCCAGCAGGTCTACCAAACAGCGCTGACAGCAACCGCGCGGGCAAGGGGGTTGTTAGTAATCAACAATATTCCCAGCATCAGTGGGAGCTTTTCCTTCTGCTACAGTATATATAGGCTTTACACAGGAGATTATATCATGTACTGAGCAAGAAACCCTGTCTTCCTCTTCCTGCACCTCCTCCATAAGTGGGGGTGAGGGAGCAGGTGAGTGATGTTTAACATCAGAGTGAAAGCTAACATTAGTATCTCTGACTGTGTCTCTCCTGGCCAAACGTCCTTTTTCATGTGGGAACATCAAACCACAGCTGGAAAAATACCAATGTGAAAACCCTTTCTTGAAAGAATGATGCGTGTGTTAGTGAGAAGATTGAGATAAGGGAGTCACACACACAAATATGCATATGAAAATGCATACATGCAGGTGTGCACATGCATATGCACCATGCACAGGTTGATAATGGATTTTAGATTTAACAGCCCCCCAAAAGAAAAACAACAGATAATTTGTTAACAGAGCTAGCAGTGGCATTTATTGCTATTGGACGGTTTAAGCAAAGGTGAGAAAAAGACATTAGTATTGATTGCTCTTCTAAAGAGTCAAAGCCACTTTAACTGCAGTCATCTTTGTTTAATTCCAGTCTTTCCCTTTCGGCTGTATGTGCTCTTTATTGTGACCCTGTAATAAGTGATGTCATCAGCCATCACAGCTACTGGTGGGCGGACACTCCTCTGGGACAGCCCTTTCCCATCATTTTCTGTTACAGAGGAACTAGGATGTCCTCTCCCTGGGCCCTGATTACCCAGCTTCCTGCATTTGCAGAAGTAGACAAGCCCATGAGCAATGCAGCTCCTCTCTGTCTGTGTGTGCGTGTGTGTGTCTCCCTCACACACTTACACCCACATCTACACAAACATTGTTATGTAAACCAACCACATGAATATATTTGCTATCTTGCCATATAAACATCCACTGCCCGGCTGCATTCATACACACACACACACACACACACACACACACACACACACACACACACACACACACACACACACACACACACAAACATTGTCATGCACACATGCACGTCACCACGTATGAGGCATCATCAGGGACATTATTCAGAATTACCATGCATATACACATAAAAACAAACTCATTCACATACTATACCGAAAACCACACACACACATACAAGTGAAAACCTTTTACAAACTGAAACAATCATATACACAACTGAACACCTCACACATATAATTGAAAAGCGTTTACACATACTATTAAAATGTTCTTATATGCACAGTTGAAATGTTCCCTTATAATATTGTGATTGGGCAAGAGGATTTCAGTTAAAACCAAGTGGAACCCCAACGTGATGTCACCCATTGATTTCTGAACTGCCGATTTAAAGTCTCAAGTCTGGCATTTTGTGTGGCATGGTTTTTAGGAGCCTGAAGTAACCATATGTGGATGAGAAGAGGAGCTGGGGAAGAACAAGGGATGGATCTGACCTGAGAACTGAGGACACTATGCATGCCCACCTTCACCGGCAAACTGACTGCACTAAGCTCTCGGCTCCACAATATTTGGCAGATATTACATCACGCACATATAGAAAATTTACATTGTGATAAGTATTTAACTGGCTCCATACTTGGGAGATTTTCTTCATCATTGAATTTTATTGTTTATAGTATTTGATGGGCATTTTTTGGGATTTGCTTTAATTTCACTTAATGTTAAATACTTATCACTTTGTAGTTTCACTTTTTTGGCATGTAAGGAGCCAATGCTACTCGGTCAGATTTGTTGAGTATACAGACAAGACAAACTCTTTGAGTTGACCCATTAAGATATGCAGTATTGTCAAATCAAGAACTGGACAGCCTCATGACTAATACAACACAGAACACTCCAAATGTGGTGAAGTGTACATACTTGGAAGCTTGAGATCACATGGCTTAAGTGTTCAGCGTTGGTGGGTCAAAGAGAGCCAGCATCAAGTGAATCCTGTTAGGCGGTCATTTAGACATTGTCATGCTTTATGGGGCCCACAACCAATTATAGTAAGTTCACAGTGGTGGAAGAAGTATTCAGATTCTTGACTTAAGTGAAAATACTAATACCACACTTAAGTAAAGTAAAAGTAGTCATTGTGCAGTAAAATGGTCCCTGTCAGTGTTTTACTATTATATATGATGCTTTTGTTTTAATAGTACTGCTGCATTATGTTGCATTTTATTGTTGTAGATGTTTAAGCTTGCCCTTGTTCTTAGCTGCTTAGCTGTGTCCATACAGTGCAAGTACATCCAGAGCAATGGAAAAACAGGACTCAAATTATTTGTATACATTGTACACATACTTGGACAGTAATGTTGATTCTGGTCTCCCAACAGGCATTTTGACAGCAACCACAAGCTAGTTAGGTGGCGAATGGTCATGGATGGCTTCAGCCGGACTATTTTATTCTTACAATGCTTATCCAACAAGAGAGCCTCAAGTGTCTCATTATTTTTAGAGGGAGTTGAGCACTTTGGTTTGCCCTTAAGGGTCAGATGTGATCATGGTATGGAATATATACATACCATGGGCATACATATGGTATTGCCAGTTTTATGTTGGAAATAAGAGGCTTGAACAGTGTTTTTACAGGTGTTTCAATAAACAACCAAAGAATTGAGAGACTATGTGCAGAGATCAATGGAGTTGTGTCTAGACTCCTTATAAACATATTTAACTTCATGGAGGAACAGGGTATACTTGGTTCATTGAATGACGTAAGTCTTGTTTGTGTACAATTATGTTTATTTACCAAAAATTGAGCAGGGCAGTAACAGAATTAATCAACCAGTGGAACAACCATATCCTCTCTACACAAGGAGGGCAGACACCTCTTCAGCTGTGGCATACAGGTGTCATAAACAGTGTAGGAATCCATCCAGTTATAAATGGCATTTATGATGTTGATAACCATGATGATGTTGATAAAGGAGGGCCATTGCCTAAACCTCAAACCAATAATAATGTTATAATTCCAGACATTGATGAAACCATTAATGAGATCACAATAAACATTATTCAACGCGTGAATCTTGAAAATAATGGGAATCGTAGAATAGATCTGTTCTCTTCCTTCCTGCACTTTCTTCATTAACCAATGTGAGTTAAGTTACGTTTTTGTTACAATATTATTTTATGGAAAAAAAAAAAAAGAAGAAAATAACAAAACCATATGTGTTACCTAAAGCAAAGTTAAACTTCTCCTTTAACAGCTGGTATAACACATGTAGTGGCAACTTCATGCAGTCAACACATTTGTTGGCCAAAGGGAACATTAGAGTAGAGTAGAAATCATCATCTCCTTCTATAAATGAACTGGTCCAGTTGCGATGGCCAATATCTTCAGTAGTTTGGATTTTCATCATCACTGCTAGTGCAAGGGTTGCGATCTCCATCATGACTGCTAGTATGACTGCTAAACCGTGTGGCAACCCATGTGCGCCTGCTTAACGATGACTGGGTAGTGATGTCAGAAAGTTCCTTGTCCTCTTCGGAGTCAACCAAATGTATATATCAAAAGCAAAAAGTTTTCTGTTTTAGCCTGTTGTCTGATATTTCCTCAATGTAGCTGTGTCCCAATTCAGGGATCTTTCGAAGGATGCGGTCTACGAAGGTGTGGCCTTTGTAGTCGTTGTACACTGTGAAGGCCGAACTGAAATGACGTGGGGTTCTCACTTAGCGTCACCTGCATCGTCTAAATATTCTGCCGTTATCTCTTGTTAGCTCAACAACCTTTTTAGTTTTGTTAGTTGTTTGTAGGTTGTCACAGGCTATTCTATCACAAACAACCGAAGGAAGGCATAACATGAATACAAAAAAAAATGTATATCACTTTTTGTCACTTTTTATCCAAAATTCGAACATTTGTTCGAACGTGGGGTGAAAAGTTCATACTCGAGCTGTAATGACGTGTTTGAAATGTAGGCTGCAGTCTCTATAAGTGCATCAGACCTTCGGCAGGTAATATTTTTAATAAAAAGAGAGCCGAACTTGATCCGGATCATGTTGATAGACTTGTGTTTCTGGCAAATAATATCAGAAGTAAGGTCGGACCGTTTGGCTTGACTATCGGTTCCATGTTTTACCTGGCTCCATTTTTAGTTCAAAGGTGTCGGAGATCCCTCCTGTTGTTTGTGGTACTGTGTGTTCTATGTTACTGTAGCATTTTGAGACCTTGAGACTTTCTTTCACTGAATGAAAGGTTTTTGACATGCACGGCATTCAAATTATTTCCCAAACAATATATTAACCTGCAGAGACCATCACAACCATATCAAATATGACAACAATCGGACATGTTGCATATTTTGCATATATATGTTAGTGCTGTCACTTTTTAAAAAAAATCAAGATTGCTGCATTGGTTAGCTTACCTGTAGGCTGTTGAGCAGACATCAGTCGTCGTCGTCGTCGCCTTCTGTTTTAACAGAGAATCCTCTTGCCTGATCACAATATTATAAGGGAGCATTTCAGCTGTGTATATGAGAACATTTTACTAGTACATATGAAAGCTTTTCACTTTTGTATGTTAGTGCATCATTTTTCAGTTGTTTGTGTGAGAGGGTTTAAGCTGTGTATGTAAAAGGTTTTCATTTGTATGTTTGTGAGGTTTTCAGTGACTTATGTGAATGAGTTTGGTTTCATATGTGTAGTATATGCATGGTAATTCCAGATAATGTCCCTGATGGCCCTTCATACGTATGCCGCCTCCTCACCACACACTCAATCTTCCATTCGCATCTGATCCAAATTGACAAATTGTGTGCTTCAGCAGATAGCTTTTGTACTTAGAAACAGAGTGTACCCCCTGCTGTCACCCACACAGTCAACACACACTCAGTGGGATTTTCTCAAAGTTCAACTGAAGAGGGGTTGCGAGCAGATAAATTGCTATTGTTGCTAAAATCTGTTGGCAGAAAGGGTTCTGAATGTTGTGATATGAGGTGAGAAACCACAAATGACTGTTAGAGCAGTTGTGGTTTGGTAGCTGGTGATTTTCAGTCTACAGCAGATGTGCTTGCAGATATGTTACGATGAGGCGACCTCAGTGAAGAACTGCTATCCATTCATGCAATCCGTCATTTCTCTGGATGACATCTGACTGCACTCACTCCCAGAGGGGACAAGCACAATAAACAACAGAATATATTGTTTTGTGCATTTACCAAGACATCAACATGTCTGCAGTGGAAAATACTCCTTCCTCTATTTTACTTTCATGAGAGAATTCATTGTTTTGTTCTGAGTAGCCAAGCATGCCAGGAGTTCAAAGAAGATAAGGTTTTGCCCGTGGAGTTGTTGTGACAAGGAGAATAATTGCATCATGACCAGTATGACGTGCAGTTCAGTCAAGGAGTAAGTGTATTAAAATTCACAAGGTTGGATGGTCAGTACTGGTCTCACAGTCAACATGCTCAGCGATGCTGAAGAAGCATCAACAAACATGACAGTCAGTGGGCACCACAGCTGAGCCACTGAACAAGAGCACTGTGTTTTATCACACAAAGGAAGACTCTGAATGAGTGGTTTGGATTTTTGGATTTTATAGTAAAGGTCAAAAACTGAATGACTAACACTGTCCGCATCTCTTAACAACTGAGTATGATGCGTGATGTTGTAAAAGGATTTGTCTATGTCATTCTTTTCTCCATATCCTCAACAAATGGCAGCTTGATCTTTGCGTCTTACTTTAATTTCAACTTTTTACTCATAAATTATCTGATTGGAATCATCAACAAAAAGGTTGCATTATCTCCTGATATTTTTGATATTATATTATTGTAGTATTTTTGTGGATAAAAAGGGGACCCACATTGTCAAGGCATACCACCTCAACTCTGAATATCACATATAAGTCTAATTTTTGTACGGAACAGTTACACATAGCTTCTTAAGAAATAATGTAGGAACCTTGTGTTTCTTGTTGGGAAACCATCTGTGTTCTAATGATCCCACCCAGTTCATTCTCCACTTCATTATCTCTCTTTCTGGCTAATGAGTCTCTTCGATAAATGCAGCATCAATCGTTTCCTTCCTTTTCACAGGGTTATGCCAGCCACTAATGTTCATAGTGGGAACTTAATAATCTTGTTTATCATTTTGAAATAAAAAAATCACAAATCATGCTCTGCTCAACCATATGCGCTATGTCTCCATTTAGAAGAAGGGAATGCATGATTCAAATATACAGCTATTTTACATGATGGAAAATAGTTGGAGGATGGAAATGTAAGAAAAAACTTTAGGTACTTTTTCAATTTGGGTAATTTATTTATTCAGCATCCCCATCTACTTCACGCAAACAGATGAAGAGCAGATTCTTGATGGTTGAGCATCCTAGATTCAGTGTGTGTTGCTTGACACTCTATACTGTGGGAGGCTTACTAACATTGGTTACTGTGAATACTGATTTCTGTTCATCAAGACAAGACTCACAGGTCAGACACTCTTTAACCCAAGTCACTCTTTCCTCGCTCTTAAAATCCACTACAGGCCTTGTCTGCTCTAATTGAGAATCAACAAGCTTTCTGCAAGAGCAGATCCCTGTGCTTATGTATGTGCCTGCATGGGCCTTTATCAGATTGCAGAGCTTACTTTGTAAATCAAGAGGTCTTAAGGTTGTGTTAGGCAGAGAGCGGAAGGTTACTGGTTGACTGATGGCATTGGAAAGTGAGGGGTATGAGAACCTGAAACCAGCAGTAAAATGCCCCAGATTGAGTAATCTGTAGAAATGTCAAAACTCGGATTATCCCTTCCTATCTGAAATCCAACAATCTTGCAAATGTGCAGTTATGGTGCTTAGAAGATAGGATTTTAATGTAACATTTAACACAACATGGTATTTGAGCCTCCAAAGGCTCAAGAAGCAACAACCGTGGTTAAACTATGCAAGCAAAACCAAAAATGACTAAAACATCATGAACATATTAAAAGTAAAGCTTTATTAAATATTATTCACTGTGAATCATTAATTTGTTTTAATCCACATCAAACTTGGTTGCGATTCACCTTTCTACTATTAGAAAACTTATTTTATTTTATGTTAACCCACGAGGCCACCACAAATGTTTCAATATTGTGTTGTTATGTTGGTAATTAGTGTAACTAAGTGTAACTACATAACCCATGGTTTTTCCTTCAGGGCTGATAACTGAGAATATTTGTGGAGTTGAACTAAATCTGGCTAAATAGACCAAAAATCATTGTAGGCAAACACTGGAAAAAAATAATGAGTGTCCAGTTCAGTGAGTAAAGAGGATAAAGAGACCAGTATATGTTGCAGAATGTCACTGACTTGCATGATTCTCCTCATGTCAGGCCAATTAAAATAAAATGATGAAGAGAGACCTTCAGCTAAATCAGCCTGCGGGGAAAATCAATCAAAATATAAGTAACAGGAAGTTTTGGCCGGATTACCTATTTATGGTACCGGTTAATATATTGTTGCTTTGCAGGCATTCTTTGCACTTTATGATAGCTGAGCTACTAAAACCACCTCTACAGCTGATCAGGGACAGATTTAGCAGTTTGTGTCAGTGCAGAGCATTTTCAATCCACAGTGAGAAAATTTGTACACATTAATGTCGTCATATGAGGAATATTGTTTTCCTAAAAGCTGATGTTAATCTAAGTTAACTTGAATTAATCACTGACGTATAGAAGATGTGTTTTTAGTGAACCAGAGGCACTGGTACAGTACAGAGGTGGAAACTTCATAACTGTCATTGACTGTTCCAGGTTCTCCATTAAATACTTTAACATCAGTGTAATAAGGGACATGGCCTTAAGGAATTTGACTGAGTGCAGGTTGAAGGTCAGTGTACAGGCCACAATGCACACACATTCATCATATCCATATGAATCCATTAAGCATATTAGACAGTGCAGAAAACATTTGTCAGCAGGGTCTTTTAGTCACCAGCCACTGGAATAGATTCAACCAAGTTCAGATTGATGATATCGATTTTTGATTTTGCTTGATAAATGGAGGCCATTGTGATGATTGGAGTAGGTTGTTAACTCCTGAATTCCTAAAGCAGCATGTGTACAGTGTGTACACGTACTAATCGAATGTCTTGGCATATGTGTTGACTTAATTCACTGGAGTTGTCAAAGTGGTGGAAATTGTGAAAGGGGGTCTGTGACCTTTGTCATAGTGTTAAAGTGTAGTGGCTCTCTGACACAGAAGACAACGAAGAAAACAGAAGCAAGAAAGAATGACCCTCCATGAAACAAGTATCATGGAATGCAATAGTACAATCCTTTTGTCTGAACTTGGTACAATAAAATGATGAATTAATAAGTAAGTGCATGTGACAAAGTAAAAGTATCTTATTACCACACACCTCTGGATATGATCTATGTGTTGGTAATTAGTTTTAAAGTTATTTGTCGCAGAAATTGCAGGGGAAATTTGTTTCCTTTTTAAGGTAATGATTACAAATTTCTTTGGGTGAAAACGGGTTTCGTTTTGGCCTCATGCTTCACTGGTTTTAATTAAAATGTAAAGACATTCTGAAATGATTAATCATAATTTAGTGTTCCCTTTAGCTTTGCTTCTTTGTAAAGTGTCTTATTGGTGTTGGTTTGGAGTAAGAGCCTCAGCAGGCACCTTTATTGTGATTCCACAACCTCAAAAATAGAAAGCATACAGCATTCTGTTTACTTCATTTTATTTCTAACAATACACAAGGGTTTTAAGACGAGGCCTACTATTGGCATATGTTAACAAGGAGAGGTTGTACATTCAGTGAACAAGCTAATTGCTTTTTTACTCTTATGGGGAATACTTTAGATCTCTTGTTTTATTTTCTCTGGCAAATGAAAAAGCTGCTCAATTGCAGAATGACGATAACAGAACACATTCTGACAAACTAGTCACCTTTAGCTAAGAGTGAGTTAGAAAGATGAGGATAATGGGTAGGATAGAAAATTACTTTTGCTGGGTTTAATGTTGGAATAATTAGGAGAAGAAATGAAGAGTTAAAATACTTTCTTTACTTGGTGTTTTTACAGTTTTCACTTCCCATTTTCACTTGAAATGGGCATAACAATTTTATAAATGTGATGAAGGATCATGTCTCCATAGCTAGTAAACATTCACCGTTTCTTAGGTGCAAACAAACAGGAAGCTTAATATCCTGGTCATCTGTGGTTCTCCAACAGGCGTTTTTCGTACTAGAATACTGGCTGTGAATGTGTTTGTGTTATGAAGCCTATGGAGGAAGTCCAGGGAAAGGCCATCTGTTACGATCTCACCTCGCCTCTCTCTCCCTTTCGAAACCCCTGTTGTTTACCCACCCACGGCATCCTCCTTCTTCTACCTTTCAATAACCTGACTAACTACTGCCTGTAAAAACTAATGGAAATCACAAGCTTTCCATATTGACATGACTAATGGAGGATGAGGAGCACAAGATGTGGTCACATTTCTGACGTGGGTAAGAAATCTAAACTTTGTCAAGTATTGTTACATACTGTTTTGTTTGCATTTATGCTAAGTCAAAGGCAAATGAATTGTTCTTGTAGTCTTGAATGTGTTTTTGCCTTTTAAAAGTATTATCAGTTCTACAACTGATCCATTGATCCAATCTTCGTGACTAAAACAGCAAATACAGTTGCCTTTGACTGTCAGTGGTTATAGAAATGCTGTAACCTGGATGTGGATGCAGTGCGTATGTTAGAGCTGCTCTGTGGAACATGCATAAGTTATGTTTGCATTCAATATTTCTTACTAAAACCCAATGTGGGTATTCTGGAAGTCCTAAAAACATTTATGAAACCAACGTTTGGACTGTTGTTGTAATATTGTTAGCATGTGTGTTCTGATATGCATTACAAACACCCACTAGCGCTACTAATATCAGTTTTGTCGTATACACAGCATAGTGATTTTCTGTACTTTCATAAGACTGCAGTATACACTAATCTGGAGAAGCAGACAGAAGTAAGCAATTCATCATTATGGTGGTGATACCTCACTTGTAAACAAGTGGATGTTGTAAAAAAATATTTTGCAACCACTTAAGTAATATTAAACTGGGAATAATCAATATTTTTTTTACATTAAAGTTTCCGTAAATGATGGTCTCTGCCACTAGATATTCCACTAGCCCACCAACCAAAACAAATGCTTTCTCAGCCATACCTCCAGTCTCCCTTTGGCCACAACCCTCCCTCCCCTCCCTGCACATTCTCTGTCAGCAAGGTGTTACGACGCCCAGGGAAAGCAGCCACTAAACACACAACAATAAGCACAACTGAATAACGTTGCCATGTGTACACAAGAGCCAAGAAAAAACTATCTAGCCACAACCATTAGTCCATGCTAATATATTGCCGTCATATGCTCCACAGCAATGTTGGTATTGAGTCAGCTAGCGATAGCAACATCTGCCGAACAAATTCATAATAAGGGTAACTGCAAGTTAACTAATGTTATCCTGCCTATTGTAGCTGTTCAATGAAAACAGACATGTAACATGTTCTCATCAAGTTACTTACACATTGAGGAGAAGAAAAGCCAGTTCTGAGTCAAACTGAAGCCCTTTATGCTGGGAACATAGTCTGTGCTGCGTGTGCGTGGCAGCTGCGTCAAGGAACTGCTGTGGCTTGAACACACCGTGTGCTCACACCGGGCTGCGTGTCTGCTGAGTCGCTGCTACTGCCAGCTCTATCTCTCTACCTAGAGTTTGCAGATTATTATTTTTTCCATGTTTGTGACATATTTAGATTCAGCCTAGTCATTGACAAGTATAGTGTAAGGTGTCAGTTTTAAGTAAC
The DNA here is from genome assembly GCF_002260705.1 of Seriola dumerili. Classification (NCBI taxonomy): domain Eukaryota; kingdom Metazoa; phylum Chordata; class Actinopteri; order Carangiformes; family Carangidae; genus Seriola; species Seriola dumerili. The sequence continues at coordinate 7,166,571 of NW_019174258.1, forward strand.
ATAGCTGGTATGATATCATAATGAATATCAACAGGTCTTTTCTCTGTCTATTTTTGGTGGATGACGTGTAGATCATGCAACGCGGCAGCGCAGGCAGTGTGTTCACTGTAACCCGTTAACATGGGCGCTGAAATGAAAACCAAGACATTCCATAGCCGGCACAAATTCAGTGTGTTCCTGGCCATAGCTGCTCATAGTTTTCTCCATCTCAGTGGGCCAGACAAGTATAGGCTCCACGGTCAGACTGGTTAAGAAATTCATTCTGGGATTCATCCATTGGTCACTTGTAGTAATGAAACCAGAAGCTATTACCACCAGACTGTCTTCCATCCATTGTTCTAGTTTTCCAGCAACTTTACTGTCTGTATTCTCTCGCTACTTGCTACTCTCATCAGCTTCATTTTCAGCCTCAGCTGGCAACTGTTCTCAGCAAAAAGCTCCAAAACTACACTGTATACTATGTACCTGCCCAGCAGAAAACAGCAGACAAAGTTTGGCGGTAAGCTGGTGAATGGAGCATTTATCAACGAAAGAGCCAGTTATGGCTTTGTTCTTCAGATATGTTCTTATATGTATATGTATATATATATATATATATGCAAATGAGCATAAAATGTGTTTTTCTTACATGTAAATATGTGATTGACTGTGATAGCTAGCTGAGATACTCCACTGGTTCTCCATGTCGCTGAGTTGAATCAAACCCCCACTCTCCACCCCACCTGTACCAATGGCAAGCTAACATACACTCTGAGCTGCTGGGATTCTTTATGTCAGCTTATTTGTGCCTGTAATTACAGGCTGCAGTAAAACCTATTGGCTGGGAATTGTTCTGTAAATAACCACAGAAAGTGCTGTATTGTCACAGCAAAGTCAGTGAAGAGATTAATAACACAAGTACATACCGTAGAACTCCATGATAATTGCTCTCATGGGGAATTCAACTTGGTGTACGTGTGTGCATAAATGTGTGAGAGAGAGAGAGAGAGAGAGAGAGAGAGAGAGAGAGAGAGAAGAGAGAGGAGAGAGAGAGAGAGAGAAGAAGAGAGAGAGAGAGAGAGAGAGAGAGAGAGAGAGAGAGAGGCCAGCCTATGAATACAGTGAAGGCAGCTGCGAGTAAATCAAAGCTGAGCCACATTTATCACTGGGGCTGAAATGTAATTAGCCTGTTGTAGCGAGGGCAGGCATATTCTCCAATGACAGACATATGCACAGACATTTACAGCTTCATTCTAGCCAGGAACAATCCAGGAGGTTATACTATTAAACAACACATCCCTCATCTACAGGGTGCCAGGTGTACTTTTACGTGTTTGGTTTGTGAGGTATACACTTTGTGTCTCTCTGTGCACCTCTGTATGCTTGCAGTACTATGTATACTAATAGAACTTCTACACTCACATCTGAGTGAGTGCAAAGCTGGTCCATTTTGGGTTTAGATTGGTGTAAGTATTGCACATTGGGCATGTGGTACAGATGCTTAAGGTTAGACTTATGGCACAGGCATGGATGTCAGTGGATGGATCTCACAAGGACAAAAGTACAACTACTACAACACACACTATGTGTGTCTGTAAGTTTGCACTCACTTGTAATGAACCTGTTCCCATGGGTGCAATGATGCTTTTCTCAGTGTGGGTAGTACAGGTTAGAATGAATGTAAGTTTGCACTCACTCCTAATGAATCCGTTCCCATGGGTGCAATGATGCTTCCCAATGGAGGCTTTTCTCAGTGTGGATAGTACAGGTTAGAATGGCCTCTCTGCTGCTGTTGTGCTCTGTAAAAATTGCTGTTGAACTCATATGGAGGTATCACCAAAGAACCCATCCAGCAAAACTTGTTATTTTTTGAGGAATGGTTGTGACCCTTTAAAACTGAGTGGATGTCTCAGCTTTAAACTTGATATGCAGTGCCACTGCAGTCACATTCATTTAAGCCATGTCACATTAATGTGGTTAAATGTGACAATGCTGTTAATGTATTCAAAACATCCAATTCACACCAGCATTTTCTAAAAAAATGGTATTAACAATGAAGTGCCAAAACAATTGAAACTATTTTTTTATGCCACCAGTGTTTCCTCTACATTCATTTAGCAGTGGCGGCCCGCCACTGCTAAATCATAGCCACCACGCCTTCAAATTTTCTTTTTTTTTATTTATTTTGTTGTTTTTTTGTTTTTTTTTGTTTAGTTTTTTTTTATTGTCGCAAATGCACCACCGCCACATCTATCCACCTTCACAGCACAGCTTGTGTGATGATGAGCACAACAGCAGGGGGAGGGGAGGAGAGGGGAGGGAGGGAGTGGGGTGGTTGGTAGATCCTATTGGAGTTAATTACTTGCGTGAGCGCGGCCTTGAAAGTGACATCACGTCAGGTACCAGGTCAGAGTCAGAGAAGTGTAGTCGTGAGGAATAAGGCAGCGAATTACCGGAGAAAAGGTAGACTTATTAGCCAACTCAGTGACACTAACTTGGGTAAACTAATTGATAGCATTAAGCTAATATCTACACGTCATTATGTATTAACTGCTGACTGCATTTTCAGATGAGCTTGTTCAGATACTTTTCTAAGAAGAGAAAGACAACAGATGAAGAAGACGCTAGTCAGGTAGCCTGTCATAAGCCTTTTACTGACCCGTAAATCATGATGGTTAGGTAAAAAATAATATTTTAATGTTCACACTTGTAATCAGATGTGATGTGAGTGTAAACTATATAACGCTGAAAATCAAGTGCTCTGACCCTGGGTGCAAACTTTGCCACTGACTCTACAGCCCCATCTAGCTGATCTTTATATGTTTATTTATTATTTTTATTTATTTAATGTTATTGTTTTATTTATTTTTTACTTTTTAAATTTTCAACTGGTTAGAGTTGAAGTAACATTTATTTTTCACAAACCAAAGGTATTTATTTTTCTTGACATTGTATATGGCTGAGATATATATTGTAAAAGTTCAATGGTAGCAATAAAAGCATTTTCAACTGGCCAGCCAATAAATAGGTTTTGAAAGTAAAATGTGCTGTCAACTGCTCATTTGGTCATTTGTGTATGTGTTTATACTGTTTATACCAAGACTGACTAATTCTTAACCATGATAGCTCATGGATCTAGGGATGGTTGGTCCACCACTTTCAGTTTGTTCAGCAGTTACGTGTATCACCAAATACCTACAAAACTTACTTTCCCATCAGCCTCAGCTGTACTTTCTCCTTAGTGCTGCTTAGCAAATCTCAGCATGCTAACATACAAAACTAATGACATGTCTACACAGAAAGTGTCTCAGTTGCATTTATCACTGATCAGTCCTTCACGCATCTGACAGTACAGATATGCTTCTATTTTAATCAGCCCAGCTGTCTACACAGGTTGCGTGCCAGCTTGCATTTCACTCATGCTATACGCTCATAACTGTGGCCTGGAGGGTATCTTTACAATTCAAGTCTATTTTCTTCCATTTTATGTGCGTAACTACAGGGAGAGTGTATAGGGCTCTAAGTGATGCCAGAGTAACTCACCTACAACTCAGTACTGTGCTTGAACACATTCTGTATAAACACACATAGAACTGAAGCTGCTGTTGCTGTTAATATGTCATTATTTAGAAGTCTTGTACAGTTTTGAGTGTACTAGCTATACAATTATCAGCATGTTAGCATTGACATTGTGAGCATCACATGATGCTCATGTAAGCATTTAGTTCAAAGCACTGCTGTGCAGCTTTACTGACCCACTAGCATGGCTGTAGACTCCTGTTAATTTATGCCTGTTTGGTGTTCACAGAAAAGGTGTGAAGAATAACTTGTACCAGCAATTCAATATTCTCAAAAATAGATCATAAATCATACATCACTGTTTTTACATTTTAGTTGTAAACGGATAATCAACACTGACTTTTACCTCAAAAGATGTTTGAAGAGGTGTTTGTTGAACAGAGTAGGAAGTGTCCCAAACATACAAACAAGGAAAACAGGGATGTTTTTCAGCCACCTGTTGTCACTTGGTCATTTGCTAATGACCGGACTAAAGAAAAATAAAGCACAAAAACAAGCATTAAAGTGATAACTCGGGTTAACGACGTGGGGTTGTGTGAGTTAGTCATCTATAGTCAGTATATTACCTGCAGTAGATTCAGAGCTCCCAGTTCAGAGAAACAGCTGGGAGCACTGGCACAGAAGCTGAGCCATGAGCTGCTGTGGACGGGGTCAGCAAAAATACAGGTGTTTTAGCCACTTAAAAAATACCCACAGAAAAAAGCTAATATCAGTGTATGCCGCACACTGTGTTACTCTGCAAATCAATAGGTGCACCTGCACGTAGGAATAAGGTAGTTCAACAATCAACAAACTTTAGTTACAAAGGAAAGGGGTGTCTGACGGCAAGAGAGAGAATGGTGAAAATATTCTAAATAAAGTGTACACTTAAACTGAAATGAACTTTTTTCTCTGTGGCCATTTTTTTTAAGTGACTAGACACGTTTTTTTTTTTTTTTTTTGCGACCCCATCCACAGCAGCACATCACTCAGCTTCTGTGCTGGAGCTCCTGCTGCTTCTCCAAACTGGGAGTGCACAGATTTCAATCGACAGCAGGTAATACACTGACTATAGATAAGTACCTCACATAGCGCCAACTGTCACTTCAGTGAAGAAGGTAGCAACACAGACCAGTCAGAGCATCACAAGTGTCAGCATAGGCTTCAGCCAGTCACTAACAACAAAAAAATTAAACTCCAGAAACTGAAGACAGGGGAAACACAAGTTCACTCCCAAATTAATACTGAGAGTCAGCACTTTAACCTCACAGTCATTGTTTCATTTCGAATCCATTGTGCTGCAGTACGGAGCCAACACAATGAAAAATGTCTGTCTATCCTAATACCTCTTGGCTGCACACTGTGTATAGGAATATACACTACAAAGCCCAGAGGAAGAGGACATTTCTTTTATTTTCTTTCCTTTGTGTATATCTAGTTTACAAATATGTCTGCATACATAACCCCTTTGTTTCTCTGTCAAACTATACCAAATACATTTTTATGGCATTCAGGACCTCCAAAATGAGATATGTCTTTCTCAAGGCTACAACAAACATGACTGATAGCAAGTATCAATTTAATCACTTGCCCCCAGTATTTTACCTGATTTACTTGGAATTAAAATCTGTGGTTTGCATTTTAATGAGTCTACCTCTCCAGCCTCGGATCTGCTGTTATCCTTCACATCCTTTGGTTTCAGGCAAAACTCCTTATCATGGAAATGTGATCATTCAACCACAAACATGGATCACAATATAAATTCGATGAGTAACATGACTGTTGGAACACTATTTGTTTAATAGCCAAATGCAATATGAGATAACAAGTCTAAAACTACTGTAGTTTTTGTGTTTGGTGGTGTTAAATCAGATCAATCTGTTGACTGTATCACACACCCACTCATCTCCCATTGCTTCCCACCTTCTCCACCATTCCCTCTTTCTCTCCCATGCAGGGTTGTTTGAGGGGGAGTACCATTCTCAGCAGTAATACTGACTGATGCCACATCAGGCAACGACAGGCGCTACGGGGGCCCCAGCACATTTTGTAGCGCTTTTATCTCCCAGCATGCTTTGTGCTGTTGTTATCTGGTGTCTGCAGCCTGCTGTGGGACTAAATCGTAAACAGGAAGTGCTGTGCTGACACAGCCATGCCGCTAACGCTGTAGAGAGCCTTTGCAGCGCTCAGAGCTAATTTTAATGATAATCAGCTATGCTCTCTCTCATTGTTGACGCATCAGGCATCCACACCTGAGCAACTCTGTTGCGTGCGTGCGTGTGTGAGTGAGTATGTGTGTGTAAATAGAAAATAAGAAGTAGCAGCTCTACTGCTGTCTGAATGTGATTATTTGGCTTTTGGTTACTTTTATTGCCAGTGTTTTAATGAATGAAATGTCACTCCTGTGATTTAGGTTTGATGGTTTCTCTTAACCTTGTGTTTTGAGACTTGTGAGAGTGTTGGTTTGTGTGTCAGTTACAGTATATTTCTCTGTAGTTTCTTCGTTAGTGTCATGCCATTCTTTTAGGAGCTGAGTAATTCTGGATGAAATATTTCATCTTGTGGTTTATGGTTGTGCACAGTGTACGGTGATATTGTGTGTGTGTGTACCAGGTATGACTCATGTTGTGGGGACCTAAACCTGTTTACACAGTCACATTATGGGGACAAAAAGTCCCCATAACATAAATCATTACATTTTAAGGTGAAGACACGTTAAAAAGTTAGGATAAGATGAGGATGAGGTGAGGGTTAGGGTAAGTCTCCAGGAAATTTATCAATGTAATGTCCTCTGTCATGGAGACACGTGTGTGATAGTGGGTTTGTTTGTATGTTGTAGTGACTCAGCTGCAACTAAAGAAGTGAGATGGGGACAGGAATAGAAATCAACAGGTTGTCACCTCTGGGCTACCCTATGTTCTCTGATAATTGTGTGTGAGTGTGAGAGAAACACACATGGACAGAAAGAGAGAGAGAGAGAGAGGGAGATCGGCAGCAACACTACTACCCAGAGGTGAGGCTCAGTCACCCTTGTTGGTCACAAGCTCTCAAATTTTACGTTCTCGTCCTGAGCCAAAGGGCCCAATCTCAAATTGAGTCTCAGGTCCTCGTTTGTAATGTCACATCAAACCAAATCAAGTCATACATGGAGCCTTGCCATCAAGTTCAGTTTAATTGATGTTGGATTTGCCGATGGTGATCATAACCCCCCCCACCCCCTTACATCAGACAGTCATCAGGTTTACTGGACTGGCAAATGCTATGGTGCCAAAAAATAATTTCAATTCGTACATTATTGTATTGTATTTTTAAAAGAATAGTTAGACATAAGCTACAGATTTGCAGCTTAGCTTTGCACAAAGACTGGACACAGGGAAACCAGGACAGTTAAACTTTTAGTTCTTTACCACAACTCATCAGTATGATATCATGTCTTAAATGCAAGTAGCTCTGAAAATTATTATGTCAGGTTGTTTTAGACATTTTACATGGTGAAAATAACATTAAGATGGAAATATGTCAACAGTCAGAGCATCATACAACACTGTGTCTGACATTCTTTGAATAAGCTAAGTGTGTCCATATCACTGCCAGAGGTCAGACAGTGGAAGTGACAGGTGTCAAACGACACCTCAACCTGCTTCCCTATTGTCACAATCAAGAAAACAACTGCGAAGCAGCGTGGAGTTTCCATCATTCATTTACCATTGTGCATTACAGTCTGACAAATCACCTCCAACTCCACACTGACGGCTAATCACAGTTAGGGTGTAAACAGCAGAAGTAATTGAGACAATTTTGCTGTGAGGCCATGTGAGCAGAAAGAATAATTACTGTAATTGTAGCTGTGAAATATTCCACTGAAAAAAGCCAGGGGTTTCAGAGAAGCACAACAGTTTGTCGTCTGCGGCCCGACATGCTGTTTTTCAAGGATAAGCTTTGAGCCCATTAAGGTTTTAAGTGTTGAGCCACACTCACTCTCTCGAAACATCCTAGTTTACCTACGACAATCAACAGCAAAGATGATAATTAGCTTAGTGAAGCTGCACAAAGGTACTGCACCGTAGTTGAGTGGAGACCAATTACTTTGCCATGTCTGAATTCTGATGGTATATTCCTAATTCAAAACATGAGGCTAAAAATTCTCTGCGTGCACAGTACGTGGGGTTTTAATGATCAAATGGCAGTTTCAACAAACCACATCTTATCATTACGGAACCCAAGGGCAATAAACCCCAAGGCTTACGTTGTGTGGCATCATTGTTTTTTTCTTTAATGAATGAGTTTATTTTACCAGTAGAATGTTGCACAGTATCATCATCATAATTATTGTTATTACTATCATTTGTAGTAGTCATAGTAATAGCAGTTGTAGTTCAGTGATTTCTTATATCACAGTCATATCTTGGAAACCACATTACCCTGACATTTTAAATTGTATCAAATGTTTATGGGTTTATGGGTATATCTAAAATGAGAATGGGCAACTAACGGTATGGTTTTCAGTGAATGCAAAATGTTTCACACCCTGTCTTGATTATCACTAGATATTGCGGGGGATACTTTATTATCCACCTGGTATTAAAGGTGCTATATGTAAGTATTTTCATTTAAAACATTCCAATTTTAACTAAATTTATTAACAAAATGTGAAGAAATAACAGTTTTGCCATTAAGTCAAAGACATCTATGTATTAGCATGCTAACCAGCTAGCCCCAGCACATCCTGTCTAGTAATTGCAAATACTTACATAAAGGAACTTTAAAGTATAAACGCCAGTGTAGCAGCACATCCCCTAATGGCAGTAATTAATAAGCCATACTTAGAAAAAGTGAAAATTGTCGCTATAGTTAACTTTGCTGTAAATTTATGCATGCAAACTATTTTGGCTGTGAATTAGTATACCAACCTTCTTCAGGTATGACCTGAATGCAGCATTAAAGTTAAACAAGTGAGCAAGACAAAATAAGACCCAAACTGACCACTGTAGTGAAAATGTCTTTTTTATATGTGATAGAGAGAAAATTTATGCCAATGCCAATATGGATGTATAGTTTTTAAGTGCTGGAGGGCTAATGGGCGACAAGCTTGAAAATAACCACAATTTTGTATATTAAATCCCCGTCTCAATGACAGGTATAGACTAAGTTGTTCTCAATAAAACCAGAGATAGATTACTGCCATAACTTCTAGCATTCAACATTACAGCAACATCAGTTAAGTCAAGAGCTAACTCAACGTTTGTTTTTCTTTGATTGGTGTACCCTGAACTGTACATTTGCTGTATTTTTTACAGTTTCATACATAATAAAAAAAAACGTGATATATCCTCTGATTTGGATTTAGGGGGTTAGCTGGTCTCTGATGTGTGTAAAAGGTGTCTGGCAGAGGAGGGTTTTTATCTGCAATGCAGCAGTTGGGCGGATTGAGGAGAGGACTCTGACTCTGCCAGGGACTTAAACACCCTCTGATTGATCCGTAGCATTTCTCTCCGCGTCTTGTGAACCCAAACACCACCTCTCTTTCTCAAACTGTAGGCTGAAATCCAAACATGTTGATGTTTTGTGATCATGCATGACAAAAAAGAATAAACATGGGTTTACAAGAAATCCATATTTCATAAACTGAAAATTATATCACGACCATCTTCATCTACTTTATCTTAAAGTCACTTGTATTAAAGACCCATTCATGATTTCACAGCCATGCCCCCTTTTTAAAGCTTTTATGCTTAGTAGCTTAATCTTGTTGTTTTTCACTCAGATTGAATTGATCTGCTTTTGCCTTTTCTGTGAGCTGCCCGGACTGACATTACAGGCTTTTTACTTATGTTTTGCAATATTGAATATATTCTTTTCCACAATGTAAAATCTATTAACACTCAAGAGATCAGTAGTTAGTTTTTTTCCAATGATAGGAACAAATCCTAGCAAATGATTAAATACTTTACAGGAGACATTGGAGAGAATATTACAGATATGGGGCATAAAGATTCTCCTTTACATTGTTTGCATTCTTCCATGAGAATTTTATATTGTCTAACAAAACATTCACATACTCTCGAGAATCCAGAGTTCTCCTAAGAAATATTTTTTCTTCATTCTGCCAGAAACTAAGGAGTCTAAGACTAAATCCTTCAGAATGAAAGAGCCATGTCCACAAATATAAATATAAATTTACCTTTTGGACATAAAATGCACAAATTATATATCGAACCAGTCCTGCTGCCCTATAATTCCGCACACTATCCTTTAATCTGTTGTTAGGGTGTTCTTTTGAACTTTTTTCTCCAATCTACTTTTATTTCTCCTCCACATTATGCCATAATTGCCTGCAGACATTTTGAGCCAGGTCTGTAGTGTTGGGTGTCAGTAAGTCCATCACTCAAACTTAAATACCTCAATAACTATGTGATGGTTTTCCTTCATATTTTGTGCAGACATTCACGGTTCCCAGACAACATATCCCAATGGCTTCGGTGGTCCCCTAACTTTTACTGTAGTGCCACCAGAAGGTTGCAGTTTTTACCTATGCAGTGAAATATATCAACATTTACTGGATGGATTACCACTAGAATTTGTATAGATATTCCTGGTTCCCAGAGGATGACCTCTTCACCACCATAAAGGTTGACATTTTTCCTGACCTTTAGTACAGGCATTCATCAGGATTACTGGTGATCCCTTCCATCTAGCAGCACTGCCAAGTCAAAACTTTTTTCAGCTCTCACAACCTAATACCTGCAAAATGAATCACATTCCCATCGGCCTCAGCTATATTCTGTGTCTGTTTAATGCTAATTAGTAAATGTAAGCATGCTAACATACTAAACTAAGAAGGAAAACATTATGCCTGCTAAATCATCATCAACATGTTAGCATTTAACTCAACTAACCACTGGGTGAAGCAACAGTACTGCCTCACAGGTCAGCATGACCGACTTTTAGTTTTGTTTCCTTGGTGACTAATTGGGAAAACACAGGAAACAGTGATGGCCATGGTCATCAGAACTGGATTTTTTTATACATTAAGAATTTAATGTACCTCTGGAAACATGTTCCTTGAGTTGCTTCAGGTGGTAATTTACTAGAGCACAGCCTTCAGACTTCATCACTGCTGGACAGGTTTACATTGATGGATGCAAAAAGTATTCCACCATGACCATTTCCCCCCCTTAGATCCTCATCCTAATTCACAACCATGTTTCTTTATTATTCTGTAGACCCTCAGCAACAATATAAACTCTCTCTGGTTCACCAGGTGTTAATATGATGAATGTTAATCCTGTCCTATAATGCTGAAGGCAGCATGAGTTGATGGCTGTGTGATCTGAATACACTCCTTTAATGTTCTGTCTCTCTTCTCAACACAAACGAAAAGATATTTTCCTTCAAGCTGATGCTCATGTGCTAGATTTAATGCTACATCAGCCCACGGCTATCCCTTTATGCTTCAATGGAAGGATTTCAACCACTAACGGGCTATATAAAGGCCATCTGCCTGTCTCATTAGTGCCAACTTTCCTGTGTTTCTGCCTCTAGAGAATAAAGGTCTGTCATTTGAGATGGTTGTGCCATATTTTTGACTCTTCTGGGTTAAGATGAAAGCTTCAACTCTTGCACCATGACCTTTCTTAAGCATACAAATCTTGCATCTGCAAAAGTCGCTGGCACACAGCAGCTGAGCATTTAGTCTCACTTCTGCAGGTCAGAAAACAAAGCAACACACACACACACACACACAAAAACACATATACAAGTGTATACACTGACAAGGCTAGTCAGAGGTATGGTGCTCTGGCTATGTTTTCTGCAGAGCAGTGATCTTAGCCAACAGATTAGGAGTGGTGAGGTAACCCTTTATAGAAAAAGAGAGGTGCTTTACAGAAAGAGTCAACAGACATTTCAAGACCAATGACAACAAGTGCAATTTAAGATGCATTTCAAAACATTGCACTGATTCAGCCTCTCTAAGACTTTAAAGTGTTAAACTGTTTCTACGATGATGAGCAGTGATGGGAAACACACGTCAAGTCAAATCTACATTTCAGCCTTGACAACAACAAACAGTTCTTGCTCAGAGGACCTCACACTCCTCCCACTGTTGAGATGGGCAGCAATGTTAGATGCTGAAAACCTAATGATAAACATGGCTATAGGACACACACTGGATCTTAGCTTGAAGGCAAATAAATTACAGGTAATTATTATTATTGTACACCTGTCAAAACTGTGGAGGTACCGCACCACGTCATATCAAAAGTTAAGTTTTGGAATAGATTCTAAAGGTGATGGTGAATCAATGAAGAGAGGCTAAACCTGTTGTAATGTGTAACCTATGTCTTATTTTTGATTGAGACTGACTGAGGCAGGTGAACGCAGAGTCAATGGTGTGATGGATGACTTTTTCCAATTCTGTAGGTTCAAGGAATCATAACAGAATCAGTTCAGCACATGATTCAAATTTTAAATGGAGTCAATTATAATGAAAATATAGTGGGTGTAATATTTTGGCCAATGAAGTTTGTGTGTTACCAAATCCAGGCCAATCAAACAATATTTGTTCTGTCATTTTGGTTCCAGGAAATTCTGAGGCATTCATTTGATGATTTTCCGTGGCTTTGTGGCAGCAGTATGGCTAAATGACAGATACAGTGAAGCTGTGTATCATCAGCATGACAATGGTAAGGGAGCTCAAAAGAGCAAATTATGTGCTTTAAGGGGAGCATACATAGAACAAGACTATACTAGGGATTGGTCCTTGGGATACAATGAAGAGGCTGACGAAGAATCACAATCAAAAATATTGTTTTCCAGAATATAGAGGAACTGCACAGCTGCTATTGTATCTAAGATGGTTGAACAGAAAGGGTAGTATGGATGTCTACAATCCTGAGCGACTAATGGATTTAAATGGGTTTTTTTCAATAAAGGTGCAAAGTACACTTTACTCAAAACAGTTTTCAACAGCTTTTCACAAGTAGGCTGGGGCCAATAGTGCAAATGGCTTAAAACAGGGGGCAGCATATTGTCAAATTGGCTAAAAGATGGATTCAAATGTGAAATAATATAATGATATCTCAAAGGTTTGTTGAATGATAAAAAAAAAAATCATGGTCATAGATTGAGCAGATTGAGTGATGTTGCTTAAAAACCTATTTGATTTCTGGAGAAGAATCCTGGGTGATCAGTTCACAGAAATAAGCATGGTCACACATCCTTAACTTTGTGGAGGCACAAAGCCAGGAGCTATTGGAGAAACAACAGATGCACATCAAGATTGTTTCTTTTCTATCAGCACGGGGCCTGTCTGAATTTGTGTTTGAAACTACACTGTGGTATCTTCATGGCGAATGATTGACAACTGGACCAGACCTTGTTTTTAACGGCACACTGGAGTTTTAAGGCTGAGAAGCAATGCTCATTAAATCTGTTTACCAGGTCATTGGGGTGCACAGAGGTTGTTGTGGGTTGCTGTTTGCCAAATCAGAATATTTGCTGAAGATTTCTGTGAAGATTCACTCTAAATGAGGGAAAATACTCTGTTTATTTCTCTTTTTTAGTATATTTTTTGGGCTTTTTATGCCTTTATTTGACAGGACAGTAGAGAGACAGGAAATGGGGAATGACATGCAGTAAAGGCCGTCCGATGCGGGACTCGAGCTGGGGCCGACTGCAGCGAGGACTGTAGCCTCTACACATGGGGCGCCTGCTTAGACCACTACGCCACATAACGCCCCCGTTTATTTCTCTGTTCCCAGTTGACTCAACAGTAAAGACAAAACATAAATAATCAGAGACATGTTTTTCTTTAATGAGTTCAATTTGAAATAATAAAAAAAAAACAAAAAACTAAACATTCTGAGTGATCATGGTCAGAGACAGAGAACCAGAGAAAGAAATGGATAATATTTGTTGCACAAGCTTGGAAAGGAGAGGGCTGGAGAGAGGAGAGGATGGAGTGGGGGATGGAGGTGGAGAAGACCTCAGGAGTCTTGGCTGGCTGTCCCTAGGCAGCTGAAGGCACAAACAGGAGCAACGGTCTCTGTTTCCAGAGAAGGCAGAAAGTGACAGAGTGAAATACACGAGAGAAAAGTGAGGGCGTATGAAACTGAAATAGAGAGATGGTGGAATGCGAGAGGGAGGAACCCCTTTTTTCCTTTTCAGAAATGGATGTTTGTATTGATATGCACTAACTGTGAAAGACATCACTAAATGTTTCACAATTGAAATCCTCCATAATATTATTAACAACTCATTTGCTCATTTACCTCAGTCTTAGATCACATTATACTTGAACTGAACCATGTCAAATGCTAAAATAAATCAGCATTTGCTCTGCTATCTTTGGTTGAACACAAGTGCGCTGCAGTAATTGGAAGGGATCATTTGGGTCAGATTGGCTCAGACACAGCTGAGCTCCCAGGATGCAGTTACTCTTATCACCAGCAGGGGACGAGCAGGAGCCATAGGCTACACATGCATCCTCCCACAACCTCCTCTTCTCCTCTCCCTCCTCCAATTCCCCACTGCTTCAGCACGAGCTTGCGCACACAACCACACACATCTCCCTACACCCTACTTCTCTCCCATGTGACAGAGAGAGAGAAAGAGAAAGAGAGAGAGGAAAGGGGGGGGGGGGATGTGATTTCGCTAGAAGGCCGGACAATTAGTGGCTGTTGGAGGGACGCATGACACACATCTCAGCTGAGTGGGGAGAGCAAGACTGACAGAGGGAGGCAGGCTCATGCACGCGGGAGCAGAGCTGAGAGATAGAGAGGGAGAGAGAGATGGGTTTTATTTGAATGCTTAATCACCACCGTGGCTGGGGGAGTCGGTGAAAGTGATGTGGACTATCATGTGACACTCTACCTGCGATGTTTTCATTTCACTGTGTCCGTCTTCATTTGTCTCTGTCAACGTGAAATTAAAGCCTCAATTAGCGAAATGTCACACAAGGACAAATTAAAGCAATTGGCTAAAATTGCCTCTCCTCCATTGCCCTACTATTTTGTCTCGGGGTTAGTCTATGTGTGTTTTCACTCCAAATGATTGATTCTTTTTTTCCACAGCTGTGAAATTCAGCCACGTGCATTTCACTACACTGATTGTGTTTTAATACACTAGAGTGCATCGATGACTAATCTGCAACACAGAATGAGCAATCATGTATGACGACATTTCCAGTGAGAGACGTAATTAGATGATGTGTGTGAGTGTATATGAAGCTCCGCGGTGTGTGTGATACAGATGGGATTTGTCTTCAGTAGAGACTGGTTGGCTCTCATCATATAGTGTGAGTGATCTATGTGTGTGTTTGACAGAAAGAGATGACAGTCGGCTTCTCGCGTGCCCCTCAGGCATGCCCGTAAACCCGTGAACGTGCGCTGAAAAAGCAAAAGTGTCGCGCGCGCACGACACACGCACGTCACATGACGAAAAATTAAGGTAATACCCCCTTAAGCCGGCGTGTGACTGTGGTTTCCCAGGTTTATTGACCTATTACATCAGTCTGTTTCCATCAGGGTGTGCAGTTTATGAAGATCATACAGTTGTATGGCCTAATACACAGACACACACACTATTTTATCCATTTCATCCTCAATTCCCCTTCCTTCCTTTACTTCTTGCTTCCCTCTCACTCAAGGCATCGCAAGCCTGAGTGTGTTTAGCGGTATCTTGAGCGCGTGTGGTTGTGTGCGTGCGTGAGTACGTTTGTCTGTGGGCTCAATTCTCTCAGCCCGGCTCATTGAGCTGAGAGAGAGAGAGAGAGAGAGAGAGAGAGAGAGAGAGAGAGAGAGAGAGAGAGAGAGACTTTTGTACAGGGGAGGGACAGACATCCTCCAGCCGGGTAGCAGAGTCTCAGTTCAGGCAGCCGCAGCGCTGTCTGCCTCCCCATCAACACCACCACCACGCGTCCGCATCCCATTTTGGACTAGACACCCCGTGCTGTGAGGCCGTGACACTGTCTACGAGCAGTGGGTGTGTGACTGTGCGCGCGTGTGTGTGTGTCAATCGTGGGGCAAATAAAACCCAGAAGCTTGCGGCAATAAAAAGGCAGCATCCTCGGTCTTCCTCCCCACAACTCGAACACGGGAGCGCAGCAGAGACGTGAGAGAAGGGGGCACAGAAGGTGGCATGGAGGAGAGGTGTGTGCGTGTTTCTTCGCGGAGGCAGGGCTGTGGGATGTGGTGTCTGACGGACGCGGGGAGATGCTCTGAGCTCTGGTATTAGCAGGCAGCTGCGCACCGAGCTACTCTCTCCCCTCCCTCCCTGCCCTCCCCAGCATCGCTGGTCTCCTCGCACCGACCATTCGCTGAAACCGGGGAATCGGTTCCACACGGCTCGCTGTGCTCACTACCGCTGGCGTCCTGCACAGGGATTTGACACAACCAGGTATGTGCAGCGGCGTAGCCTTATTTTGGCAGTGGATGTGTGTTTGCATGGTGTGGGGATGTTGACTGTTTGACTTCATTCTAAATCTTCTTGTTGCTTCCCTCCCCTCCCTCTGTGGCCCTGTCAGTGGATTAATGAAACGTTTTTGAGAATGATGTGTATAGATGGCATCATCTATCGATGCAGCTGAGGTGAAAAATGCTAAGAAATGTGAGGTGTTACTTGTATTTCATCGTTGAGCTGATTATTCTAAAATCCAGATCTGATTCAAACACTGTCGATCACACAAATGTCCCATTGCTCTCATTCTCACCTTTCCCCATGTTGTTATGCATAACACACAACATGAACGCATGTGAGCAATGCTGTTGTTTCACACTGAACAAACGCGATGAGACTGATTCTCCTCATGCCGGCCAAAGAAATGGTAATATTTTGATTTATGAGGGGAGACAATCTGTTGTGATGTTGGCTGGTTTCCTAAGGCTGCAGGCAGATATTTCACTGTTGGGAAATACACAGGTTAGGAGAAGGGAGGCAGAATGTAGCTGAGGATGGGCGTGAGGGCAATATGATCTGAGGATGCACACACCCTCCCTCACACACTCATCCCCCACTGGTATGCTTCGCTTTTCTCTCAGAGCAGCAAGTGCATGCTTAAAAGCAACCGTGCACGGAGGCATGCATGGCGTGCACATGTGTGTGCACGCACGGCTGCACACACACACACAGAGGCATGCACACACAGCCACATGTACACTAATCCACACTCATAATCCACAATCATGTGTTCTGGAGACATGACGTAACACATGAGCATCTCTCATCTATATGCATCGTTTCTAAAGGTTTGCACAAAAATCTTCCTCAGTCTCACTCAGAGTGATAGGAGAATGAACATCACATCACAGCATGCAGTATAATCACTTGCAGCATGATAACCTTAAATTGGAGTACTTGGCTTTTCATCAGGAGAGAAGAGCAGATTGTACTATTGTGAGAAATAGGTTAGCGTGCCTCCAACTGACAGTCATTGTCATTAAAAGGAAAGTGGCAGAGATTGTATGACTGTAAGAAATGGGGTGTTTTAGAGTGCTCTGCTAATCAGATGCATTAGGAAAAACTGGGGGGGAAATAGGTCCCTGGACATTAACGCAGGGCCTGGGGTAGCATTGCCTCAGAGCTATAGGGAGTGGGTGTGGCTGAGGTGCTCCCCTTTTCTCTGGAGGTTTCTCTAGTCTGACTCACAAATGGGAGGGGCTCTACCTCAGGACCACAGGAATCCCCAGATTTTGTTTTGTCACAGTAGCTGGCAACTAATATCTGGGAGTTCTTACGTGACTGAGCACAATGATGAAGTAACAAGTTATTTTATAACATGCAAGCCATGTAGTTGATTGAGTAAATTGCATACTAAGACATCTCCATTGGTACAGTTGGAGCTTCAGTGCCTTGCTCAAAGCATCTGGATTGTACAGGATAATTACGAGGGTAGTAATATAAAAATCCTACATATTCATATGCATTTCACAGGCCTATTCGACATGTAATGTTGTTGAACAAGTCATGTTTATGTCTAAAACCAATTTATACCACATGTTCTAACACAAGTGGCTGCCTAATGTAGGGACTGTATGCTCCAGAGAACACCTCATTTGATGGTGGGTAGAAGGTGTGCATATGTGTGCACACATGCTACTTAAATAAATTAACTATGACTCCTCTTATTATTAAAACCAATAGCTACTGTTCACTTATCGCTACATATGTGCTACAGAATGAGTTCTGTTACAATGTATCTGCCTATAGCTACAAACTACAGTGAGGGTGAACAATAGCACAGATACTGTACATCTAGATAACTGACATGCAATTTTATTCTCACGCGTGCTTGTCATGATCGCTCTGAATAAATGGTGGCATTTCATTTGTGGCCCATTTGCTGCTGAGTCTGCATACAGAGCCATGTCTTTGCAGATTCTGTGGCCAAATTGATAACACATGCGAGTGGGATAAGGTGATCTAGTAATCTGTCATCCTTTTCTCCTAATTCTTGCATCATTACGCTCTAATGGGACGATACAGGCGATACCTCGTGGGCATTATCAAGTCATTTGCGTATCAACTCCAGCTCTGGAAGAGGGTGAATGCTTCATTTGTCAAACCTTAACATGCAGATGTCAGGATGTTGGCTCTGTCAAGAGAAAGGCAGCCCCCTAATTGGTAATCAGCACTCATTAAACACTTGAACTCTTTTAGTGTGATTTGTCTGGACAGAGGGCAGCCACAGTGCAGCACAGTGTTTTATACAAGTGATGTTCCAGTGTCTGCTACAGTAAACAGTGACACATTCCAGACGGCGTCAGACATGATTGGGGCTGTGGCTCAATTTAGTGCATCAATTATATGAAAAATTGCATCACAAATGCATTAACGTAAATGGTCAGTATTAACTAGCATTAGGTGTATTTTGTGTGGAGCGCTGTATAATAATGCCTGAGTTATTCAACGAGCTGCAGCTTTAAAATAAAATAAAAACATTAATGTTAAATATACTTTCTACAATGGGACATACATTTTCCAAATTTAAAGGGTAGTATGTAAGATGCCCAACCTACTTCGCTGAAGCCAGATATATTTTGATGTATTGATGTACAGAACCATGAATAGAAAACAGAATCTGGACCTATAACTAAATGTACTGTGTGTGCGTTCAAACTCTGAATGGTGTGTTCTGAATGTTGATGATCAGTTTGTCCTGCAATTCACGGCAGGTCTTGCAGCTAGCTGCGGTCTTCATCAACACTCGAGCCGAAGTGCTCCGCTGCCACTGCTAAGAGTCTTCACTGTTTGGTTTCATACCAAGAAAGGCTGCGGTTCAGTGACAAGGAAGGGTTTAAGAGTGGGAGACAAACCTGGCAGGCGCTCCATCCTGTTGTTTGGATTTGCAATTCCAGTAAAATAATTATTATGAATACAACTGGGCCATGCACTTCAAATATAATATTGATAAAAAAATCTAAATATTCCTCCTGATCAGATAACATCCTTTGAAGACTGATTCCACAAAGATCTGACATCAACAATATTTTTGTTTTTTCTCTTTGCATTTGCAACCATCAATAATGTATTATGTGTCTCTTTTCTTTTTTAAACCACACCAAAACCATTAGCATGGCTCAAAGCTAGCTTCAAAGTTACCCTACATTCTGCCTAAGCTGCAACATGCTGTATTTGTCCCATAATACTTTTTGCTTTGTTGGAATCTTTTCTCTTTTCCAACCACTGAATTGGAAACTCTTTTGCACAGTGTCATATAATTTGGTAATGTTGAAGTATTGTTGGAAGGTCTGGTGAGCCTCATCATTCTGCCAGTGTCGACGACAATAGAGCAAAATATCTTTAGCTTGGGCCTATGTTCGCCCAGAGACTGCAGTCTCTACAAAGGGCGACAAAAGTTTGTTTGATCAGATGAAAAGAGCAGGCAAACCTGGGGAAGACTCAGCATTGCTCATACTTTGGGCCTGTATCAGAGCCAAGCAAGAACTGCTTCATTTCAGCAGCCATGACAAACAAACCAGCTGCCTGAATCAGAACAACATTACAGTGTCTTCAAAAGGCCAACACCAAGCTCTCAGCTCCATATAATATTGAAGGCGACAGTAGAGTTTGTTGCCAAAGTTGATCTTAATCTATTATTTGCTCCTTTTGGCTACAAAAGGTTGGCAGTTGTTATTATCATCCACCATAGGCCACTATCTTTTTTTGGACCAGCTGATTTAGTTTGTGTAATCTGTTATTAGTGGTACATTACTTTCACAGTCACTTAATTTTGCTCATTTTAATTCACTATATTCCATAATATTACATAATTTATATTTTATAGGCTACTTATTTCATGCCCACATTTCATTCTGCTCATTATATGTGTTATTCAAGTGTGTAGACAAAAAAAAATCATTTATTATGCAGTTTTTGTATTTCTTTTTGCACGCTACAGTATAAGAAATCACTGAATAGGAAAAGAGCTCACTAGTTTCAGCTTGACTGATAATAAGTAAAGACTTGTTTACCAATTGTAAAATCGAGCCTCTCACAATTGTATATTATTTTCCCTGTCTTAGATATTTTGAATAACTCATCCTGCTGAAACAATATTTAGTCTGAGCACTTATCAATCAGCAAAGCACTGAGCCTGGCAGGTTATTGCACAATTAATCAAACCAGCAATAACCATTAACATGCACACAGCAGCATGACTTGTCTTCCCTTAAACAGGGTTTTTTTTGTTTTTCTTTTCGCTTTGCCTTCCACTGGTAGAAAGCATCCTCCACAGTATTAAAATCAAGGTGTCTTACTACAGCTGATTAATTGGCATCAGTGATCCCTCTGGGTCATCTTGTTCCTTAATTCATTTTCCAATCCCAAGAGAACCATAGCCCACCCACACAGATGTTTTCAGTTATACACTGCCTGACTAGACCTCTGAACTCCATTCACTTAGGTCACAATTAGCTCCAACTCCAACTTCTACCTGAGCAGAGGTCTAATCAGCCACTAACCGGAAACACCTGTGTAAGTGTGGAGGACCTTTAAGTAAAAAAGGTTCTGTCCCCTCTTCAGGGATAGTGGTTGTCATGAGTCCTCCAGGAAGCCGATGTTTCAGCTGTGTTTTTTGTAATATCATACAAATCTGCAAATCAGAACAGTAGCAGAGAAGCTTTTATTTTACTTTTATACTAATGAAGTTAGTATAAAGTTAGTAAAAAAAAAAATCTAAATATCGCTGAGACGTTTTTACACTTGGCTGAGGTAGACAAGTTGGCGTAACGACAAAAACTTTGGGAAAAAAAGGAAAAGCGACAAAGTCCAACAGAAAAAACTTTAGAATAAATGATAATGTACATGAAGCATGTGACTTAAAAGTCACTCTGGCTTCTGTTACACTGAAGAGATAACAGAGAAGATGGAAAAATGGCAGTAGGCATTAAACAGCAGATGCTCCTCAAATTAATACATGAAACAAACAAATGTCATACACAACATGAGGACACACAATGTTTCCTCATGGTTTTCCACTGTTTGAGGTTTGACTGATGTCCTTTGAATGACATCATCTCATTGCAACTTTCTATTCTGCAATGGATTAGTGGCACCCAACTGGAACTGCTTGGAACTGCAAGTGCAATCGTTCTTCAAGGATTTTTTCTTGTATCGCGATACCATACTTTATCATTGACTAAAAAATGAATCAAATATCAAAATGTCTTATTTTATTATCCTGGTGGAGTGAGTCAATAAACCATTTCCTCTCCTACCAGCTAAAGGTTCCCTTGAGCAGGGCTCTCAGCTGCTCACTGATTGACACCAGTTGACTTGTGCTGTGACACCTCTCAATTTTTGCATGGGGTGGTGGGGGTGACCCATCAGTTACAAAAGGCTGCTCTTGGCTTCATCCCAGTCGTCAAGAGAGCTGAGTCATGAACCTCCTCATACCATTAAAATATACAGTAATCCTTCTTCACCTCGTCCTGTTGTCGTTCCATCTCTGTAATGCAAAAAACATATTTCTTTGAACAAACATTCCAGCCTCAGGCCTGCCTCAAACCTTATCCCATGAAGCTAACAGACAGTCAGGCTCCAGGATTCCTTCCATCATACAGTGCTGGCAGAAACTCATCTATGCTGGCAACCTAATCTTAAGCTCTATTTGCTAATGCCTGGTCCTTCCTCAGAGCCCAGCAATAAAAGCTAACTGTGATGCTGTGTTTCACAGCTCATTTGAAGTGAGCATGTCTCTGTGGTCATGAGACTGTAGACACATCGAGCTCTAAACCCCAGAACTAATGTGGAGCAGCTGTCAGATCCTCTGCACAACAAACATCCCTCTTTCGACTCAGTTGGCCAGTTCCACTCTATAGAAAACACACACCTATCAGAGCCACTTCAAGCTGTTAAAGGTTTAATACTATGCAGCATGATTCAAGCAGTCTCTAGCCTGTTTTTCACAGGCCTGAGATGACTATTTAGTCCTCTTTATAACTACATGGTCTGCTGCACATAGGCATTATACTTCAGTGGTTCAGGTACTGAAGCATTGCAATTAATGTAATTGGGACATCAAATGTATGACAACATAGGTCATTAACTTAATTAGTGAAAACATCCACATCATCCTCGTCATTATAGATATATAGAAATATAGCCAAAGAACTGATTTTGACTTGGAAACATGATTTTAGAAAATTGATGTGTTGACTAACTTAATCAATAAATAATAATAATAAAAATCTTATTAAGCCAAAATATCAGGTTCTTTATCTCCACTATTTTTCATCATTATGATAAAACAAATTGTTGAAGTATGATCATGGTTTAGTGTGGTGCTCCCTGTTTCCCACAAGAGTATTGACAAGAGTATTGTAGCACTGAGGCAATTATAATAATTGGCTATCTCCTGCTGTAGAAGCTGGATACATCAATGTAGCCAATGGGTCTATTGACCTTGACTGACACATACATGAATACACGTACAGTCATACGTGCAAATGATCTCACACACACACACACACACACACACACACACACACTCTCTCTCTCTCTCTCTCTCTCTCTCTCTCTCTCTCTCTCTCTCTCTCTCTTTCACTTTCTCTCTCTCAGTACTTTTGGCATATAGTTAAATTGAGGTCTAAGTAGGATGGTGACTACTATGCTCTGTGGGGTTTGCTGTAAAGTCATGTAGATAAATGTGAATGGTACATACAATTAACTACTAAGACTGAAAAATTGTCCCCTATTTGAATTTTCAAATGAAGGTCTGTTTTTCCTTCATGTGAATCACATAATGAGAGACGAGATTTTACAGATTGCATTTATCAAGACAATGGATTAATAAGTAATAACTTGTGTGTGTTCCTCCTGTTTGTGTTTAGGTATGATCTGAGAATCTGTGACAAAATTGTAAAGCTAATATTCTTTTTTTGTCTTTCAGAGAGATGATCCTTTTCTGGAGGAAGACCACTGGATTTAAAAGTATTAGTGCATCTCTGAGTGGACTGTGGTTTTAGTGATTGTGAGCTGGGCTCTCACTGTCAAGCACAGGTTGATTGTGCTTGGCTCACCACCGCTGTATAAAAAACAGTCCACAGGATTGCCATCCATGGTTTCTGCCCTAATCAAGACTATATCATCCTACATTGAAAAGATTTGCAAAGGAATGTTTACAAAGAAATTGGCAAACCCAATAAAGAAGAAAGAGAGAAGCGAAAATAAAGAGCCTAAATTGACCACTGATTTGCAAGCACACAATCTAACTCTCTCTACTACACTGAAGACTACAGTGAAAAAGATATCCAAATGCTCTTCGGCACGTAACATATCGCTTGAAGAAGACGACGGAAAGAACGACTGCTCATCCCTGTCACCCACTTTCAGTTATCGTGTAGCTATAGCAAATGGACTCCCAAAAAACTCTCTTTTTTTGAATAATAATGAAAGCATCTTTCCAGAGGTTCTTTCGATTGATAGTAGTTACTCTGACTCTTTGAGTGAGACAAAACCTATCCGGAGACTGGATGAGCATAAATCACACACTATGCCTGTAAGACGAAACAGGAAGAGCCTCATTAGTTTGGCTCCCTCTGATGGCAGTTCTGAGGGTGAACGAGTGGAGCGCTCCAGTCTACACACACTTAGACTGGGTGCCCTCCGCAAGTTAAGAAAATGGAAAAAGAGTCAGGAATGTGTCTCCTCAGACTCTGAGGTGAGCAACTGGAGGAAAACCCTGGGCATCCGGAGCAAGTCCTTGGACCGTGCTGGACGGCAGCAAAAGAGTTCAACCCTGGAGCCTGGTTCCTCCTCCACAGGTTGCATTAGTCAGACCCAGGATGTTATGGAGATGATCTTTAAGGAGCTTCAAGGGATCAGCCAGATAGAGACAGAACTGTCTGAACTGCGTGGCCATGTCAATGCCCTAAAAAGCTCCATTGATGAGATCTCCAGTAGTGTGGAAGTAGTTCAGAGTGAGATTGAGCAGCTTCGCTCAGGATTTGTCCAGTCTAGAAGGGAAACACGTGATATCCATGACTACATAAAACAAATTAGCCACCAGGCCAATAATTCAACCTTGCGGTTCCTCAATGTTCCCGAAGAAAGGGCAGAGAAAACAGAGAGTGTAATATATAAAATACTAAAAGACAAAATGGGTTTCATCGATGCCCATAAAACAATAAAAATTGAGCTTGCTCATAGGTTAGGGCAACAAAGAGAATGTTCTAATGCAAAACCTCGCCCTATTATTGTCATTTTTGCAACCACCCAAGATAGGGATTTAGTGTTGAAAAAATGCTATAAACTTAAAGGAACAGGCATTACAGTCTCTACTGATAGCTTAACTCATGATGGAAAGGAGAGAAAAGACAAAACAATGTCTTCCTCACAAACCTATGAAAGCATGGATTTAAAGGTCTCAGGAAAGGATAAAGTAGTGGAGAGTGATGACTGGGACTCAATGGACAGTGATAAAGAATTGGATGAATTAAGCAGAAATAAATATGCAATGGTGATTTCAAAGCCTGTTCACAAGAGTAAATCAGAGAAGAGGCGATCTCATGACCATAGCCGGTCAGGAGAAGAAGCAGGCTACTCAGGCACAGTTCACTATGCTGATGACTCTTACTATGACCCAGACAAGCATGCCAAGGCTTACTACTCTGATTTGACCCCTGGTTGGCTTTCCCAGAGTGACTATTCCACCCCTAAACTCAGCCGCTCTGAGTCTGACTGCTCAAAACTTTGCCAGTCATACTCAGAAGACTTTTCTGAGAGCCAGTACTTTACACGGGCTAATGGCTGCTCCCTGCTGTCCTCCTCAGATCAGGAGCTGTGGCAGAGAAAACAAGAAGACATGGCCTCCTCATGGTATGCTAGCCCCAGTCACCCACTCAGCAGTGAAAATCAAACCTTTGAACACAATGAGGTTGAGACAACAGAAACTATTGACAGTGGGGTGAGCAATGGACTTGTCTGCATGTCCGGGGACAGAAGCCACTACAGTGGCTCCCAACTCTCTCTTCAAGGTGATCTATCACCCTGGAAAGACTGGCATCATCTGGAGCAGGGTGCTGACTCTGGTTTGGAAGCCTCCATAGAGGTCAGCAGTCCCTTTGACCCATCAACCATCCCTGGTTTTCCAGAGAACATCACAAAATGTCAAGAGGTTGATTTACAATTTGAAGGAGATGAAGAATTTATGATGCTCGACAGAGAATCTTCTCTGCCACCTATAACCACCCACATCATTCCTCCCATCACAGAGCGAGAGTCTGTTATCAAGACATCCACTCGGCAGTCCAAAGAGGGATGTAAGGTGACCACAAAAGAAGGCACAAAAGTATTGTCTAAAGATGCCCCTAAAGCTGCTGCTAAGGTGACACATAAACAAACTAAATTGGCTCCTAAAGAAGAAACCACCAAAATATTGCCAAAGGAAAGTCCCAAGGTAACTGCTAAGGTTTCACCTAAAGTGACACCTAAAGCAGCTCTGAAAGAGTCACCTAAAGAGTCACCTAAAGAGATTCAGAAATCAGCAGCTAAAGAAACCGCTCAAGCCCTCCCTAAAGACAGTCCTAAACTAACATCTAAAGACACCACAAAGCCCATTGTTAAAGAGGTATCTAAAGTGACATCTAAGGTGATTTCTAGTGAGGGTGCAAAAGTAACTCCTAAAGTGGCCCCAAAAGATAGCCCGATAATGACTCCTAAAGAAAGTCCTAAAGAGTCACCTAAAGACAGCCCTAAAATAACTCCAATTGAGAGCCCTGCCTCAACCCCTAAAGAATCACCCAAAGACTCTCCTAAAGAGTCCCCTAAAGTCATTGCTAAAGAGCCGCCACAAGTTGCATCTAAAGAAGGTCTGAGGGTTGCTGCTAAAGAGGCTCCCAAAGAAGCTGCAAAACTACCCCCAAAAGAGGCCCCAAAAGAGATGCCGAAAGTAGTATCTAAGGAGACTAAAGTACCCACTAAAGAAGTTTCTAAAACTCCACCTAAAGAACCTCCGAAGGTAGCCCCTAAAGAGAGTCCTAAGGTGCCCCCAAAAGACACTCCTAAAGCAGCCATGACAGAAGCACCTAAAGTAGCACCTAAAGTAGCCTCTAAAGACACCCCTAAGGAAACCCCCAAAGTAGAAAAATTCCCTGAATTGGATGTCAATCACAGCTTTCACCAGCCCCAGGGTAAGTCTACAACTATGTACCGCAGTCAGAGTGAGATTCGAACAGAGAAGGTTGAGGAGGTTCCTAAGTCTTGGAGCAGCAGGCTCAGCATAGATCTCAGTGAGAAGTCCTTTGGATTTGGTTTTGGCTCTACACTGCAGAGGGCTAAGTCAGCTCTGGAGGTTGTTTGGAAGTCTGGCTCTCAGACTACCCCTGCTCCTCCTGAGGAGCCCGCCAACTCCTCTTCATCATTTATGGGACGTTTCCGCACCATGTCCACCTCCGCTGCAAATAACTCTAGTACTACAATAGACTCAGATGCCTACACGGAGCCTGTCTTCTACAAGGCAGAGGAAGAGACAACAGGAGCAGAAGCAAAAGCTGGTGAACAACCCGTGGACAATGAGACCCACTATGTTGAAGTTATGGAGCAGGTACTAGCTAACTTGGAGAACAGAACTAATGCTAATGAGACAGAGGAGACAGATGAGCCTGCACAGGAGTGTGAGACTTCTCAGGACTATGATGTGTCTGTTGACATTGAGGCATCTCAAGATAATGCTTCTCAGGATTTTGAGGCTTCTCAAGCTTTTGAAGCTACAGAGGACTATGAGGCAAGTAAAGAGGCATGTGTTCTGGAGTATGATTGCAGTTTGGATGAGCAGTATGATGAAGAGTACAGTGAGGATTATGAAACCCAGCTCACCGAGGACACTGCTGAATATGACGCAATGGTGGAGTATGTAGATGTAGAAGAACCGGATGAGACTGAGGACAATGATGTGACAGAGGAGATGGAAGAGGGTGATGAAGAGTTAGAGGAGATAGATGAGATAATAGAAGAGGCCGTGGAGGTGTCTGAAAAAGTGGAGCAACAGCAGGAGGATGAAAACAAAAATGTTCCTGAGGAGAAGCCCACAGAGGCCCCACCCAAGAAGCGTGTTCGACCCACATTCAAAGAAGCGGCACTCAGGGCCTACAGGAAACAGATGGCTGAACTGGAGCAGCAAATCCTGGCAGGGGGTATGACTCTTCCCTCCTTTTTGTTTGTCAGTTCGTATTGTTTTATAAAGCTTTACATTGCCAATACATGGCAGGTCATACCTGTGTTTTTCTATAGCACATATAAATAACAGTAACTACTCGTCAAAACAAAACACATGGGACTTGAAGAATTATATCTATTTTTGTTACAGTACATCAACTACAAATTGTGATTATTTATCATAACTTTACAGGAATAGCCAACATATCCACAGCAGCTGTTTTGAAAACTCTTTGTTGGTACATTCGTTTGCTCTCTGAAATTTGTCAGAAAAGACAAACAACAAGCAAAAATGGAGATTAGGGAAAGGGCCATGTGAATCTATGTCATGTGTAACACTGAGTAGATACACTGCTGTACCTTGACCACAGTTGACAGGAGCCTCCTTGAACACAGCAACAAAGAAACTGCCAGTGGATGTGGCTGTACAGCAACATGTGATAAGCAATAGTAATAACCTAATAACAAGAAAACAACAAGAAGGAAAATGAGTGAGGATGGTCAATTTCCTAAGTTTTATGTTTTAATGTAAAGAATACATCATTTTAATTAATTATGTAAAACATACATAACTATTGGTATGGTCTGTTAATTTTCTACATCCAGTAGGTGCATGGTGTTGTTAGTGGAAGTCTGAATCGTAGTGTATGAATTTAATTTTGCCGAGACAAGCTCAAGACTTGAAACTTGGTGGTTTGATATTGTTGGATTTATGAGAACATTCCACTTTGATCCACTTGAAGGATGACTCTTTGAATCAGTCATTTGTTTTGAGTTGAAAAACTGAAGAGGGGACTCTCTGAATGTGGATAGCAGTGTTATTTGTGCTATTGCTTTTGTATTTGTATTCTCATTGCACAGCTTTAGATTATTTTGTAGTGGTCTGTAGCTCAAGGGATCAGACTGTCAAACAGGTTTTCTGGAGGTTTGTCATCTATCATCAAAATTTAATACACTGTAAAAGCTACAGTGGAGCTGGACTCCAGCACTACCATCAGTTATTCAAAATGAATAAAACCATGACTACAGTCTATTATTGGGTGACATTGTGATGGCAGACAGCTAAAGCAAGTCTGAACATAAGGTCTGCATATATTGACTTACCACCCAGAATGTTTTGCATGTCAATGATTTTTGCATCATATTTTAAGTTTGAGATATATAGTCTCTACATGTAGCAGAATATGGGGCCAGTGCTCTCATATGTCTTTTTGTATTTTTTCTTTCTTTCACCGTCGTAATTTCCTTGAATCAAAATATTTTGTAAGTGATGGGTCAGCACTTACTTGAAAAGGAGATTTAAAATGTGTCATGGGTGTACAAATGGCTGTGATTGATTCATTGAAGGAAGAATTGTCTTTCTACTGGTATGAAAAAAAGAGACTAGGGAATTTCCACTCTTACTTAAAATGAAAAAGCTCTTGACCTACATATGTAACTGTGGTACTCGTGGTGAGGTAGGCACTGTAGTTCAGGGAATACAGGCTGCACCTGAAGACTAAAGCTATGTGACAGATGTGTGCACAAACATTTTCAGTGGCCACATTCACCAAACAAACCTGCAGATAATAAATTCAGTACTGTTATTTGCTTAAACTCTAAAATTAGGGGATCTTCCTCCTCTGTCATACAGCTGTAAGTGACCATTCTAAGACCAATAAACTGCAGCTAATATGAGGTATTACAAGGTAAGATAGAAGTGAAAGTACACTATAAGTTATCCCTTGAATTATTACCAGAGTCCTACATAGATAATACATCATCATTTAAATTATTCCATTGAATTTAAATGTAGCACCACAGCTTTTGCAGACACATTAATACCTGAGTATCCCCTGAGGGCAAAATATATAAGAACATAGGCAGAAGGGATGCATCAATAATTCTTGTAGAAATGAAGGCCCTACTGATAATAGATTTAAAGGCTTATTGTGATAATGATTTTAGAGAGTAAAAAAAAGTCAGGTACAATATGTAGGCCTACATTTGTTTATTAATATGACAAATAACAAATGTGGTTACTAAAGAATTGCAAACAATATACACAAATTTTACACTTGAAAAACAAACTTGTCAACGCTCGCTTATGAAGGATTTCTGTAATGGCAACATAAAGCTAAACTACAGGCCATCTTGCGATTGGATCACACCAACTGTGACCCATGAGTACCACATTATTACATGAGTGCTCAGTACTCATGGATTAGACCACACCCAATGTCGAACTTGGCTTTCATTTTGATCTTAACTACACACCTGTAAAGTTTTGTGACTGTATCTTGCACGCTTGTGACAATATTTGTCCAGAGACATATAAACTGTGACATAAACATATTAACAGTGACGCTGCTTTTGTTGGACTACCAGGTGAAGAAGAGTTGATCTTGAATTACTCATTGTTGAACTGTGTATGTGCTAGGTGAGGTGGTCTTGTCTATATTGCTCAGTAGGGTTACCTGCCTCTATGAGGTGTGACATATGAGTTTGTCACTTTACAGTGTAAAAATATTTTGGTTGAGACAGGAGGTCATGAGAAAAAATAAGAGTTTTTTTTCTGTCTACAACTAACTAGCTTTGCAAACTTGCTGGGGCAGATGATTTATGTACTAGAAAAGCTTAACATTCAACAATCAGACATAATATGACAGAGCAGGTTTTTACACACATTTTGATTGTCTACATAAAATATGGTCAATTCTATGTGACTTCAAAGAATAGTCATCCCAGCAATCCTAGAAATTGACATTACTGTCACATATCTAAACTTTGACTCAGACTCTTTCAGTTGCTCTTACAGAGTTGATGGAAACACATCCAAGATGTGTTTTTGTGACATTGGGGGCAATTTTTTTAAATTCATTATACTACTGATGGAGATACAGCCACAGATGGAAGACGCACATGCATACTCTGTACTCCCCCTCATTAGCTTCATGCCTTCATATCTTGTAGCTGATGTGTGTTCGCCATGCTCGTGCTCTGAAGCGTGCTGGCTGGTCAGGGTGGGAGCTGTGAAGGGAGTCTCAGCAGTGCTGCCACTCCTGCCAGGCCTGTCTTCAACTGGCTACAGCAGCGTCCGTATTCAGATGCTAATTCACACTCCCAAGGGCATGCTGTAACCAGGTCAGCCTTGCTTGGAATATTTATAGAGGTCTACTGCTAGTGAAGTTTGCTGCTTGCTCCTGGGGGAGCAAAGGAGGTAGACCCTCTTTATGCTTAGTGCGCCATTTCCAGAGAAAGCGTTGATATGTAAAATGCAGATGCAGGGAATGAAGAGTCTCTGTTGTTGTTTTAGGAGACACCATCCAATTCAAAGCACTGACTGATATTATATTGTTGTTTTCTCCTGACTGTTGTGAACAGGGAAATCCCTTTCTCCACAGTTTACGCTTACAACTTGGAAGAGCTATAACTCCAGGTTGCAATACAATACCGCTGGGTTTCAGACACTTAAACACAACACCCCTTCTCTGATTACGGTGCTTCCAAATGATTCTTATTATTATCATTATACTTTTCCCCCTAAACTTGCACTAGGATACTTCCTTGACTACTCGGATTTAACAAAACAGGCATATTTCTTTGATTAGAGGAGGGCCAATAACACATTTTACCCCAATGCTCTATTCCTGGCTCATACCTACAGGGATTCTATTTTTGTGCTTAAATTGAACTAAGTTAACATAGTTAAAACAAGACTAGGCCAAAACCTAGTATATGGCAGGACTGTGTCCTATTTGCATTCTGCCTAATGTCAGCTGGTTTCAGCCCTTTATTTGTTTGCTTCTCTCCTACTCTTTGTGTTAACATATACAGTATTTTAATACAGCCAGATTCCCAATAAAACTGTTCTCATTTACATGCTTTCTGTTTGTTTTGTTAGACAACGGCACAGGTATGAAATAGTGAAACTATATTGCTATATATTTTACTACTGTGTACAAGCTCATGTTACAGGCCCATACTGAAATTACAATATGTGATGACAATAGTGATCTATTACAATTACAAATAAACATTGCCCAAATCTAGCTATTAGTATGGAGCTATTAGTAGATTTTGGACTCTTATGGAAACGCTGGTCTGCACCTCAGTATACTATACGTGTGTATGTTTGTGTGACTGTGTCCGCATAAGAACACATGTTCCTGTGTGTGTTGGAGTAGGGGTCAGTCCTTTTTGTACTATCGGCCACATGCAGGCTTTTCTGCTCCGATGAGCTCTGACCGTGTGTGTCGGCATTGAAATTCAGGATTTACTGCTGCTGTTGCTACCTCAACACTTTTGCCCGCACACACACACGCAGAGGTTTTCAACCAATCAATGACATTTTTGTTCCACAGATTTAAGGTACCTGTGAAATGAGGTTTATATCAGAGCTCTACAGACTATCTTTGTGGTCTGGCTTTATTTAGTGACTTGCTGGTGGAGGAGATGACTCTATCTTGTACAGCCATGCTGAAAGTAGCTTAGCTGATCGCTCGCTGTCCATGGTACCCACTTGGAGCTTAGCTCCTCTTTGAGTGCTGCGTCTCTACGTGCTGCTTTTGCTGGCACCTCACCCAGCGAAAATATACTATTAAATTGTACCTTAAATGTAGTGTCTTTACAAAAATCAGCATTTAAAAAAAATAATATAACCTAATTATCTGTGGAGCTTCTCAGTCATCCAGGCCATGGGTTTCTAACTGAGATTCTTGGAGACATTTCACCTTTCATTGAAATGGCTTCTTCAGTTCTAACTGACTGGGGAGTTGCAAGCAGTTAGAACGGAAGAAGCCTTTCGGGTGAGAGGTGAAACATCTTCAAGAATTTCAGCCAAGTCCAATTGCCTTCATACAGCACTTAGGGAGATATACAACCTAATTGTATCATGTTGACTAGAATGCACTTTTAATGTTTTTAAAATATCATTGCCTTCATGAGGACCACTCATCATGAAAAGATGTGCACTTGTGGTGAACACTAATGGCTATATAAAACACTCTGGATAATAGCATCCACCAAATATTCCGCACTGTGTTCTCAATCAATGCACAGGTCCAGAGTTATTGCTATTTTAATTGTTATCAATTAATATTTTTATGATGCAATTCTTTTGTCAACTTTCAAGTAAACAGACAAAACAAAATCAAACAGATAATGGGAACATTAAGGAATGAAACAAATTTACACTGCCTTATTCTGGATTAGTGTTAAAATAACTTCATATCAACAACAAACAATGTATCATGTCGTTTTAATCAGATCAGCAATTTGATCTTTCTCTTGTGAACAGCTGTTTTGCATTTGTAGCACATTAGATCATGATTATGCTGCCATTTATCACCCATGGATCAATAGCACAGTAATTACACCTCTGCAGTCTTGCTTATTTAAAGGGCCTGCCATCTCGCAGTTCATCTCTAAAATGGCAACATGATACCAACCGCTTATGCTTACCTAATGTCCCATGTCTCCATAGCTATGAGTGTTAATGCAGGTAATGCTGTTGATCAAAGGCATCATTTTTTAATTTGTGCTGCATTCATTTAAATTACTCTATGTTCAAGAACTGATCTTAATATTTCAACCTTGTGTTGTATAGCAGAGCTTCCTACTGTATCCGGTATTCCTCTGTTCATAGCGATTCTCCCTGGGGCACTTGTTGACTCTCCATTTATGCATAAACTGTTTGGCAAAACAGAATTGTGTCATCGGGCAGTAATGGTAGATTAGTGTCCTAAGTGTCCTAACTAAGTGTGTGTATTTTCTACTGAACTGCTCCTGTCTAACTCTCCACCCTCCTGTCATTTTCTCCTTCCAGACACCAGTGCTTTGGATACTCAGGTTTTAAGTCATTGTTTATCTGTTTTCATATATAACCACTTAGACACTTGTGATTTCCTTGCATGTGCATGTGTTTGTGTGTGCGTTAGTTCATGTGTCTTTGTGGTATTTGGTGAGATGGTGTGTTTGTGTCGCATCCGCCTTGGTGTGGTGTGTTTGTGTTTCTGTAGATAAATTGAAGTAATATGTGTAGGTATGAAAGGATGAGTACAGCATATGCCTTTGAGCCATCTTGCTGTCACTTTGTGCTGGTTATCCTACTATTCCTCTCTTTTCAGAAAATGATTTGTGTTTCAAACTGGACATTTTGGTCAGTGAGGAGGGAGCATTACACAATAGGCAGATCTGGCCTGAAGCACCAAGAGCGGCAAAACTCTCGGTCTTGAGCCCACAAATTACATTGATGTGGAATAATTTGGTTTTTTGCCTGTGGTGCTTCCCTCCCTTCTCCCTGTGCTGTACTCCTCCTCGCCTATCATTTATCTTATCCTGAATTGACCTCCAAATGTACTGTATTTTCCCAAGTACATTTTGTTAGACTGTGTGTGCTTTTGTTTTAACCTTACTGCAGTGTGCTTTGTGTTAAGATGTGCATGCTTACCTTGTATTTCTTGTCTTACGTTTTTGTATGTCTTCTCTCTGCAGGCTCGCAGTCTTTTGGATCCTAAAGTGCTGGGCTTGCAGTCTGGAGGGTGAGTTGTGGCTCACGTCCTGATCTGATCACTTCACAGTTACACAAATCCGAGCTGCTGTGTTGTTTTCTACCCCACTGCTGAGGCATATAGGGAGCAGAAATGTTAATGAAACATGCTGATTCTCTGGCATGCAGCCCCAGTTAAGGTATCTTGGGCCTTGTTTTGTGACATACACACAGAGAGAAGATGAATATACAAGATGCCTGATGATTTCACAACATCTGTAAAGGAATTTATCCCATTGGTTTCACATATCTGACTGATTTCTTAGTAAGAAATGTTTATTAATGGTTAATTATGTAAGCGTACGTGAAAAAGCCAACTGTTGTCATATGTCAAGAGAGAAAATAATAATCATATTTACCCCAGCTCATGCAATGACTATGCAGCACACATTGTGCATAAAAGCAGCAAGAGGTAGGTGCCCTGGGGTGAGGCAAGGGCCTGCGCAGCTCTTGACGTTGTGTTTCTTTAGGGTCACACCACTGATGTTGCTGAGAGGGCTGACGGAAAAGCTTGAGGAGCTTTAGTGCGGAGGCATTGGGCCTTGATGTCATGTTGAGGTCATTAGAGAGGCTTTGAGTGACAGTTGAGGTGATGCCACTGAGAGCCTCACGGGAAAGGAAGTAAGACTGATGGGAAAGCAGTGAGGGGGCCCATGGATTGTGCACAAGGGAAGTTGGAAGACCTCTGAAAGTGTCAATTTTTGATGCGTGGAGTCAGTTATTTGCATAGTTTTTGCTGCTGTGGTCCTTCACTATTTTGTGAATAACATCTTCAGTATTCATAGAGTGTAATACAAATCCAAGGATAGGTATAATATGTATGAGTAATAGCAGGTCCTCAGAAACACTCTACAAATTGAGATAACATGGAGGAGGGGGAGTCTTTGGGAGCAACAGAGGGTGAGAGGGATTACAAGCAGCTCCAGTGTGGGTGGTCTGCACCATGCAAAGTGAAGAGGAAGGGGTGAGACAGGTTAGGTAGGAGGCATGATCCATGGTGTTTGCCAGCTGTATAAATCATGACCCCCCCCCTTTTTTTTTACCGTAGTAATGTCTCCCCTAGCATGGCATTATTATGATATTAATACATCTTAAATCTGTCTGCTTCTCCAGGGCTGGCAGTATTCTTTATGGTATTGACAGCATGCCAGATTTACGCCGCAAGAGGACAGTGCCTCTTGTCCGAGACCTGGTGAGTCATCTGCCTCAACAAGGTTATGTGTGATTTATGTCAAATCTATCTGAGTGACCCCGCATTATACCACACTGGTGGAATCCTATCCTGTGTGAGTATGGACCCTTGCTGAGGACAATAATAACTTAACTGGCAAGCTGATAAAATATGATGGTGTTTTAGAGTGACAGTGATTGCTTCCTGTTTCTTAATATCTTTAGTACTAAAAAAAATTACTTTATATTCTTTGAAGTGAAGTCTCTGTAACAGTAATGATTATTAAAAGATAACTTAGTCCTTGTTTGTGATTTTAATTACAAGTTTGTTACAGCACACAATGGGGATGATGATGATGATCAAAATACTTACCTCTCACATGTTGACCTGCTATGCAAAATTAAATAGGTTTTAAAAAAGTCACATAAACTTTAATTGTGATTAAAAAAAAAAACAAGCCAGTGAAGAGTTGATTGGTGATAAAAGCAACATCTTTAAACTCTGGCTATTTAGTGTAGAGCACTTCCTTCAGGGAATGTTAAATGTACCCTTAGCCATAACTCTATGGCTTGATTAATTAGCCTAGAGAGGGTGTTTAAGACATTGCATCACAGTGATGCTCTGCCATTTGTTTTTATTGCGACATAATGTGTTATAACATATCCCACAGAGAGGCCTGTTGCAATACAGTCCGCTTTAGCACTGTGCCACATGGTTAGTCTTTCTGAAAGACAACAGGCTGTTGTGACGCCAGGAGTATTCATGTCTATAACTGTTTGTTCATTATGTTCTGCATTAGTATCTGTCTGTCTTGTGTATGTTTGTTTCTCATCTTCATGTATTTTAGCCAAAACAATGGAACTATTATCGCACTTTATTAATTTAAATATCTTAAAAACAACCTGTTTAATACATTTTACCCTTTAAAGATTTAGGTTTTCTTGTGAAATAATACAAATAGCATTTTTTGCAAATGATAATGCAGCTTGATGTCATACACATAGATGCTGATGAATGTTTATATCACAGTGAACAACATGAGTTGATGCTGTATTTGTCCATATCTCTCATGAAATTAATAACCAACAATGTCTTGGTAAGTATGGGTTGTCGTTTTTTATTTTTTATTTTTTTGGATTTTGCGTGTATATTTGCCATTCCGACATAGACCCATAACAGCTATGGGTGATATTTTTCAGTGAGTTGTCAGATTTCACCCTTGCCGATGCTTGGCCATTTTTCTTCTTCTTTTTTTTTTTTTTTTTTTTTTTTTTTTTTTGTTTTTTGTTTTTTGCTTTTTGTTGCCTGGCAGGTGTCGAAAAATTATATTCAACTTGAAATGTTGACAACTCAACCTAAAAATATATCCGAGAGACTTCATTGACTTCTGATTTAACTGTGTGAGGCTTTTAAATCATGTAAAAGTGACACTGAGTAAGCCTTTTACACTTGGGATGAAGTCACTAGTCAGCAAACTAATTGGTCCCCTTTCATGCCTCTCCTTTGTCAATGTCCCACATTTGCTGTGTGAGTGCTTCAGGGCAGCAACAGCGTTTGATTGGAACGGACAGCAGGGTTCCCCCACATTATGGTGGGATGCAAAAAAATAAACAAACCAAAAGAAAAAAAAGGGAGTTGAAAATCAATTCACAAAGCACTGAACGCTATATTGTATCTTAATAGATAACATCTGGACAGAGGGTCATATTGTATTGCCCGCAGCAACCTCAGCAGTGCTGGTGCATGTTGATAAACTTACATCAACACTCACAGTTCATGTAGAGGTCACGTTCCCTCCTACATTCTCCATGGCTTCCATGGATCTTTACCATAGCTGGGCTGTGCAGACAAGAGGGTCGTGGTAAAGACTGATCCAATATTGTCAGCTGTCCATGTCTGCATTCCTGTTACGTAACTTACTCCAGTATGGGATTCATGTTTTATCAATTTCTGGTCACCCAGACTCAATGGATATTAATATAAGAGTTAATTTTCACTTGTGTATCCGTGTGCGTCTGTGTGCGTGGTATCTCTTTGTGTTTGTGAGAATGCCTTGTGTGGGCGTGTACTGTTTTATGTCACGAGTACGTTTGTGAATGTCTGAACAAGATGTGTGTGTGTGTTTTTAAGTGTGTGTGAGTGCGAGTCGGTGTTGTATAGTACAGCTGGCTTCACCCATACATGAGTGTGTGCGTCTTGTGTTTCTCTGTTTGTGTCAAACTAATGTGCAGAGCAGACAGCAGAAAATATGATCAAAGCTTCATCCAACAGAGAAGTGAATATAAATGCCAAGCATGACTGCAGTTTAGTAACCTCTAATGCATGAGTGGATAAAGAATCATGCAACGGCTGTATAGTCTCTCCTGATGAATAGTTGAATCTTTCTAGAGCTCTGTGCCCTAACCAGCAGTCCTGCATGGCAGTTGAGACACCTATGCGTTCAGTATGGATAATAAATAGCACAAATTCCTCTGCTGTTTGTGCTTTCAGCATTCACCCTCTCGCTACTTGTCTAATTAAATGTCTTGATTTCTTTCATTCTCTATTCATGGCCTCTCTGGAAATCACAGGCTTTGGTAAGCTTACTTTCTTTGTGCACTTTGATCACCCATTCAGAAGCCATTTATTTGGATGTGTGTTTTAAATGCCGCTATGTGGCACTATGAGATGCTGCGTAAAAGTGCAGAAAGGTAAAATGGGTCAGTGAACTTATCCCTTTTCATCGTCTTCCTTTTCCTCTTCTTCTCTCAGACCCTCACTGCTCGAAAGGCAGGCATCTCGTTCGCTCTGGTGAACCGGTCCACCCTGAATAATGAGGACCTGGTGAGTACTAACATGCTTGCATTGCCTGCATGAAAATCAGTTACTGACTATTGTGGAGTCTTGGTGGGTAATGGGGGGGGGGGTTCTATGGGGACATGGGATGCTGCACCCATGTTCTCATTATTTTTTAGGGAGGTGTTTGGAGAGCAGGATGCTGGAAGTCTGACAATTTTTTTTATAGCTGTGCTGTTTGGTGCAGACATTGTACTTCAGGGCCCGAGATCACGTTGCCAGGAACACAGGGTTCCAAGATGAAAATGAGATGGACTGCATTAGTTACTGGCCTTATTTCTTCAGATGTGGATACAGCGTGCCATCATCTGTCCGTCTGCCTGTCTCTCTGTCTATAATACACACTGCAGTTTATTAAAATGGTCTCTGTGGCCAGCTACTCACTCTTTCTCCTGTGGTCCTTCTGTCAGATCATTTGGCTGAGTTCAGAAATTAAGAGATGGTCCCATCATTTCATCTAGACAATGCCCTGCGATTAATGATAAGTGCTGTGCATCAGGAAGGCAGAGCTACAGAGAAAGGGCAGAATGCTTCAGTCGACGGTGACAGACACTTCTGTGTTGACCTCTAAAGCTTGCTCTGTATTAATTGATTGCAATTCTTCCCTCCCGGAGGGAAAACTGAGGAGGAGGCAAACAGCAGGAGAAAGCAGTTTCTCAGCAAGACAAACAAGCAGACAATTTCATATCCACTTATGTGCAACACGGGGCTGCCTAAGCCTACAAGATTACGAGATTTAAATGTGCTCTGTACATCATGCACGAATATTTCATCTTTTCGAACAAGAGACGTGGCACACAATTTGTGCGCACTGATTTGTGTACTTGTTCATATCACTTATCTATTTCACACACTTGACTTGGTCCTCATGGTACACATGCCCAGTTGCCCTAAAGTGAGAGGGGCTTGGTCGCTTACTAATAGCCATGGGTTTGATTAAAGGAGCTTTAGGGATGAACAGCTCATGTCCCAGATGAGGGAAAAATGACATGATAGATGCAGTGTGTTAATTGGTGTATGAAGGGAGCTGATTCTTGGGTTGCCGTGGCAAGTAAGGCTTGAACTTTAGGGATAGATGTCCAGTATTCTGATTAGGAGCAAAGAAGAAAGAGTCTAGTAATTGGGGGTTGAGGGGAGCTGAGTTCCGAGCAAATGCAGATTGTGCAGTCTTGTTAAGTAGGACGAACAGATGTCAGAGTTTTATCTGCTGCATTAAGTCCAGGAGAGTGCTTCCCTGTGAGGACTACGAGAGTACTCAGTAAACGACCATATGCAGTTTAAGAGTGTCGAGGAGTTAGGCAGGGGAAAGGAGCGTGAGAAAAGGATGGAAGTGAGCATTGAATAAAAGAAGATCAGAGCAGAGAGTGACGAGTTGTCACCATGCTCCCCCTGGCCCTGATTTCACTGATCAGGCAGCCATGTTGAACAATCCCCCCTCTGGTCCCTGGACAGATGTTTGAATCTATTTAGAGCATTTCCGTCTTGCATCCACGTTTTTTCTCCCCCTCTTTCAACTTAATACATTTTAATTAGATTAAACTGTCTGACTCTGTCACTGTGGATGTATAGACCTCCCTTCGATGCTGTTCTCTTTCTGAGTCATGTCTCCCATGTATCTGCTTTTTAGAGCAGAAAGGAACATTATGTGTGGGCCGGCTAACGGCCCGTGTGTCCGCTCAGTGATCTGAGCACCAGAGACTTTTAACTGCGACTGTCAACATAAACTGGGGCCATGCTTACCTGCTGAGACAAAGGCAGGGACTCACTTGTACAAAGGAAGAAGGAAGCCACGATCTGACACAGGTCAAGGAGTATCTGGAAATAAAATGTGATGTGTTGCTTTAAGTCAGTTCAGATCAGCATTCACCATCAGGCTGGTTGTTAGCAGCAAAATAGACTGCACTGATTTTAAAATGCTTTCCTGTGTCATTTTTTTAGTTCTGTGAATCTTGCTAAACATAAAAGCATATTAGGTTTAAAATATTTTCATTGTCTAAATTTAATGCCCAGGTCATGTGGATTCTTTGTTAGGACTGAAATTGTAACATGGTTAACGCAAAGGTTTCGAGGTGTAGAGGGTTGGAAGAAGCTGAGGAGGATGGCACTGTCAATGAAGTGCCTGACAAGGACAATAGGTGGTGAAATTGGAAAGGAGGAGGAGAGATTAGATTCAGCTCTGTCGTGTTTCTCTCAGGCAGAGGCTGCGGCTGTCAATCAAATCTAGCAGTGTCTTGCACAAAATCACCAGGGTTACCTCGCAGTGTAACACATGAGAGTCACACATGCAGCGCTCTCCCCACACAGGCAGCGCAGTGTGACGTGCGGTGTCAGGGCTGACAGTGAGGACTTAGAGGGAGGGAATTTTCAAAAGACAGAAGTAGACTGTGGAAATGAAATCAGTAGTAAAATATTACTTATGCAATGGTCAAAGAATGCTTAGGCAGAAAATTATTTCTACGTTTCACATGCGTAGGACCATTTAAAATGTTTAGTCGCCTGGTAAAATAAAGGCCAAGATAAATCAATTTACTGATAAAAGCTGGAACTGTGAGGTCTCTGCAGTTTCCCACATCATAGACATTTTGGCTCACTCATCTCTTGCGGGCTTTGTCAGAATTAGACAGTTTAGTATTAAATTTGAGGAGGAGAATGCCTCTGGTTGTGGCCCTGGTCTAACTCATGCCTAAGTTGTGGATAAATCTCAGACATCTGCTTTATCTCATCGTCCTCAGATTAAAAGGGAAATCTCTGTCTCCCTATGAGTGTCATTAAAGGTCCTCCAAGGATCAGCAGCCTCTCTGTTGCAGCAAAGTCTCACAATGTTAGATAGCCTTGCTGTACTGTCATCTGGTGTCATTTAATCATCTCTGCGCTTGTGTGTATTTGTGTCTGTGTGCGTGTCTGAGTGGGCCGTGCTGTAGTCTTTGTGGTAAAGTGCAGAGCTGCTGTTCAGGTGTTAAAGCACATTGTCAACACACGGGGGGCTGACAGCAAGCGGGAGGGGTGGAGGAGAAGGGGTGAGGAGTGGAGCGCAGTAGAAGTGGAGTGCAAGTACCTCTCTAGATTTATTTTAACCGCCATACATCTCCTTCTCTTTTTCTGTCACTTTCCCTCTCGCTTGCTCTCTCTCTCTCAATCTGGATAATGCTCACTTTTAAAAACCTTATTTACAGCATCCATTGATTCTGCCTTCAAGAATTGGCAAGTCCCGGCGCTTTTTCCGGTCCTTGTGGATGGAAGGGCTGCTGCAGTAAAGCATTCAATTTGAAGAGGCTTCTGTTACACAGCAATCAGTCTAGACAGGCCTCTAGTCGACTTTAGTATTTGGTCTGAAGGAGATTTCGTCAGTAAACCACTCTATGTGAGCAAAGCCTCTGGGCTAAGGATGCTGTTAATCTAAGCTTAATGAGATACAAGTCTGATTTACTCTCATACAGCTGACTTCTCCATTGATGATAAGGTAGTCAGAAAAGGATCAACAAAGCCTCCTTCATGTTATCTCTTGGAATAATGTAATCTGTTAGATCCCTTTCTCCAAGAAAGCTTGAAAAATGCTGCAGTACTGATAAATGATAGCTGCAGTTTAGAAAAGTTATACTGTGTAATACCCAAGATTAATGCAGAACTGTGTAAAATTCATCTATCTCAGATGCAGAATAGTTTGAATTAAGCCTACTGTGGCAATGTCTCTGTGAATCTTATAAACTTTGACTAAAACAAATTATATCTGGCCAATCCCTCAGCAGGTGGAAAAGTATTTCTCTTGATCTCAACATCTATTGAATGTTTGTGAAAAGCAATTTAAGAGCAAACTTATTTTTTTTTATTAACTTTTGAAGTTGTTATTAAATCTTATTTTTACTCATGGTGCCATGAGAGTTTAACAACATCAGCCATACCTCCTCTATTTCTCTCATCCGCACATCTTTTCCATCTTTGTCTTTATACCCCAGTTATTCTTGCACTTTTTCAATACCCTCTCTTTTTTCAGAAACTACATGTCTTTAAGAAGACTCTCCAGGCCTTGATCTACCCAATTTCATCCACAACACCCCATAACTTCGAGGTGTGGACAGCAACTGCACCCACCTACTGCCATGAGTGTGAGGGGTTGCTGTGGGGCATTGCCCGTCAGGGCATGCGCTGCTCAGAGTGTGGTGTTAAATGTCATGAGAAGTGCCAGGACCTGCTCAACGCAGATTGTTTACAAAGTAAGGAAGTAAATCTCTTTATGTATCATTTGTACATCATCTGTGTGTGTGTGTGTGTGTGTGTGTGTGTGTGTGTGTGTGTGTGTGTGTGTGTGTGTGTGTGAGAGCAAGCAAGTATGTTTTGTGGCCTTAACAGCATCTTATAGAAAAAATTATTCTTAATAAGCTACATTGATTTTCATTCTGCTACATGCTTGATGTAAATTCAAGATCTTATAGCCTCACGTGATTATACCACACACAGAATGGTACTTCATTGTAATATTTTCAGATTAGAACACTATAGTGTACAGCCTATAGTACACATGTTGTTAGGGGGATGTACATCATGTAATAAATATTATATATCTCATCATATACACTCATTACTACAAATGATGTGGAGTATTTACTCTACTCAGTCAGTCACTTTCACTCACTCCAGTCTCCAATCTGCTTTTTCAATCAAGCTCACCCCTGTTGTTACAGCGTAGACTAATGTGAACAATGTGACATGCAGGCTTCAGGATGATCCTCACGGCAATCCTTGCACACCTTAAGTGGATTAGCTGCACCCTGACTGTTGTAAAAGTCAGCGTTTTATAACGGTTTTAGTCTAGCATAACCGTTTTATATAGTTCAGACTGGATTCATCTTTATCACGTTTTGATCTGCACTGCAGATACATGACGCTGATACAGATACAGACCTTCACATGTGCCTCCTTTGTCTCACAGGCATATTCACATAAATAAAGACACAAGAATTTCTCCCACACATGCTCACGCAGTCGTAGTGTGTAGAGTCGTAGTGACATAAATTAGATCTGATTAGGTGCCGGATGCTTTAACACTGTGTTGTACACTCTTCACCCACAAGTAGAGATGCAGTATTTAAGACAAAAAAAAGAAAGTGAACTAATCTTAGTTATTCAAAAAAAATGAAACTATAAGAAATGTGATGAATACATATGATAGATGCCCTGGCACTGTGATGCATGACCACTTTTATTCAAATACCCGAGTGTTAAATATACAGACTAGTGAAGCTAATCACTGTGTCACCCTTTGCTTGTTTCAGGGGCTGTGGAGAAGAGCTCCAAACACGGGGCGGAGGACAAGACCCAGAATATCATCATGGCTATGAAGGAGCGCATGAAGATAAGGGAGAAGAACCGTCCTGAAGTGTTTGAGGTGATCCAGGAGATGTTCCACGTCTCCAAAGAGGACTTCACCAGCCACCTGAAGACAGCCAAGCAGGCTGTGCTCGATGGGACCTCCAAATGGTCTGCCAAAATCAGCATCACAGGTTAGTCTAGTTTTTTTTGATGCCATCAGAAAGTTTCTTCAACTCATTTTAATTTAGAATGACGTCATAATAGAATCTGTTAATTATGATATGACTTTGTTTTTATTAGCTTTAGTTGCATATTAATCAGTCAGCCAAATACTGACAAATGGTTTGTAACTAGCAATGCCCTGATACTGCTGCAGGTGACCCTTAACCTTTTGGACCACGACCTTTAACCTTCTACTCAGTCCTCTGAGTCCAAATCAACAAAACTGTCATTACAAGTCAATCTCATTTTAAATGACAAACATTGTTATTCTGATTAGTATTTACTTGTTATTAGCCTTAAGGTCTTGCTCATTAAGATCTGACATGGAGCCACAAACAGAAATGTACATTTACTTAGAAATAGAAACTGAATTTGATCAGGTGGACTGGGGAGAAGTAATTTGTTGATAATGCTGTGAAGGTTGCATTATTGTTTTGTGGGCAGTAATTTAAGATTATTTTGGTCGTCATATATTTGTGAACTCAGGACACAAATTATTACTCTCATCTACTGTCTACTCGGCTAATTCACCAAGAAAATGACCTGTTTTTAATAACTGAATGAATTTTAAATAGGAGCTCCGTCTGTGACATGTAGTTGTAATGAAAACAAGATACAAGTTGGGCAGTGAGAGAGCTTATCAGGTTGCAAGAATGCTTGCCAAATGTTAAACAGTGGCACAGTAAATACAAAGCGTCTGAGAGGCTGTAGTAAAGAGGGTGTGATGACTTATTATTAGAGTAGAAGAGTACTTGCTGCAGCTGACAGAGATCTTTATGTCTTTTTTGCAGTTCACTAGCATGCTAATTCTGATATATGGTTATACAGATATGCTGAAAGAACTTTGTTCAGTGTAGTTTGGAAATGAGCCCTCAAGAGCTGCACCTTAAGTTCTTTCTGACATGCCAATCGAAATGTCATACCCCTGAGTGCAGTTTGACAGTACAGTACACAGCAATGATGAGAAAGAAAGTAATTTGGGGATTTTTTTAGAGATGTTTTACTCCTTTTTGGGGGAACTATTAGTTCTTTGGGTTACATAATGGTTAAGTGCATTTAACAAGTCAGACCTAACATTTTTGCTTTTCAGTTTACCCAAAAGGAAAATTAATAAGAACCAATGTTCTTCCTTTTCTTACCTAACCTCTTTTGTCTTTGTTTACCAGCCCTGTTAGTGAAAGGGAATAAATCTGACTCCATGTACATATTTAAGTCTCATTTTGGTGTTATTTTTAATACACACTTTGATTACATAACCTCTGTTGACATCCCTATTCCTGTTTTATGTTTCTTTGCTGCCACACCACCTAATTTTCCAGTGTTCATATTAGTGTCATTAACATTAACATCTATTACAAAACTATTAACTTAAGAAGAATATGCATGAATATATTCTGCATATATATATTTGTAAGCACTTTGGGTTACATTGTTCGTATGAAAAGTGCTATACAAATAAAGTATGATTGATGTGTATGCCATATGTGTGTGTATATATATATATGTATATATATATATATATATATATATATCATGAAATTAAATCATTAGCATATTTACACATGATATGTACGTTCTACACGTTTATAGATTTGCTAATTTTACATCAAGTTAACAAAGAAGGTTAGAAGGTTATGTTTCAAACCTGGACTCTAATCTATCAGTGTGGTATCAGTGCCAGGGTGCCAGTTTATTGCCCAC
Source organism: Seriola dumerili (assembly GCF_002260705.1). Classification (NCBI taxonomy): domain Eukaryota; kingdom Metazoa; phylum Chordata; class Actinopteri; order Carangiformes; family Carangidae; genus Seriola; species Seriola dumerili. Next base: position 7,211,525 of record NW_019174258.1, read on the forward strand.
CATTTCTCGCTGTGTCTCACAGTGGAGAGAAATAGAAACAGAGAGGGAGACAAATAGAGATGGAGAGGAAAAGAATTGGATGAGAGATGGAAAAGAGTGCAAGAGAGGAAGAGAAGAAGAAAGAGGATAAATTTAAAAAGAAAGGTACAGGAAAGTCAGAGAGATGTGAGAAAGATCCAGGGTTGCCTTGGTCAATTTCCCGGGGGCTTATTGAACGCCCCATTTTAGACTGTAGTTATTGAGTCGTTATTTATTTATCATTCATTAGATAAACAAAAACTGGCATTAGCTCCGACAGTGACCGTGAGATCCTATATATCTGGTGAATGTGCACACTACAAGGCCTGGCAGTAAATATCAACCTTCAGATCAGACACACTATGATCAGCTATTTTAAAATCTCTGCTAATCACTAATTCTGTTACTGTAAAAGCACTAATCACTACACTGTCAAACATGCAATGAGGAAGTTTATATGTTATCTACTGTGTTTTTCTTTACTCATATTATCTTACACAGTCTCCTGACAATGTTGCATTTTCTTTTGAGTTATATTTTCATTACACTTTTTAAAAGCCGGGCTCAAACGCACCCTGAGGTCACTGTATTAATTGGGAAAACATGCACCCAGTCTCGTCTGTTCAGTGACCATGCTTCACACCATAACTATACTTTATCTGTTTATGCTTCTGGGTATACCCTCTTTCTTACTCTGCTCTTCTCTAATCAATAGAAAGTTTTTCACTTTTCTCACCTCTTGTTCTTTAGTTCGTGTATTATAGTATATTTTGTGCTTCACATATGCATCAGCAGCAATGACATATGTATATTTTGAATTTAAACAAGTAAAAATCAATTAATGGTTTTAAGTTGGCAAAATACTTGTACTGCAATGTACCCCAGGCCCAGCAAATCTCTTAGCAAGTCATTCATCTTTTCCTCTTTTTTTCTTTGCTTACAAAAAGCTATATATAAACCTTTCTAGTGGTCATGCAAAACCTAGTTAGAATGCTTTGAATTAAGAAAACTTCAAATCCAGTTGTATTCATTAAAGGATCAGAGGGGATTTGAATATGTTCGGTAGATTCAGCACTGGGTTGAAATACCATCAAACCACAACTCTGCTCCCACTTTACTTAAGGTGGGGGGTATGCTCAACATCAAACCGCACTTGAAGGCAGGACCAAAATCCAGCCTTCATACAGAGTAGTAAGATGTGATAATTGCTAATATGGAGCTAACGGCTCACACTTTTCAATCTTCACTTATTTGCACAAAGGAAATGTGACAGAGATAATTATGCGAAAAATAAATAAAGAGTGAGAGAGAGAGAGAAGTGCAAACCCTGCTTACTTTCTCACCACTGTGCCACACAGCCAATTGCTACATTACAGGAAGTCGGTATTGGTGTTGGATTGTTGATTTTTTTAAACAAAATGTTGGATGCAGCCGCCACAATTCCTACATGAAAAGGTATGGTGCAGGGGGTTCAGACACTGCTGGATGACCCAACAAACCCTTCGTTTTAAGCTTATTGAACCCTTTATATATACGTACATACATGTGGCCCTCTCAGACCCCTCCTTTACTACAGGAGGCATTTGATTTTTAGTACTCCTGGACCAAGCAGGCCATGGCCCTTGAAACCTCTATATCCTGCCTACCGACTCCAGTCAGCATTGAACTGAAGGATATATATGTACCCTGAATTATTTAGACTGTCACTTATGCATATTTAATGCCCCAGTGTCCTTTTTCCCTTTTATGGCGCTGTGAATTACTACTGTCTCTCCTCTGCACCTTCCTCTCTGTGTGTGGAAATAAGATTCTGAATCACTGATCTTTCTTTGAAGCCAAGTCTTTGCTCAGCATGGACATTAGGAAGCAGCAGGCACACACATGGGGGTGGAATCTACCGCTAGCCTGGTTGCAATAATAGATAAATCATAGAGATACTGAGCATATCCAAAAAAGATGAATAATGGCTATTGTCATTGAACCAAAGAGCAGCTTTGTTGCCTCAGCTTTTGGCAAGTGTACAAAGTTGTTGTAGGAAGTGGAGGCAGTGTGACAGGGCCTTGATTTTTAAATTGGAACCAAGCAAACAACTAAATAAATAAAATTCAGGCAACTGACTAATAAACACCAAAATAAAAATAGAGAGGCAGATTCATGACTAAGATTGAGAGACTTCTGTAAAACCTCACCCACCAGCCCAGTGCTTCCTGGTTTTGACTTCCAAGAATAATATACCCCTGAGAATTGAGTGAATTAAGTTATAGATCAGTTATGTTATAATTAAGTTTGGAACAAGTGACCTTCCAAGTATGAAATCAAATTTTCTAAACCTTAAGATGATCAGATACTGTGTGTTGCCTGCAGTGTTTATTATGGCTCTTCACTCTTTTCCAACCCTGTCTTGTCTCCAGTCATGAGTGCACAGGGCTTACAGGCCAAGGATAAAACTGGCTCCAGCGACCCTTACGTAACCGTCCAGGTGGGAAAGACCAAACGCAGGACGAAGACCATCTTTGGCAACCTCAACCCAGTCTGGGATGAGAAATTCTACTTGTGAGTGCTCTTTATTTATTTGATCTCTATCTGACCAGATTATCCCCACCAAGCATAAAGATGATCTGTTCAAGACAATCTTAAAGCATTAGTAAATACAAGGTTTTTATTTATTTATTTTAAATTAAATGACTCAGTCGCTCAGGAAATTACTATCGGTTATGACATGTTACACACCAGCTGCCCTGCAGAGATTTTGTGGATCCACACTCTGCTAAACACAGCTTTATGATGGTATCTATCAATGGGGACAACACAGGTCTTAACCCTGTTGTTTCAACAACAAAATAAATCCTTCAGAGCTTTAGTGCTTAAGAGGCACTTCTCATTCTGTATGGTTTCTCCATTGTGTGCAGGTTTATGTCCCTTTGCTTTGTAGCCCAAGTTGTTCTCCTTGGTCAGTATAGGTATGCAATTACCACATGATTATCACCACTCAGTCTGCTGGTTACTGCTCCACCTCTGCCTAATTTTATGTTGGTTTTGGTTTTTCCCCACACAGTGGCAAAAATTTATTGTGCACTAATGAATCAGTTTAAGGTATCCAGAAAGTCAGCAAGTAGATTGTGATGAATGGTTGTAAGTGAGTTTCTAGGAAACTACCTGGAACATTTACTTGACGCCTAAATGAGTAGCTATGAAAATGTTGAAAATTGGAGCCTTTGTGTACCCTGTGCGAGGCATGCTCTGCCTACCCCATAAAAAATGATGTAAGCACATAATTTATCCCAGGTCTGGTCCCAACTGATTGGGCATTTCTTTTCTTTTAAACTGTAATCCTTTGTATATGGTTACAGGGTCAGGGAGTGTTTGACATGTTGACTTCAACCAAAGGGAGAGCAGCTAATGGCATTTTTTGTTTGGTTTTTGTTTGTTTTTAGTTTCCCAGCATCACTCCTCTGGAGGTTTCTGGTTATAATTCTATCTGATATCCATGTGAGAAATTGTTATTAAAATGTGAGAGTGTTATTACATTATAAATAGTGAAGAATACTATTTAGTATCCATATATTTTACTTTCCCCTCTCAAAATGTAGGTCCTGAATTTATGCTTTAACAGTTATTAATAATATTTTGATGTAATTTTAGAAAACTCATAGAGACGTGTGTGTACTGACATTTAATCTGTATGTGTGTTTGTGTGTGTCCTACGCCAGTTAGAGACAAAGCTGCACACCTGTAATGAGACTCCAGTGGTGGCTATAATGAAACTCTTTCCCATTACTACAGGGATGTAGATTAATAGAGCGGTACATTACTGTGTGCTTGGCAGAGAGTAAAGTCCTGGACTAGTGCAGCAGCAGCAGCAGCGACCAGTGCTTCCCCTAGAAAGGGATTATTTAAAAAAATACTGCAGACACTGTTTCTCTGGCTGTCACACCCAAGATGTCGTTAAAACAAAATGTAATCTGTCAATTTTAATTCCAGAGCCAAACAGTCTGACCCCATCTGAAGCTAAGTGCTTTGGCCACCTCTGTTCTATTCAGCAGTGTCATTATTGTGAAATGTCTGCCAGCCGCATTAACGCAAGGAGGACCAGAGAGATGGACATGAAGCTTTCACTGTGAATGCTACACAGTCATTCTTGTGAAACGTTCAGCTCTTTCCTGATGATCTTAGTAGGCACTGGGAGAGAATAAAAATACAAAGATGCACAGTAAAGGTCATGCAGTGTCTTGGGGTAATTCTTCCTGCCAGGCAGAGAGCCTTTCTCCACAATCACATTGTAGGCATGCACACTCACTCATACCCATCCGTGAGAGCACACAAATACACAAATATACACAAATACACACATTCTCTCATTTGAATCCAGGCAAGAATTGTTCTCCATATGTTACTTTGGAAAGGGTCGGGAACTGTGTATCTCTGAACTTAGATTTATGCTTGAATTGTGCATTTGACTTGTCATTCTGCTCCACTGAATATCTCAGCCCAACGAGCTGTCACTGAATAAGCTTTTGCTACTTATGTTGTTGTTCATGTTGTGATTGACCTGGCATAATCATCCTCCAACTTGCAGTGAATGTCACAATGCCACTGACCGCATCAAGGTGCGTGTGTGGGATGAAGACGATGACATCAAATCACGGGTGAAGCAGCACTTCAAGCGTGAGTCAGATGATTTCCTGGGCCAGACCATCATTGAGGTCCGCACTCTCAGCGGAGAGATGGATGTTTGGTACAATCTAGGTATGTTACTCACTTTAGCTGAGTATCTTTTCACAAATGAGATACTGGCTTATTGACATGGTGGTAGTTATTATGGCACTTATTCAGATGCAATTATGGTTTTAAACAAGACGTCTTGGGAACTCTGTTATTATCAGGGCTAGTAATGGTTTCAAATTGTTCGATACTAATGCCTTTACAGTCAAGGATTCAGTACCTTAATTTGAGGAATATAAATATGTTTTTTCTACAAAATGCTCCATGTAACAAAAATACGGTAGCCTAACTTGTTTAACAAATGCAGCCACCCAAAAATTTTCCCTAAATAAGAAACAGGCTTGGCAAAATTATAATTTGTAATTCATGATTAAAGGAGCTCTCCACTAATTTTACACATGAATGTTGGTTTACTTTTATTTCTTTAATCATCATTCACTTAGCCTATGAAAACAGTTGTGTAATCTCTGCCGTGCCTCCGGAAGAGCTTTGTCAAGTGAGAGAAAATAACGCTGATTATGTCACAGTGATGTCATCGGGTCATTTAAGCTTGGCATAGCAGCAGTTTGTAACAGAAACCCTATGAAAGTTGCGAGATTTAACAGGCTATCAAGTTGTGTAATGGCAAATAGAGCCCGATTGATATCTGATCGGTTGGCCGATTTTATCGGCCGATATTGGCCTGGTATCGGTGCATATATTCGCCGATATGCGCTGATATGAATACTTTTTTTAAGAAGCAATAATGCAGTGGAAATGCTCAGGTCAAGTTATATAGGTAGCATTTTATGTACATTTGATCCTTTGTTTTCATCACTATAGGATCCTGTATTTTCTGAGATTGACCCACAGTGACCAGACTTTCATTTCCAACTTACAGTATTGATAGCTATTGATACTCGTTTTCTCCTCCTCTACATATCCCGTTCACTGTCACCACTGACAGGATATGAGGATGAATGCTCATAGAAAGTGTTGTCCAGTTCAGGGCATCATTACAGTCTTTGTACCAAGAAGACCTGTGGTTCTGTTGATGCAGGGTCTTTCACTGTTTCTTCTCATACATCACTGGTTTCACCATGCTACGTGAGGTTGAATGGCAGCATAATGGGAGCTCCCACTTCTGTTGAAGTATTATGACTGGCGGGTGCTGTCTCTGTTTGCCTCTCTAGCTAAAAGGAAGCAATTTGTGGTAATAGTGACCCCTGTCCACTGCTGCTGCTCTGTGCCTTTTTAAATGTCCACAATGAATGCCTAAACAGGCCTTTACTGGTGTGGGTGTCCCCCCTCCAGCTGCTCTCCTCTCTAAGCCTCTTCAGCTCCTCTTCAATCTGGGCTTTTGCGTTTACAGCGCTAGTCTCTGTCGCTTTGTCACATTATTATTTTTCACTTGTCTGTCTCTTGACCAAGTAACTGTAGCAGAAAATTTCACTCATTTGACACAGATGAGATGAATTGTACAGAATGTAAAAGGAGGGGGGGGGGGTATTTAAAGTCGGTGACAAACCCCTGCAGCTGTAAAGTCATTAGCTCTCTGGGCTGTCAGCATTGTGTTTACCTGCAGTTGTGTGTCTTTGTGGCTGTATGTGTGTATATACATGTGCTAAGGGTGATATTGTTAATGCAAGAATTTTTTCTTGTACATGGAGAAACTGCATGGCTGGGTTCATAGATATGATGTCATTCATGTTTTCCAGGACATGATGTCATGCCATTAATGTCTCTTGTCATTAATGTTTTGTGTATCAGGTGATGTCATTAATGTCCTTTGTTTTTAATCTCTTAGTGTTTTATATGTCATGCTGCCATGGTGTGGTCAAGGACAGATTTCTACTGAGGTGGACAATAATGTTGTTTATTGAATTCTACATTGTATCGCTGAGTGGGGTCACTTCTTATGTGCTTGAGCTTTTTCTCCTTTTTACTGAATGTTGTAAATCTCTCTCTTGTTCCACCATCTGATATCGTGAGAACAATTTGAACTCAAACCCAGTGATGCACAATTTAGAAAGCTACACAGAGAAATAACTAGAAATCTAGTGTAGTCTTCATAGTGGATAGTAACTGTACTGCATCATCCAGGATGAAGAAAACAGAGAGGCTAATTTACTCATTACTGACTAACAAGACTAGGTAAAACCTAGTATATGGCTGAACTGCGTCATTTTTGCATTCTGCCTGGTGTCAGCTGGTTTTGACCCTTTATCTGTCTGCTTCTCTCCTACTCTCTGTGCTCACATATACAGTATTTTAATACAGCCAAATTTTCAACCAAGCTGTTCTCATGTATATGTGTTTCTGTTGTCAGACAATGGAACAGGTCTGACAACAGAAATACGTGTACCGAAACACAACCCTGTACCGTTAAAAAAACTTATAAATATGATGTTGTCTGACAAAATCACCAAACACAAATTAAAGATATAGAGTGCACTGTGATTTTGGCCTGTACCCCGGAAAGTATCTAAGTATTGTCCAAAAAGTGACTAGATTTGTTGCTACTTGCATTTTTGACAAACAAAAAACAGAGGCACTAAAGGGGTCTGAAAAGTCAGGAAATCTAGCAACAAAGGCGCTAAGTTGACAACATTTTGAGCCACGACCAATGGGGAAACTAAAACACTCGGCAGGCTGACCTCTAACTTTATCAGTCAGTCACTCAGTGACAGACATTCATGTTTATAGGACTGAGCCCGCTGTTGGGTTCTAGCCAAAAATGTTTCTTTAACATTACATTATTATTTTGTGGATTTAAAAACGTCAACCTATATGTACGTAGCAAAGATGTGGCTTGAAACTAATAGATACTTTTCAGTTGATTTCCAGTTATGACTAATTCAGGTTTTGTGTTACAGATAAGAGGACAGACAAGTCTGCTGTATCTGGTGCCATTAGACTCAAGATCAGCGTGGAGATGAAAGGGGAGGAGAACGTGGTCCCTCCCCATGGCCAGTACACCTGTTTACATGAGGTAACCATCATAATGTGATTCAACATTAATCAAAATTACAGTCATCATCTTTGGGGACATAAGCATTAAGTTTGTAAAGACAGTTATAGAAGAAATCATAAATTGTTATGACTACACTGGAAAGCAAACTACCAGGATAATAGTCACTGCACTGCACAAAGATATCTCCAGCTGTGATAAGGGTCTGGATTTGCTGCCATACATTGCACAAAAAAAAATCTTTTTTATTACTTGTTGTGACACCGTGCTCCATCACCGTAACCTGTTGCGTCTTATCTCTCGTGCCACTCACAGAACCTGTTCCACTGCCTGACCGAGGTGAAGAACAACGGGGTGGTGAAGATCCCGCAGGTGAAAGGGGACGAGGCGTGGAAGGTCTACTTTGACGACGTGTCTCAGGAGATAGTGGATGAGTTCGCCATGAGATACGGAGTGGAGTCCATCTATCAGGCTATGACGTTAGTACCACCCTGATCTATGGCCTTCTACCTCACCAATCTGTCACTGTCTCATTCGGCAGAGTGGAGGGGAGAAGGAGATGAGAGAAGGAGAGCAGAAGGAGAAGAGGAGTAGTAAAGATGTCTCCTCAGCAGAATCAGAGCTTGGAGAACTATTGAGCTCCTAAGTTTGATTGATTAATTGCTGGTCTCCTGGAAAAAACTCCTAACCTGCCTTGGTCACATTGATCATTGACACACTTAAACAATCTAATTTCCCCCTCTCTCTGTCTCTCTGATCCTGTGTGACCCTGTCCATCCACCAATTTCTCTCTCTTTTTTTCCTTGTCTCCCTCACACACATCGATACATGAAAAGACACACATGAAACATTGAAATCATTCAAAATTGATCAAGGTCACGCAATGCCATGTTACACAATGCAGTGTTGATTCCCACTGCCGAAGTCTGCATCATGCATCTGACCTTACGCACCACTGCAGCTTTTTTCTGTCTTTATACAGCAGACATTGCCCTCAAATGTAGAACAGCAAGTCATTTCAGATGCAGTGTTTCCCCTATGTAAGATTTTTAATGCAGCCCACTTAAATACATGCAGTTTGGAGACTGTGATATGGTTGGAACATCTGCTTGACCCACAATGCACAACACTGGACAAAGAGCATTCATGGAGTTGTGGCTGGATTGTCATTATACTTGAACTTTAAAAAAATGTTCACTTAGCAGATCAAGGAACTCTGGTAGTTGCACTGAGTTACATTTGGCTGCTGCTACTTTCACTGTCACTGGAGACATCATCCATCTGCTCTGGTCTGAGCTTCCATTGGGGTCACCTCCATCTCTTTCTGCAGTTCATCACTGGTTACAGTGCTTGTTTTTTTATAATCTATATTTTCTGTTGAGCATCTTAGCATGTCATCATGTCTTGTAGCAACAACAAGTACTTCGGATTTTACTACTTCTTCTACGGATTCAAAACCAGAATATTAAATTCAGGTAATAATCTGACTGAGCATATACCTGTTCTCCTCAACTTACTGTTATACTGCTCAATTGCCTGCTTGTATGAGCTTTCATTGGGTTGGCACCAAGGCTTTTAATATCAAGTTTGTCTTCAAAAGGCAGACTTTCAAATAGTGCTGTAGAAGATAATCCACTTTGTTCATGGTGAATGCAGCTGCTCTGCTCTTAAAGAGAAATACTAACTTCTGGCAACTGAAATGATGACAGCAGTACTTGTAAATAACAAATGAAATTGCAGTGGGGCAATAGGCAATCAGCCTCACTTGGCATTAGATTTGTGCCGCAGGCTTTGGGCATGCGTATTGTTGTTTTCCCACACTTGGGGCACATCACATTGCGACTGTAGGGTGATCCCCATGGTCTCTTTCAGTCAAGCGCAATTTAAACATAATTTTAAAACAATTCTCTCCAGCCATTGGCCTTAAATTATGCACTTAATTACGTACAACATCCGAATTTTAGTAGTAATAATTGTTGACCCCTTCTACAGGAAACTGACTATCTGAAGTCAGGGATCATCTCAAAACCGCTGCAAGATGGCTAAAAGAGCTTTTAAGATTTATGGTATTGGTTTTCTCATTTTTATCATAGACCTCTCAGACCAACCTTACATCGATCTGGACCTCCTCCATCATACAGTAGTCAACAAAACTGAGTGCACTAGGCTTGGTCATTATCACCAAAATGTTAAGTAAACACAAAATCCCGTTCATTAAATCCATTTTATTTGTTTTTAGCCAAAGCTCAAGAAGAATGAAGCCAATTAATCTGAAAAACAGAAATGTTTTGACTAATTAAACTATAATGAAAGGTTTCTATTAAAGAACCAACTGCAACAAAAGTCAGTAGACTCTTAATATTTTGTGTGCCTATTATTAGTATTTGTTAAGACAGATTTGATGCTCCAGTATATGGATGATATCAAATCTGTGGAGAGATGTTCTGTTATTCTTCACAGACGGTTCTTTTCAGCTGCTTTTGGGCTGGATGTGGTTTCGTCACTCTACCTGCTTTAAAATCCTTTTTTAAAAATCGTTTTAGTTTCCTCTTTACAAATTCTTGTGTGATTCTTGCAGTGTGTTTGGGATTATTGTCATGTTGGAAAATTCCTCTCCTGTCAAGCCTCTGGAGACTAGGAGTCATCTCTTCATTCAGTATTTGGGTATACACTTGCATTCATAGTGTCATCTATGAATGTCTGTTGCACTCATGCAGACCCATATCAGCACACTCCCACCTGACCACACCCACTCCCACTCCCCATATGACCAAGAATATGCTGGCAATATTCATCAGCCCTCTTTTCGTGTTTGCCTACTGATGCTCTTCTACCCTCCGAAGTCTCACAGTCTGGTTTCTTATTTGTTCAGGCAATTCATTACCATGTTGAGCCTTGTTGCATCTGACACAACCTGGGCCAAAACTGAGAAATCTGTGGTTCACAGCTTCTTTCATGACCTTGTCCATGGAATTAGTCTTACTTGGAAATCACAGGTGTGTGTACTTTTGTTTCCTCAAGGTTTAGGTTTGGGAGCTGTACTTTCAACATAAACTATCCAACCAGTTTGTTGTGAATTATACATAAGATCAAATACCCTACACGTCAGCTAAGATGATACAGTTTTGCATCATTTAACAGGGCTGTACTCAGTTTTATCAAGCACAATCAGTTTGTTTTTAAAACGTGCAGTATGTTCAAATGCAAACATTAACAATCGCAGTTTTTATTTAGACTCAGTTTAGATTACAGATATTTTTGGTAAATAAACAGATACAGATACCAGCTTTGTGTTACACCCATCAACTTCTATTATATTTCACTAATTCATGGAGTAATAATGAGTTAAGGAGTATCTCCCGCAGCATCGCCACATTGTGAATAGAGTCTGAGCTGCTGTTTTAAATCTCAAATCACCTTTTTAAGCTCTCTGTCCTCTGCAGAATGCACTTGTTGGGCAGTCCCAGTAGCTGACTATGTAATTAGCTGCTGCCTTAGTAAATCAGACTCTAATTACACACAGATTGTGTTGGCAAAGTGCACTTCAAATTTGTGCTTTCATGTTTGGAAATCTGGCTATGTGTATAGCTGAGATGAAGCAACACTGAGAAATTATTTAGCTTTTTTGGTCTTGATATCACTTGCTCGAAAATTGCTAAAAGTCTTGCAACACAAAATAAACTTGCAATGGATTCTTTTTAATGTGTAGCAAAATGAGATAAACGGTTCTTTTTGCAGGTCTTTCAATCAGTGTACACTCGTTCTGATTTTTAGATTGCTCTCTTCCACTGATCTTAGTTTAACCCCATATGTCCTACAGCAGCTCTTTCATCTATCCTCCTACTGGCCCTGTATGGCAAACATGTCACTGGGTTTCTGTTGAGCCCTGTAAAGCATGGTTCAGCTGTTTTGATGATTCTTCAACATCCCACACATCCCACATTATTAACTATTGTGTTCACATAAGAAAGGAGTGCAACTGCTACAACAACAGCACATATATAGCGCGAGTGTCGTTGACATGATTGTTTTGGTGCTGCGCACTGGCATGGAGTTGCCAGGTGACGGACTGTTGTTTCAGTGTGACAGAGTATACTGCGGTATATGAGGGATTGCAGGATTATTTAAGTGCAGACAAGTGAAGCAGTAAGTGGCCTTATTACCAGCTTTCTCAGGTGGAGTTAATGCTTCAGGCTTGAACCTTGTTTAAGCCTGGCGTTTCTCATATCTGCGCTTATTATGCTTCATCAGGAATTTATGGAAGGCCCTACCTTTCGTTTTCTTCATCATAGAACCTTGACTCCCAGTCACTCCTGACATGATGGCTGCATAAATCACAGCAGCTGCGAAGGCACACCCACCCTCCTGTGCCACTCCACCCCCCGCCACAACAACCCTCAACATACCCCTCCCTCATGGTCGTTTTTCTTCATCTCACTCTATCACCACTCCCTACCCCCCTTACCTCCCACCTTTCTGTTTCTCCATCCCTTTTTCTCATCATCCTCTTCTCATTTCTCACAGCTATCTGAAACCATGAAATGATATGGGAGTGTGTGTGCGTATAGTATGTCTCATCCACTGGTAAAAACCAAGGCAGGGTAACAGTAGGACAAGCAACGTCTCCCACATGAAAATTGGCTCAGGAGATCCAGCTCTAAAAGCGCCATGGGAATTCAGCGGATGCTATCATCACTCTCTTTGCATCACTCTCTTGCTCGCCTAACCCCAAGTGCTCCTGGGTAATTTGGAGGCTGAAAGCAAAGTAATTAAATAGGCCTCCCGATGAGAGCATGTTTGTGTTTCTATTTGTGCGTGTGTGCGCACACGCATGGGTCTGGGTCTTAGGAGGAGGGAGTAAATCTGTAATCATAACTCTGTGCCTTCTCTAACACTTTGGCTTTATGAAGCAATGACTCACTGAGGAAGATGATCTTACTTTCAAAATCTCCGACTTGTGGTCCCCCACTACTTGTAATATATGAAAATATTCATAGAAAAAGATATGGATTAAACACATTTCCCCTGATATTACATGAATAATTCTAAGATGAATAGCAATATATATTTTCCAACCACTAATTTATGTTCACACCATCTGACATTGAAGTTGCAAACAATATAGGTACCTGTCTTTTCAGCTTTTGAAATGAAATGAATGTAGGAAAAAGGCAATGGACAACAAAATCATCTTTTTTCCATAGTTTTAAGAAGGAGCATTAAACAAATGTTATATTTATAGATCTCAGCCTACTTTTTCTTGCTTGAAGCTCTCAGGCATCTTTATTGTAAAAAGTATCCAGTGCATCCAGATGTTTGTTTGCTATGGGTCACGCCGGTGGCTGAGAAGGAAGCCCCTGTGAATATCATTGTCTGCTGCATTAAAGTAAACATACAGATTATTGCGCATATGCATTTTTTATATCTGCCATACTATCTAGAATAGCATGATCCTGTATGTACTGTATGAATGAGGATGGAGCTGGCAGCCCATCTCCATGTTCACTATAGGTACCAGTGAATAATAATGTAGGAGGCATTCCACGTGCCTTGTGAAGCAGCAGCATGAAGTGTGAAAATGAGCATATGCTCTTGACTCAGGCAGAGATCCATGCTCAAACCAGGTCTCCCAGGCTCCAGCACTTAATTACTGCTGGATAGTGCTGTTGCTGGTGTATGTGTGTGTAGAGAGAGAGAGAGAGATATCATAGCAAATCTGAAGTGGCAATGCATTGTGCATTTGTTGCTTGTGTGTAGTTTACAGTTTAAAGTTCAGGGAGTTAAAAAGGTGCTGGAGACAGGAAAAAAGAAAATAAAATTTCTTCAAACAGAGGACATCAAGTTTGCAACAGTGAAAGACCCCCTGCTTCAGTCCCTCCTCTGGGAAAAATGACTTGAGTAATTTTAGCACACTGCAGTGTACTGAGGTATAGTTTGAGCTGGGCTTACATACTGTATGTGGATTCACCTCAGTAGCAAACACTTAAATTGGCAAGTGCACACACTGTGCTTAAGTTTGTCCCAGTGGTATTTGTTAAAGAATGAAGCAAACAAATAAGTTTAAAGTGACAAAGTAAAATTTACATTTCTCTCTTCTGCTCCTGTGGATATGATGATATCTCAGCTCCCACAGGATCCCCTGATTTAGTGTCTAACTTACTGACTCCATCTATTACTCTGCAGCCTTATGTTGTTAATAGTAGGTTACACTGCTTTGATTCATGACATCATTTGCTACAGATAATCATTGAAGACACTTTTTTTTTACTACACGAGCAGAGCAGTAACTTCTTATGCACTAACTCTTCCAGCAGAAGTAATTGTTTAGAACACTGAAATATGTTCTCTCTTCAGGAGTCAGAAGGTGAAAATAATGAAGAAATACTGCAGTATGTCTGCTCACCTTTTGTTTTTTACTGCTCTGGTTACTGCGGTGCAGAGCAATGAATAGATAGACACAATATAGCATCTTTTTGAGCTATACTTTATATTGGAAGGGAAAGTTTTCTTAGCGATGAAATATGTTCTTTCTCAGCACTGTGTAACTTTTGGATTTTGAGAATTCCTGAAGGGCACATTGATTGCTTGGCCATTTTCTCTATTTCACTTCTCTCGTTTATGTCAGGCCTCATATATTTGGATCTCATATTATTTTCTTCATGTGTTTGTCTACTGATCCTTGGTGAAGAAATAATGTTTATGTTGCCTCCACAACATGGCCACAGCACTGTCCCTTGTGCTACATAGGATAATAGCTGTTTATTTTCCCCCGCAGGCATTTCTCCTGTCTGTCCGCCAAGTACATGTGTCCTGGTGTGCCAGCAGTGATGAGTAACCTGCTCGCCAATATCAATGCCTACTTCGCCCACACAACCACCACCACCACAACCACTGCCTCCGCTTCTGACCGATTTGCTGCCTCTAACTTTGGAGTAAGTGCACCTATTCTTGTCTTGTAGTCTAATGCTAAATAAAAGTGTGTGGTGTCCAGTTAGACTTAAATAGCTTCTACTGCTGTCTTACATTCTGTCTTATATTTGTACATTTTTACAAGTTGTGCATTCGAAATAAACTAAATCTCAGCGGTTGCCAGCGCTTTCCGATTGAACCTTTTAATAAGCTAATGTTGTAAAGCAAATTTTGTTCCAGGAAGTACAAATGAATCACTGTGGGCAAAGCAATGCTACGGTCCATGCAGTGTTATAAATTTTTAGCCACAGTCCTTTGGGTGTGGTGACACTCTGAACTGAATTATGTCTGTCTTATCCTGACAGAGGGAGAAATTCGTCAAATTACTGGATCAGCTGCATAACTCACTGAGGATCGACCTCTCTAAATACCGGGTATGTATGAACTTTTTTGTGTTTGTCTGTGAGACTTCTGTCACTTCAAAATAAGGATTTAAAAAAAAAAAAAAAAAAGTTTTCTGTTAAAGCTTATCTCATGTCCACATTCATATTATCAAAAGGGATTGCATTCTCACTGGATATTTAAACGTGTCTCTATTTTATACATTGCATTACATTACAAGCACAATTTTCCTTTTCTGTGAAAATGCAGGTTGCCATTTTGACAGAAGTGCTGCCATTTAAGCCACCTGCCATCTGCTTGATTTGATACAGGCTTCTAGTTTGATTCAACTCTGTTTACAGTACACTGCGTGCTTTCTTTATCTGGCATGCAGCAGCAATCCATTTACACTTTGCTTTTAATGCCAAATGTGCGTCTGTTGCCCTCCAAACGTGGTTATTGACTGGATCCTCCTCCTTCTTGGATACAGTTCAATCTGTATTTTATGCCCCATTTGAATCCCGCAGTGCAATCACACAAGGTGCACATTAATGCCAGGTGTAACGGTGTTGTATTAAATATCAGGATTATGCCAAGGTAAATGTCATTATAGATGTGTTGAAGTCATACCAAGAATGACATTTGGTAATGTCACGTACACCATACTCATGGTAACATTAAGTACATTCATAAAATATATATGAATATAATTATATAGCTTTGAAGACTTTGTGGTTTCAAACTGTGATACTGAGGGGGGATTTGTGAGAAGTATGTTAAGGAAAAGCTGAAATTACAGATAGATATATATACTCAGAAACGGAGACATTGCCATCCATTGTTGCTCAACAAAAACAAACAAAAAAAAAAAACAACTGGATGAAATTTCGTTTAAAATGAATTGAATTATAAGTGACCAAATTGCTTTTGCAGTTTTCAAAATCCTGTAACCAACAGTGTAGTCCGCCACATAAATATCGATAATCAACCTGTGGTGTCAAGGGGACCATTGGCATCTGAAGAAATAGTGGTCCTCATGGTCCAATAAATAGACCCTGTAGTGAGGGTCCAGCAATCTGTCTTCCATGGTAGTTCGTGGAATTAGGGTGTTAGACACCTTGTAAACGTCTGTAAACTAGGCCATGCACTTCCACATTTCTATATGTGGGCTATAGCGTCTATAGATTGATTTGATATTCCGTATTACTATTATTAAAAACAAAGGACATGTTGTTTTAAAAGAATTTGTAGCAACTACAGGCATTTTATATTTCACTTAAGAGAAGACTTAATATTTTGGCTGTTAAGCAGCTGTATCCAAAGTGATAGGCTTCATTGTTATAGTATCACTAACTGCCAGCTACTTAACCATACATACGGTAATAAAGCAAAAACCAAGGTGGTGCACAGAGTGCAGAGAGGGAGGATGAGAAAATAGCCAGTAGGGATAGCCAGTACCGTGGAGAATGTGTATCACATTTATACATAATCATTATGTTTCTTATCAATGTACAAAATTACAGTTAAGCTATAGATCATAAGTATGCATAGTTACCTGCATAAAAAAAATCAATTTTGTCTCCCTGCCTGCATACATGCTGGAAAATGCATTTAATATGTAAGAACAGGTATAGTGACATTTCATCCCCCAGTGGGGTCGTTGACTTGTAGGCCTATTTGTTGTATGAGATAGCTTCATTCTTCACGGTCATTTGTTTTGTGATTTTCAGTGAATGATGAGCATTAGGCAACATTGGGAAGCTTGACGATCCTGCTGTATATAGAGAATTTTATGGTTGACCTGTTATAGACGTATCACCTATGTGTTTGATGTGAACTGCTGACTGTCACCGTTTGATGCCTTATCAGCCTACATGGTCTGTGTCCATGAATCTCTTTGTGATGTACCATTTGGCACAGTCTTGCATCACATGTTGTCTTGCGCAATTTGCTGTCTATTCAGTGATGGAAAAACTGTATCTGCTCACTTGGATAGTAAAGTAGAATAACATATTAGAATTATATTTTGACATATATCTAGTAAACTAAGATAAAATAAACCTAAAATAACTGTAAAATTATAAAGAAAAATGTAATATATGATTTGTTTGATCACCCTTGCACACCTTATCAAATTACCCTAATTTAGAGGGAAGTCATTTAAAAGAACAATCAAACACACAGTTTCCCTACCTTTCCCAAAATATATGATAAAACGTACCAATCAAACTAATGGTTTAGATTAAAGGAGCACCAGCTGTTTACTCACCAGTCCTGCCAAGAGCTTCAGCCATCGTTGCATTTACAAGAGAAGAGGCTATAATATGCCCTCTGAGCAGTGCTATGGCTTCAGGGCAGATTGGACACTACAGTGAGGCAGTATCGGACAGTGACTGACAGTCCTGGAGCTAGCTGGTTAGCATGCTAACTTCAGTAGAAGAAAAGAAGTGATGGAAATAGAAGCAAAACAAAGCTGCACTTTCCACTGCTGAAGACCGTTCTTGGCGAGTAACGGAATGAAGTTTGATGCTGAACTCACAACGTTGGTTCTAGACTGAGAAGTAATCAGCTGTTAATGCTAACATTGGCTGTGTAGCAATAGAAAAACTTAGAAATAGCTCCTATTTATATACAGTATATATATATATATAAAACCCCAAAAATGGCCAAATGAAGAAACTAATCTTTCAACCAGAAATTATTCTCTTCCAAAAATCTGCCTCTCTCAGGCCACTAAGGGTGCCGCTGTATGTTACTAAGGCAGATTGAAATCCTGACATACAGCACATAATCTTCCAGAACAATTCCAGAAGAGGCTAATCCTGTTAGATACCACACACCACCACACACCACACACACATACACACACACACACACACACACACACACACACACACACACACACACACACAAACACACAAACACACTCATTTGCCTGACCCTGTATACACACACGTACATCCGTACACCTAAGCTCGCATGCAGGAACATAATACAAACGTGCACAGAGCTGCGGACATGCACACATGCTTTTATCTGTCCCTTGCTCTGTCTCTTTTGTCTGTCATGCACACACTCTCCCAAATGTGCAGGCAACCACACTGCTGCTCACTGACTCACATAGATATGCACCTGAGCAGCCAAAGACACACACATCTCCACACTCCTCCCCAGCTGGTGGCGTTACACACTGAACTGTAACTGAAAGATGACCCTCTCACCTTTAATGTGACACAAAAGGCAGCGTGTCATTGAGTGGGTGATTGCTTTAGTTCCCTTGCTCCTTGTCACAGCTCGCTGTGTGAAGCCACATGTGATTACAGAGACACACCCTGATCACGGCAGATCCTGCTGTCTGCTTACAAAGGCAAAAAAAGACAGGATGAGAGAAGAGACAGCAAGTACATAGTGAGACAGAGAGAGGACTCGAGGGGCACACAGAATTAAGTTGCAAATAGTGAGTTATGGAGAAAAAGGACTTGGAAAGAGAGGTGGATAAAACGAGCAGAGAGAGAGAGAAAGAGTTAGAGGAGAACAGATTTGGATAAAGAGGG
Source organism: Seriola dumerili (assembly GCF_002260705.1). Lineage (NCBI taxonomy): Eukaryota > Metazoa > Chordata > Actinopteri > Carangiformes > Carangidae > Seriola > Seriola dumerili. The sequence continues at coordinate 7,230,059 of NW_019174258.1, forward strand.
GGAGAGTTGGAGGGAAGAAGAGATGGATTTGGAAAGAGACGGGAATAAAAACAGATGAATAATGAAAGGAAGCATGCTGGGTGGGTGACAGAGAAGGAGAGAGAGGGTTAAGTGAAGGAGAGATGGCCCTCTTGTATTTTCAGATGGCCTGGCTGTCTGGCGATAAAACGTTCACTGAGACCAGTCACAGAATATCACATTGGCTTCACCTGCCAGCACTGCCCTGCTGCTCTCTTGTCAAGCCTGCCACAGACCAGTGGTCCATGCACACACACACACACACACACATACACGCTCTCTCTCTCGCTCTCACACACACAGACAGTTCATACTCTCACTTTCTGAAGCTGTCCCATAGAGCCAGCCTGCCGCTCTTCGACAGTAATAAGATTCAGATCTGGCTCCTCCGCCCGCTCACCGTATGGATTTCCCTATAATGACATTCTGAGGGAGATTGAGTTTGCTTTTGTAAAACAGAGGGCCTGAATCAGCAGAGAGGGAGCGGCCGTGCAGCTGCCACCCTACATTTTGCTACATATGTGTTTCTTCACTTTAAACTTTATTCTAACAGCCCTCATACACAGTGACACCTTGTATAGGCAGTCTGTCCCAGCTAGGATTTGCAGGTTTCTCTAGGTCAGACATAAAATCTCAGTATTCAGAGCACGCTGGGAGGGATTTGGGCTGGCTGAGCTTAGTTTGATATAAAGTGATGTTTGTTCAATAAGCACCCCTGGGAGGTGTGTGCTATTCTCTTAAAAAGGAACTCTCTGCAGAATTACAGTGGGCCTTTAGAGAAAAGGTTACTTAATGCAAACAGCTGCTTTGTCGCCCTGTGTGGTACAGAAGACTCCTCCACCGCGTGAGGTAGTTGTTCCATATTGTACCTGTAGCTCTCTACAGCAGGATTGTAACAGCCGCACTGAGCTGTTAGTAAAGCTGATAAAGCATCATGTGAACAAAGTTGGTGTCATTTTTCTCCATAACACAGTCTCCGTCCTCTCGTCCTCACACGACAGACAGATATCATTTTCTATTTTCTGGAGGAAGAAAACGTTTAGAGAACAAAGCTGCATCAGCATCGTTGCAAATATTTGGGATAATCTTGTTCTTTGCAGAGCAAAAGCTGCATAATCCTGAGCTAACCCTTTTAAAATTGTGACAGACAATGTGAAAAGCCGAGCGCAGGAGACAAGCTAGTATCACCTTTCATAGAGTGCAGAAGATAAGAGACCTCTGCGCCAACTCTGACGGACAAAAAAAAGAAAAAAAAGAAAGAAATTATAAGTTATTGAAAGGGCAAAGAATTCAAAGTCACAAATGTGTGAAGTTCTACTCTTAAATGAACAAAAGGGAAGCACTGATATTTTTACATGTATATCGAGGATAATGACATCAGCATTATGTTTTAGATTCTCTCTCTCTACACACACAAACACATACTTTGTGACATATGCCTTCGCTCAGGATGGTCAGGGTGACTGGTGCAGTATTCCCATGGCAGTTTTGTGGTCCAGTGCATGACTGCTTTTGCTCTCTTTTAACACATGATTACCTGCACTCGCTCCAGTTGTTGCCCGGTGTTTGACCAGCCATTATGCAGCCTCTGTAATCTGCACAGAGCATAATAAACAGCCATCCATTCTGATTTCAACTTTCAACCCATTGTTACATCACATAAAGAGACATTTTAAGTGTTGAATGTTAGATTACAGTGACATTCACCCACTGTAACTGCAGCGCATACAGATGTTTTTTAGACCTCTTCAAGTTTTCCACATTTTATGTTTCAGACTCATTTTAAATGGATCTAATAAATTGATTTTCTCATCAGTTTGACACAGTATCCCACAGTGTAAATTTATTGTAAATAAATAAAAAAAATTTAATTCATTAATTTCATTGATTTATTCTGAATTTTTTAAAAAAAGGAATATCCCACTACATAAGTATTCAGACCCTTCATTTACTACTTTAACACCTTTGGCAGCAAGTCTTCAAGGGAATGATCCTACAACCTTGGGACACAGTTATTTTCAGGTCTCTCCAGAGATGTTTTGTTGGGTTCAGGTCCAGACTCTGACCCGGCCATTCCAGGATTTTCACAAAGTTTTCCTGAAGCCACTCCTGTGTTTTCTTGGTGGTATGATTTGGGTCATTGCTTTGTTTAAATATAAATCTTTGCCTGGACCTCAGATCCTGAGTACTCTGGACAATGTTCTCACTCAGGATTGCTCTATACTTTTCTACATCATCTCCTCAATCCTGACTAGCCTCCCAGTCCCTTTGGCAGAAAGATCCTTCAGCATGATACTGCCACCACTGTGTTTGACTGTGTAATAGTATTAACGAGGTAATGCTCAGTGCTTGGCTTCCTCCATACATGCTATTGGGAAATGTTACCAGATAGTTCCATATTAATTTCATTAGACCAGTGTATCTTACTTCTCATGGTCTGAGAGTCGTTCAGGTGCCTCTTGGCAAACTCCCAGCAGGCCACCATGTGCCTTTCAGTGAAGAATGTTGTCCATCTGGCCACACTACTATGTTATTACTGGTGGTTGTTTTTACATAAGGTTCTCAGACCTAGTCTTATCATCTGTCTCTGGTGATCCAATCACAAAAACCACATTCTGAGATGGTCTGGGCCACAGTGTGAATGCAAATGCGTCCTGGCCACATTGAAGGACCACCTACTCAACTCAGGTCCTCTGCCACAGTCTAATTAGTCCAACCACATTTTCATAAATGAACCCAAAATATTTTCTGTTTCAAATGGATAAAACCTTATTTCATTGTCGAGCTGTACGCCACGCACCTATTCACTCAGCCCCTCCTTCCCCTGCTCTCTCTCTCTCTCTCTCTCTCTCTCTCTCTCTCTCTCTCTCTCTCTCTTGCCACCTAACATCCCATGGTCCATGGTTCTGAAACAACAGATGAGCAATAGTCAATAGGAAATAAAAGAGTGACAGAAAAAATGATAATGACAAAATTTATTTACATATTTTGATACTGAAAAACGAGGTGCTGAGTCCAATCAAATAGGTGCTAGTTACAATCTGGTAGGTTCTGGATCTGGCACAAATTAAGCCCTGACCGTAATGTGGTCATGGGAAGAAGCTCTATCAAGTCATTGTTAAAATGTAGAAGTTGTAAATGGTTTTCTTGCACTGTTTTTTCACAGTTTTTTTTCTTTAAAAAGGAAAATTCCTTTCTTTAATTTAATGATAAGCAGTCACTTTTTGAGTTTTGTTGGCATTGACCCAGCAAAATATTACGATTACTAGACTAGAACGAAGACAAAGAACGAAAAGCTCATCAGCATCACTCAGTCTTCGTCCCATCTTATAATGGACTTTCTGTCATCTTTGGACAGCAGTGCTGATGTTGTCTTCACTTTTGGCTCAGAGATGGATACTTTGCTTTTTCAGTATGCTTGCCTGTAATAAATCTGTCTCTCTTTCCTTTTGTCTTCTGCCGATGAAGTTGGGAGTTTCTCATTTCTGGTCTTTGTGTATTCAGACATAATGTCTTTTAGAGCTAGACACAACTCGTTTCACTGTTGTTACTGCTTCTAGAAACACCTAACCTTGAGAGAGCAGTGTTTCTACAGAGAGGGAGATACTGTATCTGTGCATTGGTTTAGTTTGGGCCATGGATGAACCATTTTTGTTTGTCAGCAACAGAGAGAGGCTGAATTACAATTTACAGTGCATTCTGTTCACAAGTGTTTTTGAATAATAACTTATTAATGAATGCACTTTTGTGAACCCTTACCATTTGCAATCAAAACAGATTGTCAAATACCAAATGAAATTGGTAGCTGATATTATAACATTTTGTAAGCAGACATTTGGTTTTTGTGAGGAACCCACCTAGCTCCTTTGCAGCAACCATAATGAGTGTCAATGAGCACTTGACTTTACTCAACTTTAATCACAGTAATTACACAGCTAGATTGCCTTTTAATGTCAGAGAATCCGGTAAGATTGAAAATGCTACACTTTGAAGTATTTGTACATTTAAATGTATAGAATATGATATAAGACTTTATTGTGTGTTTAATTTGAATAAAAAAACAAAACAAGCAGTGGATCAGACCTCCACTATCACTGGGATGCAGACTGGCAGCAGTGAAAATTGCACATTGCACATTTCAGCTCTCTGATAGAGGTGCCAGTGCTTCTATTGGAAAAGGAAGAAGGCTCAAATTAGTTGGACATTACTTCAGGGGTGCAGGTGCTTTAGTTGATTAGCTACCTTTTTTTTCTGAATTAGTTTCTAACAACAAAATAACTTTGCAGACTTAATTGGTTTCACTCTATAAAACCTGCAATTCTTAACATGCAAAAGACAAAAATAAAATATATTTTTTCCTATTGTAATAACTGTTCCACCGTCATGATTTCAGGAGGTGTACAGACAGCAACAATCAATGTTGCAGTGGAAGCTATAATATTCCAAGGGGCTGATGGTTTCTCTTGTGTCTGAGGGCTACTCATGTGTGAGGTTTTTGTAAGAGAAATGTCAGTGTCAGCTGAGAAGGAAAGGGTAGTGACTGATGGCACTTATGGGCCCCATGCTGTGAGTGAGACAGGTGACAGTACAGTAGCTGCAAGAAAATTCTTTTCTTTCCCTGTAATTGAAGGATTTTTATTAAAAGGCGTCTGCCGGGGACTGGATGAGACGGGATTCTCAGGCTTCTTAAATCACATTTTAAAATTTTAACTGAATTCAATCTTTTAGCTAGAAACAAATCATGAAATTACTCCGATAACTATATTGTTCTGAGAATATGCAGTGATGCAAGCTGCCTTTTCTCTGAGGCAAAAAAACAATCCATTCTGACTGATTTTCTTTTTTTTCACATCAGCAGCCAAATATAGTATAACTGGTCCACTTTTGCTTGTGCAAGATGTGTGTCAAGCTTGTTTGCCTGGAGGAGGTTTGCTTTATTTTTATTGGGGGCTACATTTTCACCTCTAAACTAGACTTTTCCTATTAATCATGTGTCTAGAGAAATATACAGTAAGCTCTCAGTAGACAGCCGACTGTCTGTGAGGCATTAGCAGGCCATCTGCATTTTTTTCCACTCTGTTGGTTAGCTTTGAGGACCAGTTACCAGGCAATTATTTCTGAAAACTAAATTTTCTGCTTTGTGTTTTTTGCGTCTTTGCAAACTGAATCATTATCTTGAATCATTTGTCAACCCAATAAAAACCTACTAAGCTGCTCACGTCCAGAAGATGTTAGGCTAGCTTTGCTTCTGCTGACGGGCTTTGATCTCTGATAGAGCTCTCTTGCACTTGTGCTGTCAAACCTACAGGTTGCTGTGGAGATTTGGCTTAATTTCCTGAATCTCTGGTGTGCATTTATTGACAAGGTAGAGGAGGGTTAGAAAACAAGAAAATTTTTTATTAGAGTACTCAAAGAGTAGGAGAAGTAGGATAATGTATGGGGCAGTGATGCCTTTCCTCAGGGCTGTCAGGGCTTTATATGCTCCCCGTCACGGTGCTGTGCACTGCCTGATGACTTCATGGCCCTGAAATAGCGGTTTTCATCAGCAGAGACCTCCCTTGTCCACTAAACGATTAGACAGACAGTCATTTTGTTATGATTGCTGGGCGTCGCTCTGTAATCAATTTCAATGTTTTGGCCTAAGCGATGTGATGTGGGGGGTGGGAGGTGGGAGCTTGTGACGTTAAAAGGGCTGCTTCAGACAAGATGTCCTCTCTCCTCATGTTATTTTCCTCTCTCTCTCTCTTACTCCAGGACAATTTCCCTGCAGGAAACCCAGAGCGACTCCAAGATCTGAAGTCCACTGTTGATCTGCTGACCAGCATCACCTTCTTCAGGATGAAGGTAGCATGAAGTGTGTGTGTGTGTGTGTGTGTGTGTGTGTGTGTGTGTGTGTGTGTGTGTGTGTGTGAGAGTGTGAGTGAGTGAGAGAGAAGGCTATATGGGCAGGGAACAATTTCAAGGACAATAGTGGAATACGACACTCGGTTTAAGAAAATTGAAAGAAACATAAACATTGCAATAAATGATGATAGAGCACAACAGTAGGTAACCTTTGTAGATCTCTACAATAGTTGCCGGTCATAACCTTTTATCACAGAATTACTGTGCCCTTGACTAAGTGACTGAAACCCCTTCGATGCGTGGTCTTGACTGTAAAATGTGCCAACATTCATTTATAAACATAAATCCAGATTGATTTTAGGCACGTTTCCTATATGTGAAATCAATCCAGACTCATAATTCCCAAGAACCCGTCCCTCTGAACAACACTTACTGTTCAAAACTAAATTATTTATTGTTGCACAATTTCTTGACTGCAAGCTGATGCATTAGGGTTGTGTTTGTGTTGATCTGTTTTGACCTGCATACTACAGTAAGCCTCAATGTTCAAAATGTCTCCCCTCCCTCCCTCTCCAACAACAGTATGCCGACATGTCTCCCGCTATATGAAAAGCTCCATTCAGTTCTTTTGGCGGGAGTGGGGGTGTAGCGCTGGTGCACTGAGGCATAGCTAAGATGGCAGCTGTGAGCAAAGGAATGAAAACTGTCACTTTAAGTTACCAAAGCTTTCACTCTGTGCCATGCCCATGTTGGGCTTTACTGTGTATATGCACCGCTGCTCATACACAGGAGCTTTGGTGAATGTGCAGTATAAAATATACTGAACATACACCTCAATGCCAGTCTGGCCCCATGTCATTTGTCCTATACATAATAGATGTAAGTTGGTAGCTCTTTTTTCCACAAGCTATATCTTTATATTAATATTTCAAACATATAATACGATATCATTACATTATCACTCCACTGACGGATGGCTCTATACATAGAAATGTATTTAAGATAAAGTAACTGAGATCATGTACAGTTTTTGAATGATTGTTATACAGTATAAACCACTGTAAGAACCAGGACAACACCTAACCATTAAAGCATATATTTTAATTGTACATGTATATTTGTATCTGTGTAGGTACAAGAGCTCCAGAGTCCACCCAGAGCCAGTATGGTGGTGAAGGACTGCGTGAAGGCGTGCCTGGACTCCACGTACAAATACATTTTTGATAACTGTCATGAGCTATACAATCAACTCCTCGACCAGGTAAACAGCTTCCACATTTGTTTGACTATTACTGCTTATCAGCTTTTTCAGTTCATGAGCGTTTGACTTGTGTTACACAGGTAAACAAATACTCAAAGCAGCTCACATATCATGCACAAAGTGAACAGCTCCCAAAATCTTGAGATCTCTGTTACTTCAGCGCTTCAGCTACTTCAGCACTTGTAGAGTTTTTCCATGGGCCTGGGTCGGACTGCTTTCAGCAGCGCCGCGATTACATGTGCTTCCACTACAGCTACTGTACCTCAGGTGTTAGCCGTGCTGTGCTACTGTCCTGTTAGGCTGCAGGGCCAGCAGCCAACCTGGGACTGTCTCCTCCCGGTCTGTACAGCTATGTGACTGGAGAGAAAGTTTTGTTGTTTAAGTCCCTCTGTGTTCAGCTCTCAGGACTTTTGTATATTTTACCTGAATCTCTGTGGTTTGGAGTTTAGTGTCACTCCCACAATCTTGCCTGTACTTTCACATATAAGCTTTATTTTACTGAGCACTTTCGGTTGTATCAGAGATGTGTCAAGTTACTGCTGATGCAAGCCAAACAAGTTTTCCATTGGCACATCGGTGATGCTTTTATTGTGAAGTATAGGAAATGCAATCAGTTTATCACAGAGTTAGTAGAGCTTCACCTTTCAATAAAAACAGGTCTACTCCATCAGATATGGACATAGTCTGCGTTGATTGGTCTGTGAATCAGTTTTAAATATTGCAGGGAGGAATAGTAGAGACAGGAACGGCCACAGTGAGCTGAAAAGGGCTGCAGGTGCCCTGCAACACCTTACCTTGCTGTGTGGCGCAGTGGAAAAACACTCATACTACGCCAGTGCATGTGGTTGTGCATGCATTCGTTTCGGTCAAAAAGATGAAGATGTTGAGATTGTAAGGGGTGCATAGTGTTAAGAGTTTAATCAAGATAATCGCCTGCTGCATGGTTCTTCTGCCCAGCTCTGCACACTTGATCATTAAGCATTAACCAGACTACGGCCGACTGTGCACAGCAAATTGTTGGCCTTTTGGTCAGTCAGACCCTCCGCCCAATCACCTCCTCATCTGCTTCCTTCCAAAACACACTAGCAGTCAGATAGCCATCATATTTTCTTTAAAGAAGAAGATTAAAAGGGAGACAAGCTCTGCTGTGAGGCTTTTTTTACTTTTACATCAGGTTTCCTGTTTTGAAGATGTGAATTGCAAATTGGTCAAAATTCCTGTTGCAGTGCTTATTATTCATCTTGAGACACGTTTTACATAAAAATCATTTTGTGGTCTATAGCTGAAGTAACCATCATTTCTACATCCTTCAACAAATATTGCTGACTATTATTGCAAATGGCCATTTTAGAAATAAATTTGTTTGCCCCTCTTTTAGTGAGGTTTGTCTGCCACCTGTTCAGCTGTATTTTTTTTAGTTTCTTTCACTATGATCATTGTCATTATGGCTTCCCTGGGCTTGAAAATCACAACCCAGCCAACTACTGGCCCATCCGGAGATAGCAAACTCTCGCAAAATTAAACAAACAAAAATAATGATCAAGATAATTTCTACCTAGAGGATTTTTATGTTCATGGATTGTACACACAGGATAATGGCAAGCAGACTAAAAAAACAACTAGACCAATGTGTTATATAATAACAATATAATATTGTTATTGTAAAGTTGATATTTTCTGCATTTCTGGATCTGGATTTGATGAGTAAACACAGTGTGAGCAGGAGCTGCTGAGCTTTAATGAGAACAACCCACAACTTACCTGCTGTGCAGAGTCATGCAGTCACATTCAATTTACAAACTAGCAACTTAACATGTGATAATGAGCTGGGCAGACACAAACTAGATAACTTATGCTAAATTGAGTCTTAATTAACTTACTACTTGCATCATTGGAAAATTTAAGCTGTTTTAAGTTGGTGGTGTAGCTTCCTTAAATATATGTAGAGAAATACCTGCTTTTAATTACTGTTAGTCTTTAAAAGGTCATTAATATTGAATACAGTTATGGTTTAAAAAAAAAATAGTTTCTTAAAGTTTCTGCCAGGTGCCAGAACCTGGCATCTCCTTCCTCACCTCATGTGTTTATATGCTATCACCTTCAGCCTGTCATAAATCTGACATCACACTTCCCCATTCATCTTTACTGTGCTTTGTGTTGATGTGTGACAATGCCAGGAAAATATAAATTCAATCCAGCATGGTTGGAAATCAATAGGCTCTTTATCATGACTGACATTTACCAGACAGTAAAATGTGTACACCGTGTCTATTGCAAACTTTGCATGAAGGACTTCAACCTTCTAGGAAAGGAAGAGTCCACAGTGAAGAGACTTATAAAAGCAACCAAGCATCAGGCACCACTTAACTGATGCAAATCACCGTCTCTGCTGTTGAGGGCCTTTTGGCTTTCTAACTGTCTGGGTGGATATTGTTTGAGTTCAGAAAATAAGCTGGACAATATATGTAAACTTGTATCACTGGCATGTCATGAGCAGCTGCAGGCATGTTCTCAAATTAAAAACTCAGAGACTCTGTTATTATTATTATTACATTCAAGAAACACAGCGTTGCCCAGTCGTCGGTTATGGTTTGCTACTTTGAAATCATGAAGATTTTTACGTGTTAGTGCCTGAGTAAATAATCAGGCAACATACAGCTCTGCCTGATTATTTTATGGTTTACTTCCCAAAGAGAATGGCATCCACACCACAGAAGATAATGTCTTTTTAGGTCGTAATAAGGTCCAATCCGCTCAAAAGTTGAATAATAAGCTTCCTTTGTTTAAACAGCCTGAGGGGTTGTAAGCAATTACCAAACCGGAGAGATAGACACTTTCCCTAATTACATCTTCGTCCACCACAGTTTCACAGTAGACAGCCTCTCCATCAGCGTTTCCTCCAAGGCAGAAGAAAAAGACATCAGCTTCACCCCAAAGCAAACCTTGCTGTGGCTATGAATTATTATGTTCACACACATTGGTAGCCTTTGACTCAGAGGATAGAACACATTTCAGACCCCAATTCTCAGGTTGCTAACAGTGACTGAGTGCGGCGACAGAACAGCTGACACGGTGGCCAGGCAGCCAGTGAAATATCCCAGCCACAGCGAGGCATCTTGCATAACATGACAACAAAGCTCTCTACTTCTGCCTGGGCATAAAATGACTGTGGGGGTGGGCATAGGCAGGGGAAATCTAGCTTAACAGTTTCTTAAATCCCAGCAGGAGAGGGAGGATTTTGAAAAGCGAGAAGAAGGGGAAATGGAAAGAGGTCAAAGGAATCAGGGCAAAAAAAAAAAAAAAAGAAAAAGGGAAGGGCAAAATTCTATCTCATCCAGTGTGAAGGAATGTGTAGTGGCAGTGCACACACCACAAATGCCTGCTAACATGCACAGGCATCTATGAAAGAAATGTACATATATATGTACACATGCTTTTGCATTATGCAAATATTAATGCATAATTAGAAGCAATCTGGTTTTGAAGAGGGGGGTTGGTGATTGCTGACATGTGTACGCAGGGAGGAATCCACTGATCTAGAATCAGCTCCACTTGTTCCTGAGCAAGCAATTCAAATTGATTCAATAAGTATCTCTCTCACCAACATCATCTCATATTTGCCAACATTACCCAAGTGGTTGATTTAACTCTGTTTGAAGAAGATGTGTCTTTGAGTGCATTTTCCCATACATGAAGTACAATATTTACACATACAACCTATTTTCACTGTGCCTTAAAGTGCAACAGCTTCAGTTCCACCCACGGCTCTTTCTCTTGGGAATTTGATCACATCCTCTGAGAGCTTCCTTCAATCAGAGACTCCGTAATTTGTGTCACAATGTGAGAATTGATGAGCAGCCGGTCGTATGCTAATGCTGATTTCTCCCACACAGGGACCGAAAGTGCCAAACAATAAACATAAACCACTAACTACCCTCTAGAGGAGAGATACACCGCTATGAATATTTCTGCTAGTGCCTCCCCATCACTTTGTGCACTGAAAGTAGTGGAACTGCATTGCACTCTCTTAGTTCAGTACAGTATTCACCTCCAAGTACAACTAAGAGTGGAGCCCATGGGTGTGTTGTTGACTGTAAAAAAGACAGCAGGCCACTTAATCACCTTTAACAATGTGTTCGCACCTACTTGATGTGAATACAGATAAGCAAAGGGAGTCTACACTATGTTTTACTGGGATGCATACCGCATCCAATCCAGTAGGGATGACACAACCTTCGGTGTCCTTCATACATGCGTACAGTTATGCATGCGCACACACACAAAGACACACGCACGGGCAGGTTTTGCATAGCTAACTCACCTCCTGCAGAGACATTTGTTTCATAATTCATGTCTCCAATTTAACAGAAATTTACCTCACTGCAGATCTCCCCTCCTGATGGCCCATGCGTCTCACATCAGGCTTTTCTCTTTGAAGTATGCGTCACTAATTCTAATTTCATAAACTATGAGTTAGGGGCCAAAATGGATTGTAGGTCTTTTTCCTCCATCTTTGATCTAAACTCATAAATTGCTCATTTTCTTTTCACTGGTAATCACTTGTTAATCTCTCAATATTTTGAATTTCATGATTAATGGTCCATGCAGATCTGTCTTTGGGGTCGATTGCCTTAATTTATGATCACACTGAGCAGTGCTGCTTCACTTCTTTGCCATTCTTCAGCAGTTCTTGTAGCATATACCGTAGATGATTTACTCTGTTAGAGACATGTGCAAACATGCGTCTAGCTTAAACTGCCCAATACAGTTTAGACTGTGTTTCGTATGAAGCTCACACTGCCTCCCTGTTGCCTCCATATAGGAAACCAGGGCATTTTTCATGTTTTGCTATATAGCAAATATAACTGAAAATGCAAATTAGAAAGTCATGAGCCTTTGATGAATGACCAGTAATCTCTTTTTTTGACTATGGCACATGAGATGATAGACTTAACTGTTGCAGCCCTTTTGCAAATGATGAAAGTCGTGAACCCTGGGTTCACATGATCAGCTGTCGCAGAATCAGCCGTAAGCCCTAGCTCTGTTTCTTATTCCTCTGAGATTAAATTCTGTAGCTCCTTCAGCTGCAACATCTGCAAGACATGCAACAGCATTACATGCTGTGCATTACCAGATATTTAAACCAAGAATCTACGTCATCAGACACAAGTTGATTATTGTAGGAATTGATTAGATTCTAAGGACTGTATTGAGCATAAATGGAATCATGCTGCATTTTCATTTCCCCAGCTCTCCCTAAAACATCTCCTCTCTGAGCTGCGCCAAAGTCAATACGCTGAAGGTTGATAAATAATTCAACCTGAATTATTCAAGAACTGATTTGAACATGTTTCATTTTTAACACAATTTTCTATTCATCAGAAATACATTTTGCTCCAGTCAGAATTACATACTCAAATGAGAAACGGTGTATTGCACCCTCCTTTGGGGAGGGTGTGTCCCCACAGTTCACAGTCATAGATTATATTTGTCACTGCCAGTGTCATGCGTTAGCATGTAATCATGTCTGTTTATGATACACATGTGTAAGTATGGCTGAGTTTGTACCAGTATGTACACTCACTCAGTTTTCTGTGTGTGTGTGTGTGGCCTTACTCGTTTTCTGTGGAACGTGTGCATGGCAGAGTGAAAGACTGTGACAGTTACTTGCTGACTGGTGGATCAGTGTGGTCGCACTCAGTATGGGGTGAACAGATGGTCGAGTCAGTGAGTGGTTTTAGATTCAACACCTTTCACCTTGGGACAGCAAGACTCTGACACACACCCACATCTACATAAACACATTACTGAAGAGTTATAACATTTTTTAACTTTGAAGTTGTAATTCTAAAGATTTCAGTCCTGACTGATTTTGCAACACCCATCATTACTAGTGATAAGTGTTATTTAAAACTACAGGTCCCAGAATTCTGGGGGCAGCAAACATTCGTTGAGCTGCTACTTTGTCAGGAATCCAACAGGCAAACATACAGTGGATCTGATTCCAGAGCAACTAAACAAACTCAAATCAATTGTTTTGATAAAGAGGTCAGGTAATAATCTCTTTCCATCATGCAATGAGCTACCACGATCTGATGCTCACTGTGGCTGCTGATTCTTGTCCCATTACTCTGCCGTATAACTAATCCAGTATCAAAAAAATGCTGAAAAGGATCATATACACTATATTTCCTGTGACTGCTTGACAATAAAAGCCACCTTTTATTATGTCACATTGACCTCACAAAACACATTTTTCAATTAATTAATTCATGTGTTAATCATTACAAAATATAACACAAATGTCTAAGTTTGTTTTAAAACCATTTCACAAAAGCACAGAGCCATCACAGCCACTGCACTGTAACGGATAATATATGAGTGTCAAGTATGACTCACAGAAACTGAGGCGGGATGGTCTCTGGTGAGTTGAGCAGCCTTCTGGCTTCAAACTCAGCGTCCCTCATCTTCATGCCGGTGTTCACCTCCCGCACCTGAAACAAGGAAAAAATATGTTGAGCAGGTTCTGATATATTTACAGGAGAAATTGAGTGTAATGTAACAGTTGAGTCCATACTACTGTGAGGCCTGAAGTCAGGATTGTGGTCTTACCAGCTTTAGAAGAGGTCTGGCCTCATCCTCATCAAAGTCCTCTCAGAGCATTCAGACAGAAAGAAAACACATGTTTTATCTTAACTGTTCCTCTCACCCTCATTACAAACAGATTATTGTGACATGAGCAGAGTTTAGGCTGTGAGTGTGTGTGTCTCTCAGTAACTCACTGCACTCTCAGTGTGTGTTTGCGCTCCTCCAGCAGCAGCTCAGTCTTGTCTTCAGCAGTCACTGCTATTCTGCTGAAGCCACAAAGGTTCAGCCACCAGTGCAATCTAAACACATGATCACATGCCTTCATCCTCATGTATTGGCTCTTACTTGAGACTCGTAGGAGCCGATGTGCAGAGTTTAACTGCATCTCAAAGATACAGACATTATTTCCACATTTTAATCACAGATATTGACAATGTAGACAGGTGAGTCCAGGTTATGTTAAAGGGGTACTCACAGGGGAAACTAAGACATCCAGACTTTAAGCTCTCAGACAGCTCAAACTTCAAAAATGCTATCTTACATTCCATGTGCGATGTAACCCAACTAGTGGCATGTGTTTGTCAGACATTTCCTGCATGGACATCCCCCATGTCTCACAGCCTCAGGGTTTTTGTTTTTCATTTTCAAGCTTGCAAGCACAAGCCTAGATATAACAGACATGACAAGAAAGTCAGAGATATTTTCCCAGACTTGACAAAGCTTTCCACAGACTATATAGTACTCTCCATGACATATACAAAACACAAGATGTGTAGTGTGAAGAAGTTATAACTACTGAACTGTAGTTTTCAGCAGCTGTGGGCCGTCACCTTTTGGGTTCTGGTTTTCTAGTTTTGGCACGTAATTGTAATATTACGATCCTCATAGCAATTAGATGTTTCTGTGCCTCAGTGACCGTCGTGGCTGGTGGCATTATGTTTATAGGCTGTCCATCCCAATCTAATGAACGTCATATCTCAAGAACGCCTCGAGGGAGTTTCTTCAGATTTGCCACAAACATTCACTTTGAATCAAGGATTAACTGATTAGAAATTGGACGTCAAAGGTCAAGGGTTAAGGTCACCGTGACGTCATAATGTTCTGCAAAAGCAATTTTATGGCCATTAACTCAGGAATATAGGGGAGGTTTTGACCATATTTCCTTGACTGGTTGACGGAGGCACACAACCAAGAGATGGAAATTCTAGTTAATGAGCAGCGGTGGGAAATGTTTAGTTCGAATTAGCAATACATTAGCAGAACAGTAAACAGTGAGGCTGATATCGATGAGATGAAACTGTAAACAGTAACACTGAATTACATTCATGCACCATTTCCTGTGAATTCCTCATGCATGTGAAGGTAATTTGAATCCTACAATGACCCTCTGACAATGATAAGTGCTGTATTTGGTAATGACAGAATGTAAATACACTGAATAGCTATAGCTGAAAAATGTAGACCATAAATTGTATCAAACTGGGTTTTATTTATTCACGAAAATCTGAGGATTAGAACTTTAAGAATCTAGTATTGGATGATCTCTGGGCTTATCTTACATGGAATACAGAAGATATAAATGCACTGATAAGTCAGTTGGTTAAGTGCAGCATCCATCTTTGTTTGGCTTTCTCTTTCTTATTCCAGCCAACTTTGGATTTTTGCCAAATCCCACAGTTCATTTTTTTCTTATCATATAGACTTGCCCCTCAGCACACTCAAACTGGCCTGTGACTCTCATCATGTTAATTTCTTCCTCCATAGAGCCGGAAGCAGGACCTTCCCCGTGAGGAGCAGGGTCCGTCAATAAAGAACCTGGACTTCTGGCCAAAACTCATCACTCTCATGGTGTCTGTAATCGATGAGGACCGGACGGCTTACACCCCAGTCATAAACCAGTATGTACTTCTTTATTACACATACTTGCTTTTTGCCAAGAAATCTGATCAAATACATCCAACTGCACTTCAGTGGTTTAACTCCTGTGGAAAGCAGTTAAATACTCCTCTTACATATATGTATATTGTTGAACATTTTGTAAACATTATAATATTTTCATAAAACTATAATTTGTAAGTGCTTCCACTATTTCAAGTGTTTAAATCTATAAAAGATCATCATGAAAACTAAAAGAGTGCTTTTCATTCTAAAGCTTAATTTTGTGTTGGATATATATGTGGTGAGTGGTGTGTTTTGTTATGCAAGTAAAAAAATAGACAACTAGCTGATGCTGTAAGTAATTGTTTGAGGCTTTAAAATGCCTTACGCTGATGAAATATTTACTTATTTGTTCAATATTTGTGTATTTTTGTTGTTTTTGATTATTTATTTGGCTTAATTAAGGCCAAGTTTGGCTTCATTATTCATCACACAGGATTATATAGATGAGGGAGAGAAATCCGTCTTAAATAATCACCTCATATTAATTAATTTTAAGATCATTTTGTTGGGGGTTTTTTTTTTAGAGAATGTAAGGGAAAAGAAAAAAAGCCATTCCATCTGCTCCTGTAAATGTGAAAAATGTTTTTAGTAATTGTAGAGACTGAATGAGCACAGTATTGCAGAAGAAGCCAGCAGTGAAAAATACTTTGTTTGTATGGTGAGCCATAGTACGGATGGATGAAAGGGGAACACAGTGTTGCTGAATTACATAACAGATGAGAGATTTGTTGGTATAAAAAAAAGGGGACAGAGGGCTGGTTGTGGTGGTGGTGTTGAGAGAGGTGCAAGGTGGTTGTGTTTGTGCCCTTTAATTGATTTGGTTAATAAAATCTAATGAATTATACAACCTGAAGAAGATGGAGTGGAGCTTGCCTTAGAAGAAATAAGATGTCTCACTCATACATATCCTCTCACAGTTTCGCCTCCCCCTTTCTTCTCTTCTCCTTCCTCTTGCTGATTTACGATGCTTATTAAGACTGTGTTTATGCCCTGAGCTTTCTCTCCTACACTGTCTAATGATAGATTTGCAATATTCATGTCCATTTCCTCCACATTCCCCTGGTCACGTTCCAGAGTGACAGCAACTCTGATGCTTTTTCACTACAAACCCAAGAGTGGACCTTTTGCCTTTAAATAATGGGAGCTGCTGCCAGAAGGGAGAAAAAGAAAATGTTTGTCTGTTGCTCTATGCGGAGAATAGTTACATGGGAATCAAGCCTAGCAGTTTTCAAGCCAATAGACTGATCCACAGAGTTTATTTTATGATTGGAAATATGAGTTGTTTTTAAAAGTGTAAAGGATAAGAAGAGCTTTAGAGATCATTTCCAGATTTACTGTAGATTGCAAACCACATAACATAATTTATTTCACCAAAGAGAAGTAGACCATCTACAGGCATGCACAGTGACTGTCGATGTTACATTCATTTTTGCCATGGAGGGTTTTCATTGTCTGCCTCGCCTACAGTACACCATGTGGGTGCGTGGCAAAACTGAAGAATAACTGAGCTGGAGAGGGAGATTCTCAGAGCAATAGAGATGAAAGAGGACACGACTGTTTCTGGGAGTCTGTTTTTCTTCTCCAGTAGTGACTGGGAGCACAAATCCACCTCCTCGTCTCAGTGTTTGTTTCTTTGCTCCACAAAAGGACACACCAACATTTGGAGAGGGAAGAAGAAAGTGTTTGCGTGTACGTATGTGTGCACGCTCCGGCTTTGCCTTCTGCAGGAGTGTCCCGGCTGAGCAGATGATTATAGCTTCAATAGAAATCGGTGGACAAATACATTTGTTGTTGGGAAAAAAGGGCGGTCTCCAGCAAAAGTAAAACATTTCCAGATAAATTGAACTTTCTCAGGCCAGGGCCCTGTCATCTATAAATGTCCTCCCATCACTGTCTGAAGATACGGATAATTAAACCATCGACATCTCACATTCAAGCTTTGACTGAAAATCTATAGGCATTCAAAAAAGCAGATTACCTGCCAAATAGGTTGCCACCCTCTGTCTCCCTTCTCCGCCGTGTCATTTCCTCCTGCACTTTTTTTCTCATCTGTAAGCCCCGGGCATGTCTCTCCCATTCTGCCCCAATTCAACCCGGTTTGGAAATGACGGGGGATTATTAGATTATGAGATTCACCAACCATGTCTTCTTGCACATCTGTTAAGTCGTTTGTTAGAGATTCAGGCTGGGCCAAGCCATCAGGCCACCCAGTCGAGCGTGTTATTATACGGAAATGAGTCTGATTGGAATCCGTCTCAATTCCACCAGGTTTCCACAGGAGCTGAACGTCGGCAAGATCAGCGCTGAGATCACGTGGAGCCTCTTTGCCCTGGATATGAAGTATGCAATGGAAGGTCAGTAATGTTGCTGATAAGACAATCATCTCCTGAGGGTGTGTTTGTGCGTGTGTGTGTGTGCGTGTGCGTGCGTGCGTGCGTGCGTGCGTGCGTGCGTGTGTGTGGGATTGAATGAGAGTTTAAGATAAACTATATAAACTGATTGATCGATGGCAAAGAAAAATGAGGTTTAGCATGTTCTAATGTGATGCTCTCTCCTTTCCTCTGTAACTACACAGGGATAAGTTTCAAGTGTTACTGTGTTATACCTCTGTGTATCTGAGTGCTGTTTATTGGCTGGTGTCACGGTGTTGTTTATCGGCTGTGTCTGGCTGTGGTCAGCTCTACTGCCTATCTAGATTACGCTTCCCTGATTTCATTCTATTGATCCCTATAGAGAAACCGGAACTTCATGTAATCAAGATAAACAATTGATCAGTGGCACAATGTTGATGTGCAAGTGCCTGTTTCTGTGTTTTGTTACGTGTGTGGTGCAAGTGTTTTATATAAGTAATATATGATGAGAAAATGAAATTTGGATCTAACCCAAAGTGTTGTTTTTTGTTTTCAATTATTCATGTAGCATTTAAGGTTTTAAAGGTGATTTAGAGTTCAGTATTGGAGTTAGACATGTAGAGGTGAAGGCACAGTTGTTTGTCTCTGACTTAAACATTGGTGGGAAGATTTTAGAAGCATGACCATCAGTAGGCAGTGTTAGGTAGGTAGTAGTGAGTCATTATGCCCAAAACTTACCGTAATTACAGATGTGCAACAGCCATTACGCATTTTTCAATTATGCTTGTGTCTGCGTCTTTGTTATGGCCTAACAAACATAACACTGAACTTACAATGTAAATGTATAATGCAAGAATTGCCTGCAGTGTGCAGGATAAAGGCATAAAAAGGGAATTTTGTACCATATAAGGGAAGTGATTTACAACCTTTAATCTAGCATGGACCAAATATACTCAATCAGTTTCCCCCATTACCACTAAATACTCAAGAGTGTAAACCAGTCATTCCGTAGCAGCGATGTGGTGCCTCGTTTAAGTAGACAAGGTGCCCTAATGTTATTCACATTTAGTATTCTTGTAATCTGCAATAGGTTAGAAAAGATTTTGTCAACAAGAGTTCTTTTTTTCCAAGACAGCAGAGATTTGCAGTGATCAAGCAATAAATCTCAGATGTGCTCCGCTGGCAGGAAGACAGATGTTCCCCGATATATTGTGGGTTTTGACTTCAATCCCCACCCCCCTTTTCTCCAGCTCACCTCCCAAAAGACAGCGAAAGCCTCCAGGAGGTTATTGATTAAACAAGCTGTTTTTTTTAGGTTGGAGGCTTCTGGATCAAACCCCAAAGGATATCAGGATCAGGATATATGGAGGGGAGGTGGAAAGCAAAAGGGAATTAATGTGACTGGGATTGTGAATGAATGTTAAAATAGCTATGTGTGTGTGTTTGCACTTCAGGACTCAGCAGGGTAGCACCCTGGGTTATGGCTTTGTGTGAATGTTTGCGCTGAAGTTTGACTCGACTAAGTCTCTAAACAGCAGTTAGCTTTATTACCCAGAAATCATGCAATATGACATTCATACGCAGCACACACTATGCTCAAGTTTACCAAATTCACATCCCTTGTCTGATCACTTCACGTCAAAGTCAGACTTTCTCTGGACAAATTGCTTGGATGCTGCTCAGTAGGAGAAGATTACCATTCCCAACACCATTTTGAAAATCGTACCACACCATATATATCTAGGATTATGCGGTGCTCTTATCTGTCGGGCACCACTATAACGTTTAACTTGGTGCAGCAGTGTTTTTCATACAAATCTTGCCTTCTATGTCGTATTAGACATGACAGAGGGTGTGATATCTGCCACTTCAATGATGGCAAAAGAGGCAGAGAGGAAGTGGTAAGATAAGATGGGTGATCTGACTGAGGTCAAACACTGGAAATGCTCCTTAGACTGTGAGTAACAGAAAAAGCAGAGATGCACCAAAAGTACTTATTGGTTGACTCAGTTTTATTATTTATTATTTATACAACACCAAAGCACAACGGAAGTTATTTAAAGACACTTTCATAGAGAGTCCAGACCATACTCTATACAATATTATTGATGGTTCAAAACCTCATCTACACAGCACATACCTGCTGCTTTCTCCTTACCAAATCATCTCGGGTTGCTATGGCAACTGCAAACTGCAGTCTCTTCATATACTCACACGTGCATACAGGAAGCATGTAGATTATATGTGTAAAATGTGATCTTCTGTTTGCCAGAAAAGTATACAGTATTGAGTATTAAGCACATAAATATGCCCATGCATCAGATTTTAATGAGACAGGTGTAGATTTATAGGTGTGTGTGTGTGTGTGTGTGTGTGTGTGTGTGTGTGTGTGTGTGTGTGTGTGTGTGTGTGTGCGCACACATGTGACTTGCATTCCTGTGGTGAGGTAATGAGCAGCTGTAAAGCAGCATGTGTGGATAATGTGAGCTGAGATTTTATATGAAATCACTATAATATTTTTTGCACAATTCCACATTTATTTTTAACATTCACCATGTTCTTGTAAAATTAACAGTGACACCTTAGTGGAATATTTACTGAAAATGAATGAAGCATCATCCAGCAGTATCCATAGCCTCTGAATCACACTAGTGGTATTGTTGAAGTTATATATTCTCAGACTTCCCCTGCCTTCTGTCATAAATAGGATGTTGTTACCCCATTGCCTTCCTGTGCCCTAAAGAGAAAAAGCAAGCTTCCATTAACTTTGTTTCATCATCTGGCAATGCAGTATTTTTGGAAACTGTGTGTGTTTGCAGTGGAAGAACACCAACATCTTTACATTGTGTTTTGTGTTGTAACACAAACCATCAGATTTTTCAGATATGTAATAATCCCACAATCTGGATTACCACAACCCTCAAACTGTTGGGAATTACTCTGTTGATAAAGAAGAAAATAAAGTGAATACTAACAATTAATGCTTTTTTATGAAAAAACAATTTTCAGTTCTCTAGTTGTTGTCACAACTAAAGCCACAGCTGGAAAATGGTGTTATATGTTTTATACTGAAAGCTGAGCTTCAGCTACAACACTTTTAATATGAATCTTTTTATTATGACTATGAACAAAGCATCATCAATCCAGGAAATTCAATTATGGGACTCCGTCCTCTGCAGCACATTGACATTTTTCACAGGTCTTGAGAATAGCATGAATTTAGTCTTATCACATTACATCGCTGAAGGATTGTTGTATATATTCAACATCTTATTATATTCAGTGAATAATGGCAGAATAGTGTATCATCAGCATAAAGCTACACATTATAATCAGTCAGAGGCTAAATTAATTGAAATGATGTCATTTATCTTTTAGATAATTAACAAAAGTTTTTTATCAATTTGAGGAGCAAAGATTGAAAACTATCTACTTGTGCACATGTGAATTGATTAAACTACTGACAGGCAACTCAGTCAAACGATAACGATAGAAAACTACACTACTCCACAACAGGTTTATTATTTTCAAGTGATAACAAGGCTTTTATGCTGTTTTGCTAAACAGCACAGTTTCATTATAGCACACTAACTATTTATATCATTTGTCTTACCACTGTGTGAAGGATAATAGACAGAGTGAAGTCAATCGATAAACAGGTAGAGACAGAGAGAGCGGTTGTGTTTTTAGGTGTGCATATCTGAGTCAGGGCAGCTGGGCATGTGAGCACCTAGGGTGTTACTGACTGCTGTCACAGCAGGTTTGGGCAGCGTGTGTGTGTCTGTGTGTCTGTGTGTATGTGTGTCTGATTTGCCTGAGGGTGTCCGTGTGACAAAAGGAGACAAGAATCATGGATGCACTCAGTCACATATCCGCTCTCTCTGGCTCCTTGAGCCTGAACCATGTTCCCTCGCTTTGCCTCCTCTTGCCTCTTCTTGTCAGTACATCACTGCCCGCCCATAGCGACACGTGCCAGGAGGAGGACATGACTGTCATGTTCCTCAAAGGAGCACTTTGTATGAATTATTGCTCATTTCTTGTTGGTCCTGCTGGCTGTCAGAGTCCTAGGTTTGGTTTGGTGGAAACAGGCTAGTAGTTAAGTGAAGGAGAGTCTGACAGCTCATAAACCAACAGTGTGGTGCAAACATGCAGACTGTAAACCACATAATATGTTTTACTGCATAGATTGTAAAACAACATAAAAAACAGATGGTGCAAGTTTAAACTTGGCCACTTAATGTTTGATCCTGTGTATTGCTAAAACTTAATATCCTTAGTATGTGTGTACAGTTCATTTTCCTGCCTATTAGACGTAACGTAGTGCCCCATAGTGCATTGCTGTTGTGTAACCAGTGTATTTACATGTCATTTAGATAGTAAACTGACTGTGTGAGTCACACTATAAATGATCACAATTACTATAGAAAAAAGGAATATGTCAGATTGAATATTAGCTACATTGCATGATTATTTTTTCACTTTCAATCAGTAAGACATCAGGCTCTCCTTAAAGAGAGAACGAAGTGCAATTAATGAATCCTCTATTAAGAATTGGTAACATTGACAGGCAAGGTAATATGTGCAATATAAGCTAAGTTTACCAAAATGAAGGCTCAGTGAGTTTGAATAGAAAAGTTCCTACCAGAAGGATAAACACATGCATGTGTATGGCACATTTATAGACCTGTGTCTGTGTGGGATATCTAGAAAAAACAAAACAAAAACAGAACACACTTGACATATTGTGGGAGAAATGTGCTTACAGACAGAAGAGAACATGAATGGTTATCTGGAAAAGAAAGCAGTGAAACCATAGGGGATTTAATTACTCTAGTAACAGCTCACTTCTTTCTACAGATCAGTCACAAAACAATCCTTCAGCTGCACATTCACAGCTATAAACTGTTAGTAGAACACCAGCAATTGATTATACTCGACTGCAGTTTTAGGGAAGGTGAGACCGCTTTGCTTTCATTCAATGTTTTACATCTGTTATGTCGGAGAAGCAGAATTTTACAGTTTTTGTTTTTTTGTCTTTAATTTCCCAGTGTGATTTTTCCTGTCTCTGCCATCACACTGACAAGCACCTTCAGCTAACACGTGTATGTGCGCGCGTGTGTGTGTGTGTGTGTGTGTGTGTGTGTGTGTGTGTGTGTGTGTGTGGTGTGTGTGTGCGTGTGTGTGCGTGTGTTGAAATGATCAATAGAAACAGTACAGAAAGGTTCACAAATGGGTAGTATAAGTGTATGCAAGGTCACATTTGAAATGTACGCATGCTGTACACATGTACATCCTGTAGCATGCATGTGTACATTCCTTCATACGTGCATGAACTGTATGTGCTTTTACACAGGGAAGGGAGATAATGAGGTGGTAGAGGGTAGGAATACTGAGCCAGTCCAGGTTGCTGCTTCTCTTTCTCATTCAGACAAACGGAAGTAACTCAGAGTGACCTGTTTACATAAGAAGGCACAGAGAAACTGGCAGGGCGGCTGACAGAGACACCCTGAAGGAGGCGGGCCAGAATGTCCTGCTTTGTTGGTCTGTGTTTCTCCGTTAGTGTGTGTGTCTGTGCATGCAGCCATGTTCGTCTGTGCATTTGTGCGAGCGTTCAGTTGTGCAAGTAAGAAAGAAAGAGTGAACGAGAATAAAAGAGGAATCTGTGTGTGTGTTTGTGTGCCTGTGTCTGTGTGCACACATGTGCATGTGCAGTACTTAATGAAGTCTTTGATGCATCCTCTGCTTCCTGCTCCAAGGCCTTTGGTGCCAGTGCTGGTGCAGAAATGGATGCTACTAATTTTAGCATCTCTGTGTGGATCTCTGAATGTGTGAGAGAGCAAGAGAGCGCGGGAGGCGGGGTGGACAGAGAAAAGAAGAAGAGACAGAAAAGAAGAAGAGGGATGTGAGAGTGAATGGCTGCAGCTGAATTCACTCCCTCATTCACTTATTCACCATTGCGTACATGGTAAATACTCCAAAAAACACTCTGTACTTGTAAGATGAGTTTTCACACACTTATCATTTCATCATTTCCCATGTCCAGTGACAGACAGGTTCTCATGTAAGGTAAATTCTTGATTTTTCAGAAGCAAAGGTAAAGCCATTACATGGAAAATTTTGACTCAAAGAAATATCAGCAGATCTCCTGTCACCTTAATCAAAACAAAGTCACATATCAATAATTTGACTATGCTTTGGCAACAAAAGGGTGCTTTATCAATAAGGAAAAGCAGTGCTACGTCTAGACTTCAGAGTACTTGTGTGATGAAGTTCCACAGTACATGTAGTATATCCACTGTATGGTTGTTTAATGGCTGTGGTCTCTGGAGCATGTCATTAAAGATCCAATGCTCCAGCAGCCCATTAACTCATCTTCAGCTTGCTGGAGCAGCTTCACGCCACAGAATATTTTAATTGAGTTTCAATTAATGTACCTTGGCGGTGGGAGTTTTGTTGCCACAAAAAGACATTGTTTACAGGGTTCAGGCATGGCTGTAGGGTATGTGTTGCAGTCTTTTTTTTTTTTTTAAAGAAGCTAGTCTGTTCTCCAACTGTTCATCTCTGATGCCTCTTTGCAGTATTCACACTGCACACTTAATTCTGATCTCTCTGTACTTCAGCTAACAACTTACTCCTTTTTATATTGATAAGATTTATAAAGTACTGATTTCCTGCTCGAGCCTTGCAGGTGGTGCATTCATTTTACACATAGAGATCTCATCATTCAATACACAGATGTACCTGCAGGTGTTTTTGCAAACACAAGGGTAAATGCCTGAAGAAATCCTTGTACGATTTGTTGTTTTAGTGCATTTGTTTAAATAAAGTTAATGAAAATAAATGCAGTATATTTGTAAAAGATACACTGGAATGGTGATTTACTATACTGAACCAGAGTGGACTCTTAGATTACTGAGTCATAACTTTGGCTTTGTCCAAATGCATTATATGTTTGAGTCACATCAACAGGAGTTAGTGTCTCTGTGGGCTATGGTGTTATAGCAGAGCTGTGTCAGTAGGTCCTGTGCTACAGCTTAGGAAGCCTTTTGACAAAACTGGGTCAGAAGCCAAGATGAAGGAATTATGTCACACAGAAAACTATACTTGACTTGGTTCAATTCTGGTCCTCCAGTCTTCTTTTTTTTTTTTTTTTCTTGAACAAATCTAACCTCACGCTCCTATATCTATGCTCACCGAATGGTGATTGGAGGATGGTGAACCACTGCAGTTTGTCATAATATCCATGGCATTTGAATCAATGAGGAAGAGAGTGCATTTGTCAGTCCCTGTGGGCTGAGTCAGACAAGATGACATCCTCACCAGGGACCCTGAGCCTACTCCTCCCTCAGGACAGCCCACACTGTTTACCACCAGCAGGGCACAAAGGCGCACACACACACGCACACGCACACACATACACACACACACACATACAAGGGAATGAATGTACCAATGTACACACAAGCACATGCACACACCGACTTGCATACACAGATATGAGGGCCCTATTTTAACAGCCTGATTATTATTGCTAGATTGTGTATGTACAGACAATGAGAGCGCATTGTGGCACACTTGATACTTTTCTCTATATATGTGCATCTGTGCATGTGCACGCTATTTGCAAAAGCACAGTTGAAGTGGAATATAAATAGGATGGGTGTGATGATTAATCATTATCTTTTCAGCCAGTCACATTATCTGTTAAACAGCTGTGCCAATCACAATGGCCTGTAATGATAATGTCTCACCAAATGAAGACGAGAGACCAGACCTACTTTCGTCATTTGCGACGTTTAAGACCAGGAAAACACTGGACAGTTTGATGTGCACAGTAGAAGTGTTGTTTCTTTATGACAGCCTGGTGCTGATCCCACAAATTCCTCCTAGAGACTGCAGATGGATCAGGCCTCAGTCAAATGAATTAAAGAGAAGGTTGTCACAAAGTCCACAGGCAGTTGTGGATGACATATGCTGCTAATACTTAATTAATAATGTGCACTTTGCAGAATGTGTCTCACTGGCATTCTTGAAATAATCGCAACAACTTGCATTTTTTATGGTCAAGTTGAAGAATTTGTTAACATATTCCACATGTTAACAGAGCAGTAAAAACAGCCCTGGCCATTCACAGTCTCTTTTCATTGGACAGTCAAAGTTCCAGTTTTTTATAATAATTCAAATACCTGACCTTGTGGTATCTCATTTGCAGGCAGCTACTGTATTGTTGTACGTCTGTTCAAACCTTTGCATCATTCACAGGGTGCAGGGCACAAACATGCCATACGAATAGATAACACATGTTTCAAGGTCAGAAAAATAGCACATTGTTGTGCTGCTTGCTCCAGTCTTTGTGGTGCCACAAACATAACACACATTCAAACATGCACATGCACGCACATACACAGTATGCAAAATGCTTTTTTCATTATTATTTTTTTTTTAAATGTGTCAGTCCCTGTGACACAACGAGGAGGCCTCAGGAGGCCGCATTTACATAAACAGCATGAATAAATATGAACTGACTTACCTTCCAGAATGACAGATTGTCCATTTGAAAAAATCTGACACCTATGCTTACAAAATAATTAGTCATAGACCTGAAATTCACCAATGAATGATAAATTAATCATATTGAGGTTCAACAGCCTGTAATTACATTTTTGAGGAGGCTTTGACTGTGGCCTCCTAAAAAAAAAAAAAAAAAAAACTAACTCAGTCTGAAGTTTGACAGTGTCTGTATATTCTATTGCAAGCTTCTTAAAACACTGCTCCCTGTGGCCTCATTTCCCTCAGATTCTCTCCTCTATTCAAACAGTCACATTGGGCCCAGTGAGTGGAAAATTATATCTTTTTGCTTTTATTCAGAGTGTGCAAAGAAGCGCATTCTGTCCCTCTGTGCTTCCGTTTTCTAGAGAGAGGATATCGGCTTTATGACTCCTAAACTGAGGAGTTTCGAAAGACGAAAGCTTCTCAAGGACTTATCGCTCTGTTAACCTCTGGCAGATGTTTCCGTCTTCAAACTACTGATTTTGAAGCTTGAAGGAAAAGTGTTGTTTGAGAATATTTGGATGAACCATTCCCTCTCTGGAAATTTGGTTTGAAAATTGAATATGAATACCAATTCAGTACTTTCTGTATGAAAAAAAAACAGTTGAGTCTTTCCTTAATTCAGATTCACCAAACACGCTCTCCCTTTCATTATGTGCATATCTTACTGATATTTTTGTACATAAAGAAGGGCTTTATGTGAAACCTTCTAGTCAAGCAGTATTGTATTTTTTTTGCAACAACAACAACGAAAGAAAGGGCAGAAGAAACTTTAAGGCTGTAGAAATGTACATAACATTGAATATGTACATGTATGTATGTAGTACGTGTTATAACGAGACACACACTCTGCAAACACACATACGGCAAACTAACACCTGCTGACCTCTACTTTTCAGTCTCCCAGCTGACCTCCATCTGCTTCCTTTAGGTGACTATGTGACTGTGAGTGTGTGACAGTGAGTGTGTGCAGTCGGAGCTCAGAGCAGAAAGGTTGACAAACTGTGATTGGGAGTGTAGGTCTGTGCATGTGCGTGTCCACCCCTGTATGTGTTTAAGCTGCCTTGCAGTGCCAGCTCAGTTATTAAAGTGGCACTGCCACAGTGGACCCCTCAGTTCAGATTGCACAACCTCTACAGCAGAATAACTGCAGGTCCTCTCTACAGTAAAACAATCTCAGCTCAATATTCACACTGTTTAAACCACCTGCTCCTTCTATGACACAGACTGGCTAGGTGAATCCAGGTGAAACCTTAAATCCCTCTGCAATTTCAGCCATCAAAACCACTTTGACCATGAAGGTTAGGTGTAGATGAAAGCAGTGATCCCAGCCATTTTCTAGTGTTCAGCTCCAACAGACAATAACTGCAAGGTGCTGGGATCATTGTGGCTTTTCATATAGTGTAATGTGCAGGACATTGTAAAACTTAAAACTGTCCCCTAGTGTGGCTCCTGAGATTTGTGAAAAGTTGTCGGTCAAAATGTTAAAATCTGTGTGTGCAAGTGGAACAAACCCACCTCAGGCATATAATCTAATAACTTAGATAGACATGATGCTCCACGCAGTATTTAAAGAGGATACGTCTGCGCTGTTTGTACAATGAAATTCCATCAGACCACTTGTCAGTCAACATTACCAGGTTGTGTTTTTTAACCTTCTGTTCCTGACACGTTACCTATGATAAGTGTTCAGCTATGGTGGCTCTGACAACTTCACACCCACTGTTTCTGCTACAATGAGAAGTATCATCAGAGACTATTTCTCAGAGACACTCTTTCAGTGAATTGGGTTGTGGCACAATTGTGTTCCATCCAGTTGGAGTGTGCAGTCCCTCGAATGAGTCATGCTACTCTGACATTTTTACACAGCTGCATTGTTTTTGTTGTTTTTGTAATAACACTAATTTTAAGTTTGAAGGTTTTTTTCTAACCTCAATTTCGAAAGCAGGTTTGCAATGGGCTGCATTAAACTGACTTGTCCGGTCTAAGGAGTAAAATACTGCATTGTGCATCTGATACATTCTCATACAGGTAAATATGTTAATGACACATATGTAAATGTTTTCCTCAGAGCTTAGAGAGGAGAGTGCGGTGGCAGGCGTTGTACTATTCATCAGAGTAAGCACTCAGGTTCTTATCAGGATTAAGGCACAGCAGCTAGGGTGCGATGCATTGGAATTAAACCTGTCTTTGATGTTGTGTGGATGTATGTATCTTATATCTGCAAAAGACTGTGACTGTGTGTGTCTCTATTTCTGCTATACTTTTTAAGAACCATCCTCTTTCGCCCTGTTTAAGATCTACCGTCTGGTGTCCACATAACGCCACATTTTGTCTGGATTTATTTGAGATGTAATACAGTTCATACCTGGCAATAAAAAAAAATCTTAAATTTGCCCCCCCCCCCAATAACACACATTTTATCTGTGGAAAACTGCAACAGCTGCAAAAAAAAAACAGATATCTGTTCTCTGCCATACAGAAAAGGATTACATGGCAATTTGCATACTGGATAAAAAGTACACAAAAAAACTCAAAATAAGGAAGAAAAGGTTGGACAAAAGAAGTGAAACAAAACAGTGAGGAGTCACAGAGAGAGGCGAAGAGACACACACACACACACACACACACACACACTGGAAAAGGCTGGGGTGATCTGCCTCGGGTGCAGACTGAGTTTTGTGCATTTGTCCTGCATTACATATACAGTATTCAGTATGAGATTGCAGAGTTCAGTTACAGATGTTTTTGTGTTCTCATGCCTACTATGGACTGCAGTATACCTGTCCAGCCAGGGGTCTTTGTTACATGATCATCTTCCATTAGACCCTCCCTGACCAATGTGCAGTATTTCGCCCCCCACCACCTCCATTTTATAATACAGGCATTGTATTAAAAAGCCCAGTTGCAGAGACGCCTGACAACTGTTTTGACAGGTTGAATAGTATTCCTTGTGAGAAGAGAATCGATACCTGAACGACAAAATAGGTTGTTTGTGCTTTCTGATCATAACGAAGATTGCAGGAAGATTGTGATCCTGTTTAAAAGAAAGTAACAGTGACTGTTGGTAAGAGATGAGATGCATAGTCTCTGGTGTCAGAGTCAGACACACTGCACACCCAGCCACCCACCACCTTCCATCTTTGTACCGGATACACAACAGCTGTTATTCACACGGCCACGAGAGGTCGCTTGTAAGGAAAATGTAAAGAGGTTGTTAAACAAACAACGCTGTCATTTTTCTGACGAAGACAGTCCCGAACTGAGCCTTCACTCTCCTCGCTCCTTTCGTAGTGTTTAGTCTCTTTTATATGCAATGTTAGCTTGATTTCCTATTTTTATTTCAACGATAGAAAAAATGCTCCTATCATCCTCTGTGCTGCCATGATATTTCCTCATCTCCTCTGTTTCTTCTTCTTCTTAGTGTCATTGCATCACAATCAGGAATGTAACAAAGGCAATTGAGTTTACCCAGTGTTGCAATTGCAGAATAGTTTCCTTATCATTGGTCTTTCTCCCTTGTGTTTTTCTCTCTTTCGTCTCTGTTTTTGCTTCATTGCTCTCCTTTCTTTTCCCTCATCTCTTTTTTATTCACTCCCTCTTTTGCACCATCACCATTCATTACTCCTCCAGGGGATCCCATGGAAATGTTTAACTGTTCTGAAATGTCTACAGTGAGCTGGACTAAATGACTCAGCAGCCATGTCAGCTGACATGAAAGTCCAATCCGTTTTAGTTTCAGTTTGTATGCAGTCATTCAAGGGCTTTCTTTCTTTTGAAGAGAGCTGGACGCACACACAAGCTTGTTTTTATTTTCTCATTCTTTGACAGCTCTAGGCTGTACATAATTGAGCCCGTTAAGATGTCAGATTAAAAGCAACCACTGCTGCCCAGGTCCACTTTATGCTTATAAAGATATTTGTACATTTCTATTAGTGTGTGTGTCTATACTTGTGCCTTGCGAGTTTTTTGCTGGAAGAAGCTGTTCAAAGAAGCAGCAGAAACAGATCACATGCAACACGTTTACTATTTTATAGAGCAAAAGCTTGACACTGCAGTGACGACTTAGAATTTACCATGCTGTCTGCTCAGTCCAGAGGTGTTCCCATGTGTTTGAGACTCATTAATATTACTGTGCATGCTAACATGTGTGCTTCTCATGTTTTTATTTGCATTACAGAGCATGACAAGCACCGCCTATGCAAAAGTACCGAATACATGAATCTTCACTTCAAAGTCAAATGGTTCCATAATGAGTATGTCCGTGACCTGCCAGCCTTCAAGGATGTTCCTCCTGAATATTCTCTGTAAGTGTCATTTCCACACACGTGCACAGGCAGAAATGCACAAACAGGTATTCACACTAATTTTACAGTATGATCAAAAGTGCACAGATACGCTATTAATTAAGGGGATACATATATTTAATTTACATATTTAATTACAAATGCATAATATAACATGAACAGATTGCTTGTTACACACAAGTTAACAAACAGGGCAACAGAAAAGGATTGACTTACTCAGATCTGTTGCAAAGAAAAAGTCAAAATTGTTCAGTTGCTTTAGGATAAAGTTTTATAGCCCTTTTAATAAATTAAGATAGAAGGCAGATAATGTCTTTCACATTTCATTGGTCACTTTTGACTCTAATTTTTTTAATAATCACTTTCACATTTACATAGTGTAAATAAGGCAAAAAAACTAAAGTACTGGCCAAGATTGAACTCTGTGGAACTCCACGGTGTTTTGTAGTTTAAGGAAATCAACATTTAAAATCTATTTTAATCATTTTTCAGCATTACACATAAACCCCTAAGGAGAAAGATTCTGTAATGGTCAATAATGTGAATGTGATGACTACAAATCATGGTAAATCAGACCTGTTTCTGGTAGAGTCTGAATCAGTAAAACTTTCATGTTTGGATAATCTGTGCTGGCAAACCTTTAAACAAGCCAAGCATAAACTGTTTTGGATGAGGAAACAAATGTATAATCTAAAAGCATGTTTTCGTTCTTCTTTTCACGTATCTTTTTTCCATTGTGCATTCATAATCATGCGTAGCACAGCAGGAATAGCTGCAATACAAACACATGTAACACACAAAGGGAACGCAATGCCCTCTCCCATCTTGCCAATCTATCAGAGTAATGACTTGCCCTCCCCTTCTCCAACACTGTCACTCAAACACCATCTCTGGCAGGATTGATTCTTCCAGAGGCATACACATCATACAAACACACACGCTCATACACACAGTCTTTCTCTTTTGTATGCCTGTCTTTCTTCTCTTTCTCTGTCGCCCCACCCACCTTATTTATTGGCTTTCCCTCTTGTAGCAGATGCCCTTAGCGTGAATACAAAGCAGTTTTGGGGGGACATCCGTTGCTCTGAGGACAAGCTCAGGCACTGTATTAAACAAATAAATGGCAAAGTGAAACAGACAAAACAGCATTACTATTCCACTAACAACTGTACTTCCTTACCCGACTCATCTGTCCGGGCCTGTGTTATCCTGTCCTGTCCTGTCCTCTGCTGTCCTCTGTCTGAGCCTCGCAGTCTACAAACTGAAACATGATATCAATGCCTGCATGAATTGGAGTCTTGGCCAAAACCACATCTTCCTTAAACACAGTGGTTCCCTGATCATTTTTAAATAACTAAAAAGCCTTGGTTTCTGATTTGTTCTCATAAAGTAAGCCCACACTCCTCTGGCACTCCAGACAGATGAAATAATCTAACTGTGATTTGACCCCTCAATGATAGAAGGCTTTTCTTTTTCAGGTGGTTTGAGCCATTTGTCATTCAGTGGCTTGATGAGAACGAGGATGTTGCCATGGATTTCCTGAATGGAGCACTGGAAAGGGACAAGAAAGATGGAGTGAGTACAGCATTAAATTATTCCTCAATATGTAGCTTTATATTTAACCAACAAAGCCACTTAAAGCTGCTTTCTTATTAATGGTCTGCTAAGACTGAATTTACATCTTGAAGAAGAGGGTGTGGGGGGATTAAGGAAATAACACACAGTTAAAAACACTTCTCACCCAGAGACATCACAAGACAGGAATATGAATGAAATTTCAATTAAAAATTTATAAAAAAACAGGAAGCAAACATGATTTTTTTCGGACAGCAAAAGGCACAGAGGGATATTAGGCAATAATGAGAGGAAATGTGTTCACAATACAAGTTAGGCACAGACGTTATGCAAGATATTGATGCACCTTCACACATGTTTGTATGCATGTGTTCATTTTTATTAGCATTAAGGAGGTATATTTTTCATGACCTCTCTTGCAGCTAATTGTGTAGAGAAGCTCTTACAATTGCTGCGAACAAAAACAGTTTGAAAGATTGCATACCAGTATAGTTTCTGTTAACGTTTTATATTTTAAATTGAATAGTGAAAAACAATTGAATATACACATTTTTTAAATGTCAGTAGTGCTGTAAAACAGTATTCATAAAGGGGCACTTGTAATGTAACATGTCAAAGTTTTCAAGTCTTGGGAACTACTACATAAACAGCATTTTCTGTTAGCAGTGACTTCATGTCCTTTTCTTACACTCTCTTTCTTGCTACAGTTTCAGCAAACCTCGGAGCACGCCCTCTTTTCTTGTTCGGTGGTGGATGTGTTCACTCAACTAAACCAGAGTTTTGAGATTATCAAGAAGCTGGAGTGTCCAAACCCACAGGCTCTGGCTCACTTCATGTGCCGATTTGCAAAGGTCAGCCACCCCCCACCCCCCCTTCTCACACTAACTCACAGTTAAAGAGTTTGCCATCGATTTAGTGAGACTCTTTGGTATATTTACTCTATTTGATATTATCTTGTTACTAGCTTGTGACTGCCTAAAGTTTTTCAGTGAGTTCCAAAGATTCAATAATAGAACAGCAAACAAATTGTAATTATGATACTGAATCTCTCCCTCCTT
This sequence comes from Seriola dumerili, assembly GCF_002260705.1. Taxonomy (NCBI): domain Eukaryota; kingdom Metazoa; phylum Chordata; class Actinopteri; order Carangiformes; family Carangidae; genus Seriola; species Seriola dumerili. The sequence goes on from NW_019174258.1 coordinate 7,263,552, forward strand.
GCAGACTATCAATAAAGTTCTTCTGCAATATGCTGCGATCGTAACCAAGGACTTTCCTTTGCATTTGAGTAAGGAGAATGTGGTAAGTGCCCATTCAAAGTCTGCAAATATTAATAGCAAAGATTACATTAAAGTTTTTTGGTGCAAATAAAGACGTGGTAAGTCCAATGATGGTGTTTCCATGATGACTGTCTCCAACATCAGTTGGCATGGAGACCATGTGGGAAATGTTTCAGACAGCAGCACAGTCTTCTCTATACTGAGCCCTGTCGTGTCTTCTGTAATGCTCTTAACAGTCTTTATTAACTAAGATGCAATAATTCATTTCACAGCCCAAAGCTGATGGAGGAAAGTCATTGGTATTTTCTGGGCTCTCTGTCCATTGTTTAATGTGATGGATGACCAAATGCAGAGCCTTCCGAGTGGCCTAATTATCCGCACTGGTCTTTGAAGTTGAAGTGAGAGATAACACACGGGGTACTAGCGGAGGAGGCAGATGTTTCTTTACATTGTTGACAGGCTCATTACAACTGTCCCAGAGAAAACATGAAATGTCTCTTCTCGAGACAGGACTGACGAGACAGATGATGGAAAAAAGGAAATAGGAGACAGATGGCATTACATAGCTACAGGATTACATCAATTTAAACCTAATCCCTAATTTGTTAACTGTCACATATACAATACATGACATACATCATAGCCATCTTTACCAAGAACATATGTAGCCAACAAACTCAACTATAGATCTAGAGAGCGCAGTATTAGTATAAGCAAAGATGAGGATCTGGAGCAGTGATTCCCCACCTTTGAGGCTTGTGAGTCCTTAAAGGTTCCTTGTGGAGTTTCAGACCTCTAGTAGCACTGTGAAGCAGTTTTTTTTATGAGTGGGTACCCATTTTGTTTATCTCCTGAACATGCACAGGGATGCATAAGCACATGTCCATGCACTGGTGACACGATATAGAGTCCTGCCAGTGGTGGCTCATCATTGCACGGATCAAACCATGATGTGCAGCAATGTGCCAACAAAGGCAGGGAAGAAGAAGACTGCATGCTAATAAAACATGGTTGTACTTGGATGTAACACTGAATGTAAAAATAACTCAGCAGAGCACCTTCAAATCAAATCAGGATCTACTTGCTACTTGGGCTCCTGTGGCTCCTGTGTCAATGGCCACAGTGTTGGCGTAACATGAGTTGTTAACAGTTTGATTGCTCAGTTTGTTCAAGGATTTTGGATTCTAAATATTTTTACCTAAAGAGGTGAAAGCATCCAACATTTTACATAAAAAAATTAAAAATGGACAAATGTCAGAATAATAAATGTTGTCTTGTGTAAGAGAAAATTCCTTTAAATTACCTTATGACACCTCAGATTTATCCTGGGACCCCTTGTTCCCCGTGTAAAGAACCACTGATCTCGAGGGTCATTTTAAGTCTCTCTGCAAACATAGTGCTGATATGAACACATTTTTTGATGTAAATAATATTTCCAGGAAAATTTGATAGTTTATAGTTATCCTATTTAAACTGCATTACCCCACTGAATACTGTAAATCGATGAGTAGATGTACATAATTCCACCACTGTGAAAAAGCTTTCTTTTTTCTGTATATCTGTAATCTTAACTGATATCAAAATTGCCCCTGGAATTTAACTGATCCAATGCAACCAAACCCCTTATTATATATTTTTCAAGTCAGACATATGTAGCTGTGGGAAATCTCCATTGCTTTCGTTCAGATTTAGAATATCTAATCACTCTCATACAAATAAGCTCATAAATCTGGTAGTGAGCACGCCATTGTGTGCTGCCGCAGAGGCACCATTGGCTGCTTTGTGGACTGAATGAGACCAATCATCCTTCTCCTATGGGACACAGAATGATCATTTTACAGCTATCCATTAGCACAATCATAATTTTTTGTCAGTTGTATTGTTGTCAGTTGGGTTTTTTTGGGCTGATAATGTACATAATATGTAACTGACTGAAGACTCTGAAGAATTACTCTTAGTCTCCATAAAAATCAGTGTGATTAATGTCTGTCATCTGTTAAACTTGCTGTGGATCTAAGAATCGATAATGCCTGACATATTCAGTGCAGACATTTCTCTCCCTGTTGTATTATGTATCGCGTTTCCCTGCTGACTGTCGATGTCATGCAGAGACCTCGCATCTTTGTATAGATGAAGTGTCAGGAAATCAAAACTGATGGATTTTACTGTTTTTACCCTTGTGATTTGTCTGACAATTTGCTGTGTGTTTTCAATTATATTTGCGGGTCTGTAGCTCACAAACTGTTACAGTATAGTGTCAGTAACTGTAAGAACAGGTAATTGAATGTACCATGTTTTTCAGGATGTTAACAACATCAAAGATATATTTGATATTTTTGTGGCACATCAGATCATACACTGTAGTTTACAAGAGAATGTACTTATATTCATTCTTGTACTTTTACAGCCCTGTATCCTCCTCAACAATATTCAGCAGCTCCGTGTTCAGCTGGAGAAGATGTTTGAGTCCATGGGAGGCAAACAGGTCTGTGCCTACCTACGTGTGTCTGTCTGCTGTGTCTGTGTCAAAGTTTGAGGCAATTCACTTTCAATACAACTGAGATTTCTAAACTCTAAGTCTAAAAATATATACAATTTTTTTCATATAATATATGAATTATTATAATGCAACACAGCTGTGATGTGTGTCCTTCCACTGGAAGGTCATACCACAAGGTTAGCTAAAGAAGAGGATCCCCAGAGCTTCAGAGGATTCACTGTCTTCCTAAAGGACGCTTCAGCAGGGTTGATGCAAGTTAGTATTGAGGTTTAAACCCCCATCTTCAGATCAGCTCTCTGCTGCGGAATAAATGCTGTGTCATGATTATGTAAATGATCGTTTCGGATGACATTTATAAGTGAAAGTGAGTTGACCCCAACACTCCCTCCCTCAGTTATGTACTTACCCATCAAATAGACTAATCTGTCATAAAGTTCAGTTTGCTATTATCACCTTTCTGACTTCTGCTACAGTTCATCTGTAACTTCCCCCTTAAACCCTCTAAATCTGTGTGCTGGGTTTGAAGCATCGTTGAATATTTCCCCTGTCGACATGTCAGTCTGTCAGTCTAACCTGAGAAGCAGCCGCCTCGGCTTCTTATGACTTACATGCATGTTTCTCTTCAGTATCTAACGCCTGTCTTGCCTTGCGTTTTGTCTCCTGTCGTTGTGTCTTCTGTTTCCCCACTGTTTCCTTTCTGTGCTCTCTCTCTCTGTCTCCAGGAGGAGGGGGTTGTGTCCTTCTGTAAGGTGTGTGTAATAGGACTCGTCAACACCCCTTCCCACCATTTACCGAATGATACGAAAAAGCACGCCCCCTCCCCCCACAATGCCTCCCCACCACCCCTCACGCTCCTATGCTTCTCACCCCACCCCCTCCAGCAGCATGTGCCACAGAGCATATGGAATCTGAATTACCCATCACCCCTCTGGACAGGCTACTCAAGCTCACCATCCCCGGCGCTCTGGGGATAGTGGTTCAACCCACCCAATCCCATCTTTATTTTTAGCCTGCTTTTTTTCTGTCTGCCACTTCTCGATCCATGGCTAAATTAGAAGTGTGATATTTACTTTAGTTCATTGTTACCTCTTTTTTCCCCGACGCAAAAAGCAGAGTCAGGGCCTCACCAGGTTGCTGGCTGTGGTTTTGATCATCTCTATTCATTCCCCAGGCTGCAGTCACAAAATGCTTCAGACAGGATTTTTCAGACTGTTTAATGAGGTTCACAAACACTTACAAATCTTTCCAGCTGTGCCCTTAGCTGAGGTGCCGCTCCCTCCTCCCAGTTAGCAGATCTAGACCTGGATCACTCCGACACCATTATTGTCTGGAGAATAACGCCATAAGAAGTCTTTACATCCCTTCCAAACGTCAAATAGTGAATATTCACTGTTAATGGATAATCAGGTATATCTTTAAGAACATCTTAGACAATTCTCCTGAATGATAATTCTGTAGCCAAAATGTATTCCTGGTGAAGGTTTTCCATTAGTTTCCTGTCTGCACAGTAGCCTATTCATTACAGAATAGTACCCTATCAGCAATTAACTCCCAGAGAGCAAGTGTAATTACCCAGACCTGTTATCATAGCGTTACAAATAACAGAGATTAGCAATAATCTCTTACACTGCCCACATTTATGGAATCATCACAGGCTGATCTCCCCAGATTGATATCAGGCTTTATTTTGGGTGTTGTCCTGTTTGCTAATATGCTTTTCTCACTTTAGTGACGGTGGTTTATTAAACTTTTATTTACTTGGCACTGTTAAGGACAAACTATGTTTCGGGATAACAACCTGCCAGTGAGTAGATATTGTATTGTTGAAACAGACAAAGGGAAGCAAAGCTGAGCTGCAGTTGATAGGCTTTCAGCCAGGGGAGAGTTTGTACACTCTGGAGGGCTCTGGATGCCCGTCAGTATCGAGTGAAACTAGCTACCATGGTGATAGATCCTGAAATTGATGTTTACTTTGCATAAAGTTTAATCACCATAATGAAAAATGTCATCAAACACTAAGTGCAGTTTCTTGAGGTGTTATTACACATATTTTAGTGCACATATTGACAATAACTACTTTCTGACAGTTCAAATGGATAGTGAAAGACATTAAACATGGGATCTATTCATATAGTACCCCATATACATTTAACATTCATTACTGGATTCTGCATCATAACCAATTTCCAGGCTAATCCAGGAACTTAACTTTAACCTGACATTTCATAAAGTGAATCTTTGATATTTTCAATCTACAAAACTGCCTCGCTGGCCAGGTCGAAGAACGGTCTGCAACTACATTTGAATGAAGGCCCTTCTAACAGGGATGAAGTCTCCAGGTAGACTTTTGACTGGAGCATCAGGTGCCACATGGAGTCAGAATGGAGTTTTCTCGGGGGCGACAGGTGCCTTGGTTTATCTAGCAGCGGGATGAAATTCCTTTGCCAGCATTCCCATTAAGATACAGTGTCCTTGTAAAAAACTGAGAATCTCAATTTCAGAGACTGCCAGGTTGCAGATTAGAGCCCAGTCTAAAACTTTCCCCAGGCCAGGGGGAACTGATAAAAGACTACAGGCTACAGTATTTTTCTGCTATCACTTGAAAAGATGTTATCCATTACTCAGACAGTGAAATAACATCTCTAACCTCTATGGGCAATTTTCTCTGTGACCGAAAAATCTTGCATGCTGCAATCGCTTCCATTGAAGTGACAGCAGCATGAACACATGCAAACGTGAACACACATTCGCGCATTTATAAATCTATCTCGTTCATGCTGCAGATAGAAGCATGTCTGCAGAATAACAATGTCTATAAAAGGTTTAGTTTACACATCCGCTTCCCAGCTGAGGCATCTGCCATTAAAATGTGTGAGATGAACGGCTCCATGGCTAAGCTTATCGGTTCTAATATGACGATCTGTCATGCATGTGGTGCGGTGCCTGGCCTCACACATCCATCTCAGGCACTGAGCCTCAACGACGTGTGTTCTCCACCTCCATCCAAAACATCAATATTTGGACATTTGTACAAATGTAATTCATAAGCACTGAAACAAACAGATGCACTCATACATGCAGATATTGACACAAATACACTCACACACACACACACACACACACACACACACACACACACACACACACACACACACACACACAAATATCCGATGTCCACCCATGCATTTTCTCAGATCATGCCCAAAACCACAGATGAACACAAACATGAACACATCTGCACATCCATCACATGCACATGCACATTTTTGGCGCTGCAGAAACCCAACACATACCATGCATGGGCACATAAATGCTGTGAGTAAATTTGTGAATATTCTTCTTGTAAATAAAAAAGTCAGTCAAAGGATTTCGGCATCACAACATCTGTAAATAGATACGAGACTTTATTTATGGACGTCAGCTTTATGCCCTGAGATACAACTGGCAGACAGCAAACTCTTTCTACTGTAACATGTGTAGTAGTCCACAAAAATGTTCCCTTTTGAGAGACCACTAGCCTAGATCACTCTTTGCTGACACCATGTCTCATGACTCGGCAAGCAGTCATCATTGCAGCGCTCGGAGGTGAGCCGTCCATTTGTATTCAGAACGACGCTTGGCACAGATGGCAGGCAGAATGAGTGGGAGGCCACCAGCGAGGCAGGTTACTCTCCTCTGTGCCTGTCGTCTTCCCTCCTAACACCCCCACCCCAGTTGAGGCATCCACCAGAGACATAGAGTTCTAATCAGTGTGGGCTACTGTTTGGAGTGTATTGATGTAGTAACTGTCTATCTTCCACTGACAGCTGGATGCAGAGGCAAGTGATCTGCTAAAGGAGCTGCAGAATAAACTCAACACGGTGCTGGATGAACTCAGTGGAGTGTTTGGCTCCAGGTAAGCATTAGTCTGACTCATTGTGTGTGTGTCTGTATGGGATCATTCTCATTAAGGTTAATGTCCTCATTCATTTCTTGTTCCATCAAAGAAATTGTACTACAACACTGCTTAGTTATTGACAGACATGTACTCCAGTTATAATTGACTGGAGTGCTTGCTGTGCACCATGCTTCCCAAGCACAGCAAGTTGCTAAACATTTCAGCTTGAACAAAAGACACAACACGTTTTCAATAATCTAATAGGACCAGCAGGAGTGAGCTCGCACCTCCCCAACGTTACTACTGCTGCAGCAGCCTAAAATACACACCCAGCAACAAAGGATTGAAAGTGTTGTTGTGTTTTCTATCACTTAGTTTCAAACCTGTGATCGAGGACTGCGTGAAGCAGATGAACCAAGAGCTGGTCCAGATGAAAGGTGTGGCCAAAGGGAGCAACGCTGCCATGGATGCAGAGACTGTCCTCCGGCCTCTTATGGACCTTCTGGATAAAAAGTGAGTGTCCACTGAATACAAAGTCAGAGTTTAACCTCTAAAATATAAGGCAGTTTTGTCCAATAAGCACCACCTTCTCTCACAAACTGAAAGTAATTAATCCACATGTGGGTTGAAGCTTCACCATTCATTGCCATCAAGTTTGAGAGTTTTGTCCTGAGGGTGTCTGAATAGTCAGTGTTCATTTTTACAAATTACAGAAGCTACCCACTCGTGTATGCCCAGTCCTCGTGAAACTAAGCACCAGACACGTGTAATGCCCAAGTACCAGATGACAGGTTTTTATGAAGATTGTTATAGATCAGCAAGTTGATGAAGACAGCGGGGGCCTCACGTACAGTACATTGTAAAGGTACAGGGATCAATTATTACCAAGTTATAGCACACCAGAAAGTTTTTGTGGGGTTATCAGACCAGAAAAAAAAACTGTGTTAAAACAATGCAAGGAGCTGCATTGTTGGTGATGTGTTTTTATTGTGTCAAGTACCTGTGAGACCTGAATGTACACTTGAACTTATGTTGCCTTCTGTGTAAGCACCCTAGCTACGTCAACAGAGCAATCCCATTCCTATAAAGAGACTGCCTTCTTTCTCCCAATGCTCTTGCCTGTTTGAATGCTGCCTTATTAGCGTGTGTAGGATGAAAGAAGAGACCAATGAATCCTGCTCACTGTCAGCCACTTCATTAATGACGTTTCATCCTCAGACATGATGAAGGCTGAGGTCACCGTTAATAATTATATTTAGTTTGGAGCATTTAAGGCCCTCCACATGTGTCTGCGAAAATAAATACAACAGTAAGATAATCACAACCAGTTTTTGGAAAAAAAAAAAAAAAAATGAGATCTCCATTATCTGTGAATGTCTATTAATTCAACCAAGGGTCGGTATTTACTTCTTATGCATTCTTGAAAGAACCATAGCGATGATATGGTTCAGCAGGGCTCTGGGAATCGCTCTCAACCATTTGTCAAAGCAACATTGAGGCCAATGGGGTATTACAGGGAATCCTCTTAATGATATGGAAATACCAAATCCTTCCTCCTGTCTACTGAGTCCCTGCTTGCACAATAGTGTGAGATTAAAGCATAAAGCTGCTGATTTTATTCTATGAATCACAGGTGTTTTTCTTTATTTAATCATATTATTTATGAAAACGTCATCATTTGGAGCCCTCAGCCATGTTGGCTCAGTTTGAGGCACGTGCTTCAAGTGTTGACCTGACAAGTGCCCTTCTTTTGCCGCTTTGCAGTTTGATGTTATTTGCCAAGATTTGTGAGAAGACAGTGCTGAAACGAGTCCTCAAAGAGCTATGGAAAATTGTGCTGAACACCATCGAGAGAACAATTGTTCTGCCTCCACTGAGTGACCAGAGTGTGAGTTTCATCAATTATCTGTCTCTTTCCTTTTTCTTTTACTCCTTTCATCTCTCTCACACACACACACACACAGACACACACACACACACACACACACACACACCTACCTCTTGTCAACCTGTCTCTCTCTCTTATTTCCTCCACCTGTGCATCTCTCTCCTTCTCCCTCATAACACACAAATTACTGTACAGGAGATGAAACAACATGGCATCTCAAAATCTTCACGAGTTTTTTTTATACCCTTAATCCCCCTGTAAAAGCCAGTCTGACATTTTTCATCTCAGGAATGTCTCATTAAAAGTTTATTGTTGTTGACCTTGGAAACATGCAGGTTTTAATGCCATCATGTCAAGCAGTTTTTCAAACATTTTCCTCCCACTTAAAGTTTCCAAATTAACTGCTGCACCTGTAAAACAATTGCAGTAATGAGTTCATTTTTGAGACTTTGCCCATTCAGCTTGAGTTTCTTAGTTTGTTCATATAATCATTTTACTTTCACATTCATCTGTTTAGTGTTTCCAACTTTATTTCCCTTGTGTAGTTTTCCACAACCCAAAAAGTATCTGTTTTTCCAAAAGCAGGGCGCTCAGATGATCTTCAGTGCTGCCAAGGACTTGGGACAGCTGTCCAAACTGAAGGTAAATTTCAGATGAGTCCAAGAAGGATGTTGCACACCTCACCACACAAACCCTACACCAACCGAACGCCATAATATCTGATTCCAAAGTGATTTCTCACAGCTTAGCTGAGTTTTTGTCAGCTCAGTAAATATACACTGAAATCTTTTTATAAACTAGATGAGAATGATTATAGATAATGCGGAATAATTAGACTATGTACAGACTAATGCCTATTAATCGATATTTAAATATATTCACATTAAATGAGAATTTTACAGTCATTTTATACGCTGCCAGATATGGATAGATGGATAATGTCCCATTGAAACATAGTCATGTAAGCTTCTGTAGGCTTTTATTGTACAGTACAGCTTATTGCAACATAACCAGGCTGATGTCTAATTGCTGGTGTTACCAGAGGATGTTAAATCCCTAGAGCTCAGTGTAGTGCAGCGCTGCAATGCATCAGTGGTTACACTGTGGTTTTACTAACAACCATGGTATGACAGTACCTCTGAGAGGTATTTCAGCTCTGAGTCATGAGGGTTGCAAACTGACTGTGTGTTTATCTGTTGGTGTATTTATACTCATATTTGTGTTTTGTGCGGGATGTCCTTTGAGGCAACATCTGGGTACTGTACATCAGTTCACAGATGGATGTGTTTCTGTCTCCCTCCTGAAGCACTGAAGTGGTTTATCATCCTCTTGTTATTGTTGATTATGATTGATAATTCTCAGCTCACCTTACTGAAATTTTCTTTTTTTTCCATTTAGTTGAGCATGTGTAAACTGTGATTTCTTTAAGGTTACTTGTGTTACTTGCTGAGTTTATTGGTTACAATTAGTTACATCCTTATTCAGTTAATATCTTATATTATTAATGCATGGCTGTAACCTCCTTAATTTAAGTGGCTATCATGTCAGTAAGTACCTGTCAAATTATTATTCAAGTGCTGTGACCTTTGACTCATGTAATGGCATCGAGTCATGGAACAGCAGAAGAGTCATCTGAGCTGTTATATTGTTTGTCTGTAAGAAATAATGATGTGTGCAGGCCCGCTTTGACACCCATGACCTTTGCCCTCCACAATCCTCATGGTCATTTCCAGGCAGCACTTACCTGCCTACGCAAATATGTTGGCGTTTGTAGTGTTTTATCTGCTTGACAGGATGTAATGTGTCTCTAAAATAATTCACAATCCTGGATTTATTAGTAATAACTTATTTATTATTTATAAAATAGAATTTATTAGTAGTACTCTTAGAAATCAAGAGAAAAAATCAATTTGAGTTACCAAAATCTTTCTAAAGATGGAAAAAAATCAACAAATAACAAGCACAGTGTCCGCGTATTGGCATGATGGGGTTTTCATTAGAGAGAAGTACCTCCTGCCTGCAGCCTTTTGTGATTTTGGGACACACCGTGACATTGTTTTCATGCATTGAGGAGATTCCTGGATGAGTCAATACAAATTGAGTGAGCCCAGTTTTTCATCTCATACCAGTTCTCTGAAATCGGTTTAAAACTGACTTGTGGTTGATTTAATCTATGTCATCCTCTGAACACAAAACACATAAAGGTGTATTTCATCTACAGCCTATAATTTGAGGGTGTTGTGTAATATTACTGCACTGCACATTGTACAAGTGTTTTTTTTCCATTGTGGGAATGTCGATTGATTCTGAGAAACCAACACAGACAGACACAGAAAACTACGGCCAGTAGGACCAACATTTGTAGCTTGCATCAGAGTTTGCTTCAGTGATTTAGTTCCGAAGCCTCTTTTCATAAAAATTTTATTTAAAACTTTTTGTCTGTGCCTTACAATTGAAACACCTGGGAAATATGACAGTGCCAGATGTTATTTGCTATAATCAATTCACAAATCAGGAAAACTCCAGGAGTGCTGGTGTGAAACAGTAACGGACACTCTGCAGTTTAAATGACTGTTTTGTAAATAAATCTCATACGTGACCATTATGCTAAAGGAAGGTGGTAAAAGAGTCTGAATGTGACTTGAGTTGCTGATGTGAGAATTTAACTTGATCTGCTATTCCTCCAGGAGCATGTAATTCGAGAAGAAGCCAGAAGTCTGACTCCACGCCAGTGTGCAGCCATGGACCTTGTGCTTCCTACCATCAAGGTGAGTTTTATCTCAATTATACTGTTGGCTGTACAGCAAGAAACACCTGGGTGGTTAAGCTTGACCTTTAAATAGGACAGCAGAGCTACATAAGGCATCGCAGAGCAGAGATATGCAAATTGACTTAAATGAGTATTTCATGAAATACAAAGACACTGTAAACGTATGCAGATTATTCCTCACTGTCATCCCACATATGCAAAAGATACTCGTGACAGCTCCTTGGCTCCTTGATGTTTCTTGAGGAGACAAAATGTAGTTGCAAGAAGAAAAAAAAATACCATAATAGTTTTAGATACACATGACAGAATATTAATTTAATTGAAAATTCAAATCCAAGAATATGGAAAAATGCCCAAAGCCTCTGAGCAAAAGACAGTGTGAAATACAGTATAGCACTGTTAATTTCCTGCCGTGCGACTGTTTGTTGTGAAGGGGTATGAGACAGTTTCCAAAGACCAAGCCTCAGTTCTAGAGGGACAAGAGGAGAGTTATGGTGAGGTGCCACAGGGAGAACACTGCATCATAAAGTGCTGAGAAAACTAATTGATTCTGTTGTCTCTGAGGAAAGTACCTGCAGGTTTAGATCAATCATGTTGCTGGAATTCTTTTCATCAGTATTCCACTGAGAACAGTCAATTAACAGAGTTGAGTAATGCCGTAAGAGATCAGATCACGAAATGCTACAGACACAGTATTTAAATCTGTAATATCTGAACGGCAAGAAATAGTAGCAGCATGTGTTGAAAAAGAACTAACTATTCTATGTATACTGACCACTACAAATATGCTAGTATTAGTGTATTCACAAGCTTAACCGTTTTTACTTGGATTGATAACTAAAGCCAAATGCAGTATATCTACTTGAATATTCAGCCATGAGTGCATTTAGTGATTATCTCACTGAAAATGGACTGAACTTTGAACCTGTAAGAACTAATGGGTGGGATAATGTGTAAATGCACTGGTCCACAGAGGAGTCCATATGAAACAAAGACAGCATGCAGTCCATTTAACAGATCCCCAATGATGCACCATTTGCTCCTTTCTTTGAACTCTGACCTGTGAGTGGCTGTTGAAGAAGAGCAGCTGCTTCATCTTTCTCACCAAATTTTGATGCACTACATAAATTTGTATATACATGGATGGACTACGTGTGCAGTGTATTTCAGAATAGATGCAATGTGTTTTTTACTTTTCTCCAAGAATATATTAAAAGACATAAACCCATATCACCTGTTTTTTTATCTATAGCCAGATATAGGTATTATATAAATGGAAAATATATGGGATTACTTGCTTGTTCGTGTACATGTGTTAAAGACGACAGTCAAGAGAAGAGTGTAATCTCCCATGGTTCACCACAAGATGCAAACCTCCTGGTAAGCCTTGAGGACAGAGAAGAAGAGAAGAACAAAGGCTGACAAAAAGACACGAGGAACAAGAAAAGAAATGAATGAAACAAGGAATAAGGATATAAGAAAAAACAGGCGGAAAGAAACAAATGAAAGAGGAAATGGAGGAAGGGTGGCATGTTTTCAGGTGATTTTGCCAGAGGCTGGGTGATATTTTAAGCTTGCAGGTTGATTCTGCTGGGTCGGCTGGTTGGTTTTGCCAGAGGCGGTATAGCAGTGCAGCGTAGCAGTAATATTGAAGGCATATTCCAACATGAGGCAGCATTTTCTCGACTAGTACACTTCTATCGGTCGTGATGCCATGACAAGGTGATTTTGAATGAAACATGAGTATAACCACAGCACATATGCTTGATAATAAATGAAACAAAACTCTTGTATACCCACATACTGTAAATACTGAACGTCTTGATTTGTTCCCGAATAATGTTGGGAAATCATGACAATCTTTCAGGCTCTCAGAATGTTACTTTAACCAATCATTTCTTATAGTAATCTTTGCCTCGGTTTCTATGCTCATGTAACGGAAAGCGTAAACCTGTATTAATAAAATGTATGTATATACATTTATTTTTAAGCCAACTTTTTGCTGAAATATGTGCAGTTTCCTTGCGAGTGTGTGCTGCTTGATTTTCTATCTCTCGATAAATTCCACCCGTGACTCACCCCATGGATGCCTTCACGAGAGGCACACGTCAGTCAAACTGTGACTCATAAGTCACTGGTGAGGCAGAAAACAGTGCCTCCTACTGTGTCAAGCCGCTGCCAAGTACTGACCTGACATCAGTCGAAAAATATTTACCATCACCTTCTCTATAGGGGCAGGGTTTCATGTCTAATGAAGATAATGTGTGTACGATATATGGGTCCTATCTCTATCTACTGCATTTATTCTTGTCCAGTGGCTCTAAGGATATGAGATTAGTCTGTTAAAACCCAGGAAAGCTAGCAAAAATTATCTCAGGAGCTAGAGCAGGTTAGGTCTATTAATCAGAAGGTTTGTAGTTCGATCCTCGGCTCCTCCCCCGGGTAAGATACCGACCCCAAATTGCCCCTGATGGCTTTCCCATCAGTGTATGACTGTGAGTATGGGTGTGATTTATGATTGTGAATGGGTGAATGTGGCATTTATTGAAAAATGCTTTGAGTTGTCTCAAAGACTAGAAAAGTGCCATTTAAGTGCAGTCCATTTATAACAAGCAAAGAAGAATAAAAGATAGAAGGAGTTGAAAATTGTGTCTCCTAGGACTTCTGTTCACTGTAGATTCAGTGGCATTCAGCAATGCCTCCTTTCTTGATAAGATCTGTCCATGGCCACCCTCCCACCTTCCACATGTGGGAGTGGTGACAGCCTTTGAAAAGAGAGCAAAGCCTTGTTCGTCCTCAACTATCAGGCTTATCAGCACAAATGCGTATTAACCATCCAAGCATTGGTTTCAGATTTAAATGCATGGTAATTAGCCAGAAACGTGACAATTACTGCTGTCGCTTGTCTGGTCTCTGTGTGTGTTTGCTCCTCCTCGTAAAATGCATACTGTCCATATGATCCTAGGCTATTTCTCAGCCAACAATAACCTGCTGTCATGTATAAAGTCAAAGGAGGCTACCATCATGTTCCCAAGTTATTTCAAAGTTTCTGTTTTACCCTGGAATACTATAAATATGAGCTGGTCTTTTTTGCAGCAATACTTCCATGCTGGAGGAAACGGGCTGAAGAAAACCTTCCTCGAAAAGAGCCCCGATATGAAGTCCCTCAAATATGCTCTCAGCCTTTACACTCAACCTACAGATGCCTTGATCAAGAAATATATATGCACCCAAACCTCTCAAGGTAAGGATGCTTTAGTTTGAGCCAAGGCTGGGCTCCATTAAGTTTCACTTCAGGGAGTAGATTTACTTCAGCATTCAAATATTGAAAAACGTTTGGGTAAAGAGCTGTTGTCTGGTTCACACTGAAAGGAGGCTGCTATAAAAACAAGAAATGTTCACAAAATTATGCTTAAAAGATGCTTAGATGGTGAAAGTGTCCAGAAAGGTGCGAAAAAGCACAGACTGTGGGTACTATTGTTCAGCAGCACATTAGCACTTTTCTGAGGCACCGGTTCATAAACATATTCTAATGAAACTTGTTAAACTCTGATAGTGAAATGGTTTATTCACATTTGTTGCAACTGTTGTTCACAGTTTTTACATTTCATGTCTGCAGCCTTCCAATGCTATAATCATATATTTATATATTAGTCTTGTTGCCTCCAGATTGAAAATAATGTGACTCCAGCCCTGGCTTGTTTAACCTCAACATTGTGCTGTTTCCCATCAGTCTTAGCTCCCTTTTCATTGCAGCATGTGTGTGCTGAGGATCTCTCTGTGTCACTTTATTGTCTTTAGGCTTATATGTGCAATGGACATTGCAATAATTGCATTTTTTCCCTCAATGTATAAGTCATTTGTCTCTTTCACTGTAAAAAAAAAAAAAAAAGTTATCCGTGGCCTCTTCACCCCATACCCTGAAGGGTTTGAATGCTCCCATGCCCTTTCTCTCTCTCCGATTGGAAACACATAAAAACACTATCATGACATACTGTATTTCAGATATATGTGCAGTGTAAATCTATAAATCCCCCCTTGTGCGCTCTCTCTCTCCTCCTCCTCCTGATACACTTTTATGCGTTGTTGTCTCATTCATCCGTCTCTGTATGGAACTTTTTTCCCCCATCCGTCTCTGTAAAAAATCAGAAATACCTTCAGGTGTCCGGAGAGATTGGAGAGGGAATTCAGCCCAGTGGGGCGTTGAAGCTTAAAGCTCCTGGTTGCCTCAGTGTGTTCAGCCTTGCAGAACGCTGCATAGGCAGGCAGCAGGAAACAGAATGGCAATGGGAAAAAGCTCGTCAGCGAGGCGGCCAGCGGACCAATCAGCGCTGCTGCTCACACTGACTGGCAGATGGGCATAGACGCACAGTGTTTCGCTGTGTTCTATTTTGAGATTTGCTCGATGTGTTTCTCCTCTTCCTCCCTCTCTAAATCTCTCATCCCATCCCTCCCCCCACCCTCTGAGGTTGCACCGTGTTGTCGTTCTTTATCTGTGGTGGTCTAATGTGATGTCTATAAGTGGAGGTACTGAGGTGGTTGATGTGCATTAGGTCAGTAAACAGTGTGGGGATGTGCTGATGCTTGATGTAGCACAGTGGACACTGATTCATTAATCACCAACCCCTGTGCTCTGACAGCGACACATTGAGACCGAGGCATGCGCTGGTTTATTCCTGTCAAGTGTGCGCTTGGACGCATATGTGTCTCTGTTTGTTAGGGAGCAGGCTGAGGTTGTATGGCTGCTCTATGCCTCAGTGAAAGTACAGTACTAACTAACACAAATAAACACATCTTTCCTCATACAGTCATTTCATGTGAGTGTTTCACAGCTTCTTTCTTATGAAGAGGTCTGTTGATTTACCACTTGGTGTATTGGCCAGGGGGAACACCTTCGTTTGACACAGCAAAGGGAAAAAAAATTCAATGAATTAAACTGCGTGCCTGCAACATCTGATGCCTAAAACTCACGTTTCTTATCTGTTAGTTCCTTTGTTCACATTTCTCTCACTTCATCTGCTAACCCTTCTCACTGCCACCTTTGTTTTATCTACTTCTGATTTTCTTTATCTACTTTATGTGCCATTCATCTTATTCACGCTCCTCTCTCCAATGGCTTTCAATCTGTCCCTTCCACAGTCTTCTATTCAAGCCTGACAGTGTCTTGCCTCTGACTTCCATCAAAAAAACATAAAGAAGTTATTTATTTAATACATTTTTTGAGCTGATAGCTGAGGTAAATGTACTGTAGCATTGCCCCGTTAATTTCCCACAAGTCCAGTGCTTAATTGTGCAGCAGCAATGTTTTTCAGTCTCCCTCAGCCTCTCAGGGTCTCATTACAATAAATCACAAGGCTTGTTTCTTCATTACCAGCTATAATGGGCGCTGCATGTTTGGCACATATTGATTAGCGATTGGATCAGCATGCCCCTTCATCAACCACACCGGCGCTTGCCTTCCAGTGTTCATCTGTTGGTCCCGGGCTGGGTGAAACACAAGGCAGTTGTTAGAGGCAGCTGAGATGGGCAGGACTTGCTGCATCTGGCAAAGTGAGACACATGGTCAGCAATCAATTGTAATCGTTTCCTGGCAACAACAAGTCCAGTGTGATTGAAACTGTAATGCTGACGTAACTGTGCAGAGTGTCATGCCCCAAAAGGAGTATTTCTTCTCCTTTCCTCTTGTTCACTCTTGTCCCCTCACTACCTTCTTTTGATATATTGTATTGTTTTCCTTTCCACTTGATTCTCTGCATGCAGTCAAATCCAGTGCTTTCTTTATATTTATATTGAGTTGAACAGTTTGATGATTTCATCATGTAGAACATCATTTATTTAGTGCATCCCCTCACACCATCTGCCTCTTTCATGGCTTTCAAACCAGGCAGATTATTTTATGTTTCTTGTGTTTTTTTTTCCCCTCTTGTTGTTCATGTTCAGCCTGAAGCCGGAAACCCTGGCTGTGCTTGCTATGTGCCAACATGGGGGTGAAAGTACTCTACTCCCCTACTGTTGTTTTTTGGGTTCAGTTTTTTAGCTTTGACACACAGAGAGCTGTTAACACACCTTTTTTTAGGGATCAATTTCTGGATACAAAAAAAAGCCGCACCCACAGTTTTGGATTCTGTCCTCTCATCCTCTCTCTCTTTTGTTTCTGTTTCCTGATCTCTCTATTTCTCTGCCTGCTTCCTCTCTGCCTCTCCTCCATTCTCTCTGATTTTCATTATGCCTCTGTCCAATTCTCCTGTTGCTGTTTTGGTATGTGTCCAGGTCAGTCATCCAACGGATCGGTGGGGGAGGTGTCGATGCAAGTGAATCTCATCTCTCACCCTGGCACTGGAGAGCACAAAGTCAGCGTGAAGGGTGAGCTTTTTCCTATACTCAGACCTGCTTTTCATCATTTCTATTCAAATGTATTCACACCTGCAAATGTTCAAAGGCTCGTCACGGACAGCTCATGGTGGTAATCTCATTTGTGTGATAGTGGTGCTGGGGCCACGGTCAGGAGCATCGTTGTATAGTCCTGAAGCTCGTTTCACAGACAAAAAAATTAGGAAATTAGCATCTGAAAGATTGCTGATGCCATAATTAAAGCCATTATACGGAAAACCAAAACCACAGCTGGAGTTACGCTGTAGATTTCTTTTCTGTTCTTGCTGAGGCTATAAAAATGTTCCATCATTTATGATTTAAAGATCTGAATCATCTGTATTTTTATTGTCTGTACTTTTGTCATAAAGCTAGCATAGCAGCATGGGTTTATGGATGCCCGGTTGGTCCAGACTCAAATCTCATCACCTACTGGATGGATTGCAGTGAAATTTGTTACAAAAACTGGTGCTCCCAGAAGGATGAATCCTAGTAGCTTTGATGATCCCCTGACTTTTTCTTTAGCACCAGCATGAGGTATTTATTGCCATGAAATTTGGTAAACATGTTTATGTCTACCTCAGGCTGAATTGTAATAAGTCTGGTAACCCTTTAACTTTTCATACGGCACCATAGGCAGGTCACAATATTAGTTTGTGCAACACTTTTGATATCCCCATCAGCCTCAGCTATGTTTAATGCTAATTAGCAAACATTAGCATGCTAAAATTCTAAACTAAGATGAACATGGTAAATATGCCTTCTTATTATCAGCCCGTTAGCATTGTTGTTGCGATCATGTTAGCATGATGACGTTCGCAATTAGCTCAAAGCTCAAACTGCTCTCACTAAGTACAGCTTCACAGAGCCAATAGCGTGGCCGAGAACTCTTACTTGTTTCAGACTCCAGTCTATGAATCGTACACCAAATATATTATCAAAGTACAAATGAATGCATTTATGATGTGTACACATTCTAACTCCTTTATGCATTTACAAATGCTTTTCTTCAGTTATTTTTTAAATGTTTGGATTCTTATGTAATTTCCTTGTTTAAATAGGCACTACTGTTTGTCCATTTCTATAATCACACATTTGTCAATTTTAGCCCTCTCATTTTCAGTAACAAAAATTGGACTCAGCTTAAAACATCACCCACATAGCTGAAATGATACTGTATCTGTTGCACCTCCCACAGCAGCACCATATGCACTACAGCTGGCAATCATCTATAATCAGCCAGCAGCAGTAACATGACAATGTGAATGGCAGTTAGGTTACTATGGCAACCACATATGGTTATTTCTATCAAAGGAAGGTACATTATTAGAGGTTGAAGTTCTGCTGTTTAGCTTTTTTTTGCATCTGTTTTCAACATTTTCCTATTTCTATTTTTCATTAGAGAACAAAACTCAAAATTTAGCTTTTTTGTGTCCAATCAGTAGCTCCGCCTCCTTCACAATGGATATATTCCTGTACATTTTTTTAATGTCACAGCAAAATGTTGACTCTTTAAAGAAATCTTTGCAGTGATATTCACAGGCACTGACATCCTGAGATGTTTACCATTAATGTTGCACACAAGTGTAAACGTTTCTGCTATCAAACTCTATTGTAGTTGCTCTGACAGTATCTCAGCATCATATGACATTTTCTACATTTACTCAGTTATCTGTGGGAATAAGATAAAAATGCTTCCAAAAATAGAAAATGGAGCAAGGAATACACAGGTTTAACCAGCATTACTGTTTGACGTGGATTTTTCCTTTTCTTTCTTATATCTGTGATGTTGCTGTTTATTATTTCCTCTGTATCTCTCAGTGGTCGCTGTGAACAACCTCATCTGGCAGACCAATGCCATGTTCCGTCCGTTTGTAGAGGTCAACGCCGTGGGACCACACCTGGCTGACAAGAAGCGCAAATTCAGCACCAAGACCAAGAATAACAATTGGTCACCAAAGTACAATGAAACATTCCAGTAGTGAGTAATCCAGCCTTCTTCCTGTTAGTTACAGGGGTGGAGAGAAGAGGGTGCGTGTTCTTTAAGGCTATAATTATTATGCAGCCTTTTATCTGCCTATATGCACTCTACAAAATAATGTACATTCTGTACATTATGCTGCCACACCTTCAACCTTGTATTCAGTGTGTTATCTGCACACTGCAAAGCCTGCAGCAATTTATATACTCCATAATACCTGTAAAACCTACCTGTCAACCCCCCCCCCCACCCCCCCCAAATGTTCTAAGCATTGAATGGAATGCAGTTGCTTTAGCAGCACTTTTGCTGTTTTGAAAACATAAGTCAAGACACTGCTTCAGCAGTCTATAAGCTTGTCCCCAATTCTCAGAGCCAAGCCAAGCAAAGTCACAGAGCTAAAGTGATCTGAGGCTGAGTTGTAGCAACACCAGCATGATCAGTGAGAGCCCAGTGCCATCTGCATATAGATTTGCTCCTGGCATTGTCATTTGAATTTTAAGAAGCCATTAAGTTGATGACTCATTTGAATAGAAACATTCATTTCACTCGCAAGCATGATTGAATTGTCACATCACAGCCCCACATACAATAGGCAGGCTTTTCACTGGGGAAATGTCTCCCAGCCACTCTTTTTACTGACACGTTTTATTCAGCCAGGAACAAAGCTGAATGCCAGTGTCCAAAAAGCAGCTGCTTTACACTCGTCTGCAATTCTGCAGAACAAGACTTTGGGCTTTTCATTAGGTTGGAATGATATTAAGAAAAGTACATCAAAGTCAATGTAGTATACTTCTAAGTCTCTTACAACTTACTTGATAGCGTCTGGACTGATTTGGTAAACCTTACAGTGTACATTTTATTTTATGCCAGATATTTCAAGAGCAGTATTTCATAAGAGTAAATAATTTCTAAGATTGCATCATGTTAACATGTTTGAATTTCACCTCACTTACCTCCCTGTGTCATTTCTCCCAGTGTTCTGAGTAATGAACATGGTCCAGAGGCCTACGAGCTGCATGTTTCAGTAAAGGACTACTGCTTTGCCCGAGAGGACCGCATCATCGGCATGACAGTCATCCAGCTCCGAGAGCTGGTGGACAAGGGCAGCTGCTCCGCCTGCTACCCCCTGGTGAAAAGCATCTCCATGGACGAAACGGGCCTCACCATCATGAGGATACTCTCTCAAAGGACCAACGACGAGGTGGCCAAAGAGTTTGTGCGTCTCAAGACAGACACACGCTCGACAGAGGAAGTGTCGTAATGTGCAGCAAAAAAAAATGCAGTATTAACAGAGTTGTGTTGTCTTAAGTGAGCGACAGAGAGAAAGAGAAGGAGGAGAAGGAGAAAGAGAAAGAGCAGTAGCAACAGTTGTTCTTTCGGGAGAGAGGCTGGAAACAGCCTGAGATTGTCCAAAGAGAAGCAGAGGAGGCCCAAATGTGGCGAGGCAGTGCGAGAGAGGGAGAGAGAGTTGTGTTTGTTTGTTTGTTTTTGTGCATGTGCGTAAAACATCTGTTGGAATGTTCATTTTAAAACTACAGTATGTACAAGTGTTTACTTACCGTATGCTTACTATTAAGTACTATATTCTACAAGTTATGTTAACGAGACATGAAATACCTTTTGTACAACATTTAGTCTTTTTGAACAGAGATTTGTTCCAATAAAGTGCCAAACCAGTGAAAAAAAAGAACAAAACCAACGTATATGAATTATGGTGAACTTAGTATGTTTGAAATTTGCTCGATTAATTTGTCCGGTGTAAGTCATTTTCTGACCGTGTGGCGTTTTGATTGTTGCAAAGTCTTTCATTTTGCACCCTCGTTTTTCGGCTTCACGTTCTTCCACACAGCACTGTTGTGCATGTCCTCTTCTCGGTCATGTCTCTCCCATGATTCCACAGTGACCACCGAGCAGGGTCCTGTCCCCTTGCCTTCAAACTGTTTGTATTTTAAGTCGACCTGAAAATAGACCATGTTTTTTTAAATGGCGATGACTGCTATGTAAACCTTCATAGGTGTTTGTAATTTTATAACCATGACAACAATGACGACAGCCTCCAGTCCTAACAGTCTTAGCAGAAAGGATGGAAAAGTTTTCTTTTTCTTTGGCTTTTTGTTCTTTGTTTTCAGCCATCGGCTTCCAGCCTTTCTGAATGACCACTGTGAACATGAGCTTTGGAAGGCAAGCTTACATGACATTGCTGACAGTTTGATATTATTGTTTCATATTTTTCCGATAACTTTGTTCCTGATAAACTGCCAAAGTTATATAAAATATTTGTACAAAAGCAATCCATTACATGTATGAAGATATATATGTACATGTGATCTATTACTTTTTCAATGCTTACTATTTGATTGTTGATAGGGTGGTACTAAGATTTTATTTTTTTTATTTCCTGTGAAGCTGTTAACCAATATGAAAGTTGCACATGTTACTTTACACATTAGTTATATCAGCTTCTGTCATTGGAATTATTTTTCTTCATAAAGGAAAGAGTCTAACATTTGGTAAATATGCAACATTCCTATGTATTGCACTGATGGCGAATTGTATGTCATGTAAATATATTTAGTGAGATATTGTACAAAAGTCTACTTTTCTTCAATGTGCATAAAGTATGTGCAAATGTGTTAAGACATCGGGGTCATTTTGAACAATTGTCCAGTAAGCTTCCCTTTAACACCAGAACACAAATATTTATCATTTCTGAGGATTTCTATATTTTAAGCATCAAGTTCAAGTGAAATAATTGGAACTAATCTGTCAAGTAATATTCATACAAACTTGTTGCACTTTCGTTTTTTGCATTTTGTGTTAAGATATCATATATATTAAAAAAAATCAAAAGAAATCATCTAAGTTGGGGAACAGTTTGACAAAATTTGCATGCAGGTCTGTTGTGTTTAATGAAATAGCCTTAGTTGGGGTAAAGGAGTTGTATACATTATGACAAATGTGGTCCATGTGTGTCCAAAGAAAAAAGAAGCTACATTCAATGTGAAAATTTGTTTTACTAGATTGCAGATCTGTTTGCTCCCATGGTGCATATTTAGGGTAGTGACTAATACAGGCACCAGAAATTGGATATATTGAAATAGTACTCCAACAATTTAGCATGGTACTTCTATAACACTGTCAGACTCGTCATGGACAATTTTTTTTTCTTTTTAAAAAAAAAAAAAGAAGCAAAATTGATGTTATAAATATTGTCTTTTTTCCCCTGCATTCTTCTTCCTTGTCAAAAACCTGTGGCCTTCATTACCTACAATGCAACTCGACTGTCAACAGTTTGGTCATTCAGGTGTGGTATTATTGTAGCGGCTAAAATATCCTCCAGTCATTAACCAGAAGTGGAGATGAAGAGCTACAGAGGTCTGATAAACTCACTCCACAACCCCAGACTCATTTTTCATTTGTTATTTTTTTCAAACTTGTTATTGGTTAGATGAGATATGTCATTTAATCTAGTTTATCAGACTTGGCACAGCTCCCTCTGGAGCCACAGAAGTCTTCATACAACTTTTTCCATGTGCAGTAGAACTCCTCAAGACCTGTAAACAGACTTTGATGGGTTTGATGCACTTTCCCTTTAAGTGTTACAAACATCCCAGAATCCACCATCAAGCACATTTTGCACCATTAATCAAATATTTTACTTTTGTCAATGTTCTTTCAATAGGACCAATTCACTGACCAATTGTCGATACTGTATGTGAGGTTGAACCTGAACACACACTGCCTCAGAGACAACCTTATTACAGACTCGCACTAAAGAGCATCATGGTGTTTTAACATTTAAAGAATATCCCTAAAATTAAAGAATCATGGCAGGATTTTTTGACTGAAATTAATGGTAGTGGGTTTCAGAGTGAGCAATTTCCTCCCCACCTACTGAACAGAATCTTCCTTGTGGTGTCTGCGCATGGCAACTTAGCTGCAGATATCTGAGACATTTTTGTCTTTTGATGCTTATTCTTTGAAAAACACCTACAGATACTCCCACAAGATACTGTAATGCTTTTGCACTAAACATGAAGGCTTTGTCAAAGTTTCTCTTTTTTATGATTTCATGGTGTCTGAGATGAGTGTTTTCAGATCAGTTATGCTCTACTTACCGTCAGTTGATTCGACACCCACAGGAAGAGATGCACCTCTATCGCAGGAAATACTCCATAAAAACATGTCACCTGGCAAAACTTTAATGCCACTTTTCTATGTAGCCATCTGTGTTAGCTGAGAGAGCTAATTTCAGGGTAGATGTGAAATGTAGCCTAGAGGACAACATTGCAAAGCCCAATTTAATGAGTTGAATGCAAGAAATTTTCATTGCATATCACACTACAAAAATGAAATAACTTGTGCTTCAGAGATGACTGAAAGAGCTACCATTCATCAAAATCTGATTAACCTAGCCACAGGCCATCCCTTGCTCAAAAGCCCACACAGTGTAGCTAATCACCTGGAAACAGGATAGAACAGGGCCAGACAAAGTAAGTCCATTTGTCAGTGTCACCCTTTTGTCTTTTTCGTAGTCTTGTAGTCCAGTTGTATTGTAAAGGAGTGAGGGACAGAAAGAAAATGAGAGATATCAAGAGGTCGACATAAAAGAACAGGTGGCAGAGAAAAATGAAGATATGGAGAAACTGTAGAATAAGGTAAAGAGATACAGACAGTAAGGAACTTTAAATGAGAGGACACATAGGAGATATCTTTAGTCCTGAGATAAACTGCTTTTTGAGATGAATGAAATTCTTTCACACAGAAGTGATGACACTGCTTACATTCAACAAGTAGCATGTTTCCACACAGGGATTTCATTACTAATTGTTCATGATACATTTGTGGCATTTATATGAGTTGTGTGTATTTCAGCTAGTGTTTCTGCACTGTTAATTGTACTTTCAACATCTTTTAATAGACAAGAACCAAAGTGTACAGATACCTGTAAACAGACTCTGTTCACAGTAGGCATTCTGGCATGTCAGCCACGAAAAAAAAAAAAAACACCTTAAAAACAAGTCTCTCTCACGCACTTTTCTACTCATGGTAACACACCTGCAAATGGAGTCAAACCAATGATTAATCAGCTTTAAGCTCAAAAACCTTACAGCAACAGTTAAACATTTTGTGAAATATGCTTTCCTTCATGAGTAAGAGAGGATTGATACTGCAT
>NW_019174258.1:7293172-7308172 GCF_002260705.1 Seriola dumerili
AGAGCAAACCCCCGTGGCAGATGGTCAGAGAGAGGGGTTTCATTGCTTTCCACTAAACTACTTAATGTGATTCTCTAAATGGACATGTGGCACTACAGTGTCCCGAGCCATTCATTCTAAACTCTACAACATGTCTATTGCACATGTCAAAATTAGAGCAGGGAAAAAAAACAGCATTATTATATAATGTAGGTTGCATTATCTTTGGTAAAATATTTTGTACAGACTTTTCCTCTTGCGCTCCCATGAGATTAAGTGAAATGTCTGGACAACTATTGACTGACATAAAATCTGATTGCAATTATATTATATTATTATTATTCAGAATACTGGTTCACTGTAGAGATCAATTCAAAGTAAGAGATAAAGTAAATAAAAAATAGATTAATATGGTGCATATTAATTATTATGGTGCATATTAATATGCATAACATATGTACAACGCTGTATGTAATATATACAGTACAATATCTAGGTATAAATTAAACAGCAAGGTTAACACTTTGATCTGCTTACTCTTTGTCCAGGTTTACAGTGATGATAGTCTCTTTTTCCTATCCTCTCCATTTGTTCACCTCTCTGGTTCAGTTCACATGACTGCCTCATGAAGCAGGATTATTAAGAAAACTAAGATCTGAATGAAATAATTATTTATTTTAACATCAGGTATGTCACCATGGTAACTTAGGCTGCTCAAATAACTGACTCCACAGCAGACTATCTTCAGGCTATTAGATCCAGATATATAGAAGCATAACATTTTCTTCTTCCCCTTGTGATATATTATGTCAGATACTTACGATATTAAAGTTTCTATGATTTCCAGGCCTTTTTGCCACTCTGACTACTGCAACGCCAACTGTAAACAGCTTACAGTACATTATTGACCATAGTTCTCATAGTGATCTTACTTTTACCATATGTTGTGCACTGAAATTCATATCATTTCCAAGACTGATGCAATAGATTGCACCCAGGTTCCCAGGCACCACAGCCCTGGGGAGCCTGAGGCCAACTCTTGAGCTGAAAATAATGTCAGTCCTAATACCGTAGTTGTATTGTATTAATGGGAGGTACCTCTACTGCATCTTGGTGCCTGGGTATCAGCACAACTATTTACTTATGCCTTTACACTATCAGAATTTTCCCACCAATAATCCTCTGTAGGCCTCTACCCTAACAGTATTGCCATTCCCTGTTAATAATGTTTGTATTGCACTTGTATAGGATTACTCTTGAGAGAAAGCCATGGAAATGAATCTATACTTTCCCCAAACTTTTTGTTTTACTTACAATAATTTTATATTCTATATGCCTGTGTCCCTGCTGGGTACTTGTACTTTTGATGCAGTGATGACATTTTTTTTGGCACTGGCCAAACACAACCCACACACATCTCTGCTAAATAACGCCACTGTTATTGTTCAACATATAGGTTCTGTTCATACAAGTTTGTTAAGCCTCAACTTTCCTAAAATATTTCATTTACAAGAAGCTGACTGCAACATGATACATTACTACATACATTGTTATGTCATCTTTAAAAAATGCCAAGCCTGATGTGATGTATGGTGAAGCATTTAGACCTGGGAATTTAGAAATACTTCAAATATCCATATTTTTGCACTGAATGTCTGTTAATTTGATAAATGTTGGCCAGATGGAAGAGGAAGGAGTCCTCTATTAGACAGCCATTCTGTGTAAACAACATGAGGGTGTCCCTGCCAGACAGCCTTCTGATTTAGGGGTCACAACTCATTGGCTTGATCCACATTACATTGTCTAAAGAATGAGGATGGGTTGACTTTACCTGCATTGAAAGACTTGATGATTTGTGGCTTGCTGTAGCCTGGGCTCGTCCGTAGGCTTAAATGGATGTCTGGGTCATTAATCTCTATAAGGAGAGGAGATGGCGCAAGTATACAGGCCATGTTAAGGAGCTTCCCTCCTCGGATGATGCATCATCACCAGCAGCCTGGCTCTTTGCACACTCATCTTTGTTTCTACTTCTGACAGGATCCCTTAACACCCACAGAGCCTCAGAAAGCCAGAGAGAGGCTAACAAGTGGTAAGACCACACCAAAGTCACTCTCTGGCTGACTATCTCTTATGAATACAGATGACAACTGCCATGATTGTAAATTTTTATTGCTATCATCTAGTGAGTGATGTCTCTAAGGTGAAGACAGGGAAATTGCATTGAAGTGATTGTAGGATTGTCTTGCTCCACCTTGCTGGAACTGGGCGGACAAATAATACCCATACACCAAGAAAGACCGGGCTGTTATAGAAGGATGATTGACCTGAAAAAAACTGAAAAAAACAGCTTAAGTGTATCTGTTGCAGGTGTTGTCAATAATTTTCTCTAGTTTCGTTACCACTGACAGCAGTTTCTCAAAGGAATACGTTGACATTCTGAGTTGGAAATATGCTTTTAATTAGTTTCTTGCTGGGAATTAAATGAGAAGATTGATACAACTCTAATACCTATGTAGGAATTATAAAACTAGCTACAGACAGCAGCCGGTTAGCTTAGTTTAACATAAAGATGGGAAACATGGGAAACATATTCCCTTGTAAAACTAAACATGTTGTTTATACACTTGAGTTTTTGTATCAACAAATGGGATTAAAAGTGTCTTTGATTTGGTGAGCTTTAGAGGGGCTGTTAGGTGGGTTTCTTATCTAGCTAGGTTAGCTTTTTCCCTCTGTTTTAAGTCTTTTGTGTCAGCTGCTGCTAGTAGCTTCACATTTAGCATAAGGACATGAGAGTGTATCAGTCTTTTCACTGAACTCTTGGAAAGAAGGCAAGCGTATTCCCTAAAATGTTCAACTTTTTATCCAAGAATCAAGACACCATACAAAGATAAAGCTCTGCTTGTATTATGGATTTGCAATATTTGAATGTTTAAACATCTCTGCTTAAGAATGACCTGTTTGCTAAAGAGCTCTATTTTTCAGTCTCTGATTGATCCTTTAGCAGTTCTTTTGCTTTGGAAGGCATACAGAATTCAATTTTAGGAACCGACTTAACTGACTTCTCCAGAGAAGCGAACATTTGACATAATGAGGAGTTTTAGCATGTTACCTACACTTTGAGCAGAGAAATGAGAAATCGACTCTAGCTAATTAAGGAATACTGCCATTCACCTTAACTGCCTCTTTTCAAATTTAGGCTGTAGAGACTAATAATTATAGTCATGTTTCATATCTTCACACTAGAATTACCTTCAATTTCTAAATTACCAAAATCACAGGTAGTGAAGAAGGAGGAATTTAAAAGTCAGGGTTTGCTGATTCTTTCTAGGTTAAATGTACAAAGGAAATTAAATGGAACAGTTGAGTACAGCTGGGATCAGTTTATTGGGTTTAGCAGAGAGGGTAGAGAGATGTGATGGTATCCAGTGGAGAGAGAGTAACATGCCTATGTTCAGAGATGAGTGTTCAGGTCACAATGGATGATAAATGGAAAAACAGGGAGTGAACTGTCTGTTCTGACTTATGAGTAGTGAGGGTAGAGGATGGCCTTTCAAAATACAGGTCCACATTTTTTTTTTAATCTGTGTGGATTTAATTTACCAGAAAACAGCATTAGTAAAAAAGGTCCTTATATTACAGACAACACAGCAGTCTACTGGAACAAGGTAATCAAGGGCTATGTGAGTAACAATATGCAGATACATGATTGCTCAGTCCACAAGCTAAGATAATGTAGGTCCACACTATTACGTTATCTTTTTAAAATGGTATTTTGTAACGAAAACAATCTCTGTCCAGACAACCGATTTAGCTTCATATCAGAACCAATCTCGGTCCATACTATCACACCTAAAAACACATACATGACAGCTGGTGTAAACAAGGAGCAGATTGTCTACTCTGCAGTTGGTTAGCTGCAGAAAACACCATGAACAGGGAACAGCAAAGGCAGTTGTAGCGTTAAAATGCTGAATTAAACTCCATAATAGCTGTGCTCAAAGACAACAAGGAGAGTAACACTTGTATTTCGTTATTCATGTTGCTTTTACCACTGGTGATCTACATCATTGTTTCCAAAGGTCTCTGTTTCTGTCCATCCAGACTACAATGTAACCCTGGAGTTTTCAAACTAAAATGGGTCCAGGAACAGGGCTGGGTGGTTAATGTGAAAGCAAACGATGAAGCTGAGGGGAAACAAGTGATATATGTGTTGACAAAAATTCTTGAATATTGATTGAATAATCAGCACACAACACACAACAACGAAAGAAGAGCTTTTAAGTTACCAACAGATATGTATAGTCTCTGTTTGGTGCAGGTGGATTGCTGTGCTGGCCACATGCAGCCAAAATGTAATCAAGAAATAGGTTCTGTGGTGTTTGGGGTGTGGTGAGCTTGGAGGCATATAATGAGTTGTTCCTGAACTCACAATATGCTGCACCAGCAGCTCAATGTTAGAGTTCAGACAGTCCACTGTAGATGGCCAGCAGCCCATTGTCTGAACAAACTCATTATCTGTTGCCTTTAGTTGTTGGAGGAGTCGTCTTTTTATGCCCAGATCCTCCTGTGCAGTGGAACCTGTGGAGGGTTTTCTCTTTAGCTTCTCTCTCTTATAACCAACCGCAGAGTGTCTGGCGTCGACTCTCCACTCTCTCTGCAGACACAACATCCACGGAATCTTTGTCCCCACTGGGAACGAGCAACCATTTGTCGTCAGTTGAGCTGGTAATTGTTTCCACGGCCTCCACCACAATGTCACTTGTTTTGATACCCTCAGCAATTGTATTGGAAGCAGGAGATCCTCCCAGATGGACTTGAAGAGCTCAAAGTAGAGCAAGACTACTTGCCCATGGCCACTTCTTCAACTGGAATCAACTGCCTGCCCATATTTGATCGGTATAGCCTTCAGTTGCCCTGTGACCCCAGACAGATCAACACAAATGCAAAAGCCACAACACAAATACAAAAGCAATAAGACAAATGCTTAACAACCAAACAAATGCAAATTAAGCCACAATGGAAATGAGTGGCAGTCTTTCTACTACTATAACAATAAACATGAAAATGAAAAAAGTATGACAAAAGTAATTAACATGAAAATATTAATAAATTGTGTGACGCCCCCTCTGCTTGGTTTCCTGCTGTGGCTGTGGTTGTCTTCACGGCTGCAGACCAAATGGAGACCTTAATCAGCAGCACACTACACACACCTCTGCAGTGTGGGGTTTCTTTGGGGTTTTTACTTTGTTTCTACACAACTGACCTTACAGATTCCTGCCATCTACGTTTTGTGTTTATTTTGATAATTTTGTTGTAAATGAACTAGTTTGTTATTTAATTTACCCTTGTGTCTCCCATCTTTTTGTTGCGAGACTGTAACAATTGAAAAACATTGCTCATTTGTGACAATCACATAGCTACATTAATCAGTTTTCTAGCAACAACGTTTCACTTAATTCTCAAACTGCATCAGATACTTTCCCAGTCAAAAGCATATCAATGGATAATGCGCCCAGTACTGCTCTAATATTTTGCCCTATTTTCTTTGTGATGACTCCCAATCTATTATTTCCGCCTTATACTTGTGTTATTTTCAGTAACAGTTCCACCTCGTCATCAACCTAAGCAAAGAAATCTCTGATCTTACTTTTCGCCATTGCTTTTTTTAGGTGTGCTAGTTTGGACAGATATTAGATTGGTGTTTTGTTAAAATGCTGTTTTAAAATGAAAATGTAGTAATGTGGACGTAGGCTCAGTGCTTTGGTAGACTTAAGCTGTGTCCCAATTCAGAAGACCGTTTGCATCACAGTGGCCTGACTGTGCTGTCCCATTTTGAAGACTCCTTCAAATGCGGCCGAGAAATGCAGCTGTCCATTACTGGGCAACAAAGGCTGCAACATTCTTGGTCAGTTCGCAGTCTACAACAGCTAGGAAGGGCACGCCTTCGAGGACTGCATCCTTCCCCTGAATTGTGACACAGCTTCTTTTTCATGTTATCCTTTCATTTCAGTTTTTCGATTTTTTCCTGTATAACTGCTAAGTCATTGCTGATGATTGAGAATCCATCATAAGTATTTTAAATTGTTTATCACTAATAAAAATTATGTTTTAATTACATAATAGGGAGTGACTTTCCCAAAATGTAGTCTCTGGTCCAGTGCTACAAAAACAAATGCATAGAAAAAAGAGTGTGCGTATAATGAATTTGAGCACACTGTCTGTGCTTTGAATGTATATGGCGTAAATTAAAATTTGATCTGGGAACCTAAGAATTGAATAAAACTGTGGTTAATGGCAGCAAGGACATGACACAGACCAGTCTTAGTGTGTCTGTAATAATAAATCTATGCTTAAATTCTCAGCTTTAGTTGGTGAAAGCAATGATACATTTAGATTTGTTAAAAAGCCTCTGATGTCGCTAATAACCTTAATTGTCTGCAAATCAATTATAAAAGGCAGGCAGGGAGCTTTACCCTGGTCCAGTCCTTACTGCACTTGCCAATTTGTTAACTTACCCTGTCGTGATTACTGTGAAAAGTAAAACCATGAAGTCTATCAATAGAGAGCAGGCCACCCTCACCATCAGTGTTAGAGCATCTAAAGAAATACAAATCAGACAAACCTCCCTCAGAGTCCTTCAGAAAAGTCTACCTAGCTCATTGCAGAAAAGAGCAAAGTACAGCTCACCCACCAGGAAATGTTACATTGAAATTTTAGTGATGACATGCCTGATAGTTTGTTTACTTCAGTGGGTGAAACGATGGCACATTAGAAGGTCGTTAGAGATATTGGTTTTATTCAGCCGGGGCTGCTACTGCTGTGCAGTAATAAAATGCTTTCAAATGAGGCCATGATTAGTTGAACAGGGTTACACTGAGGGAGGACAGCTGTAATATCTCACACTTCTATTGTTGTGCTTTCAGAAGAGCCGCTGTCAGAGTAAATCTCACTGATGACCGTCTAGCTATTGATTATCTCCCATGTTTATTGGTAATAAATTGATCAGACAATGCAAAGTATACTGAACCAAAAAGAATATGCCTACAGTGGTGCGTCCTTTCATTTTCCATTCTCCACATATTTCCACAATTGTTTGAAGCACTAGATGGAAGGTGTACATGCAAAATCACCCATCAGAGCCAAGACATAAACACACAGATACATTGATATTGACGCTGATGGGTGATTTAGAGTCTCATGTCCACCTGACATGTTTTTGGACTGTAGGGGGAAACAGGAAGATTAAGAACATATAAGCAAAGGGTCAACATTCAAGCTTCACACAGATTAAACCAAAGACAGCCTTTAAATTGCAAGGCAATAGTGCTAACAACTGAGCAGCCAACTAGAGACAATTGCACAGAAAATACCTTTAATGAAATTATTGCTTTAATATAAGAGATAACAAAAAGCAGAAAAAAATGGCAGTCATTTTTGATTTATCATAACTTGATAACAAGAGCAAAAACCAGTCTTAACTCAAAGCCCTATTTCTGCTCCAGTCTGTGCACAGATGTGATTGCATGTTAGGTTCACCAAATAGTTCAGGACAGGTCACAGAGGTTGCTCAGATAGAGATTCATTGCCTTTTAGCGTTAGGTCATTTGTCTTCCAAATGAAGATTCCTTTAACAAGCTATTGAGAATTCCTTTGGTGATCTTTTCTTACCCACGAATTATTGGTCCAGGCTGTCCAGCAATAAGCTGTAGTCCCAATAAACAGCTACATGGCAAAGAAAATTACTTTACATGACTGAACCTGGTCGGATTAGGGAGAAGGAAGGAGAGTCAATCCTGTATCGATTTCTCTCTCTCCCCAGAGACCTTGCACACAGTTCTTTGGCAAGAGCTGCCCAGATTCTTGGTGGGAACCACAAAGATGAGCTGATAGTGGCTATGCTGTGAAAAGGCCAAGCTCAGGCTGAGATTAGAAACTTGTATAAGAGAATGTGAAAGTGTTGTTGCTGTATTGAATTGTACTGAGTGGCTACAAAGAAGTGTACCCAACCCCCGTTGAAGGATTGGCTCTACAATGCTGCAGTTAAAAACTCATCTGTCCGTGGTCTCTCCATATGGCAGGGTGTGGAGTGGTGGAGAAACTCTAATAACCTTTATGGTGCTGCTTGGGGCCCAGGGAGCTGCCTGCATAATCATCTCAGCTCAGGCAGAGTGCTGAAACCATAAATCAGCTGAGCACGCTTGGGCTGGGCTAGTGTCCTCGTGGCCTCATGGCACAAGTCATCTGTTTGGTTCGGAGTGGTCTCAGAGCCTTCTCTCTCGGACAATGATATTCTGTTAATGTCCTCGCCTGAAAAATCAGTCTGAGATGGCATGCTTGTAAAGAGTCAAAACAAAAAAAATAGAGCCTTTCAATATGTCATTGTGTCCTTATTGTGCCAACTGAAGTCAAATAGAGTTCTCAAATACTTTATATAACTTTGTTCACCCTACCTTGAGCAGGTATCGCCACACAGGGCAGGTCCAGCCATTATATTATTTGGAAATCAATTTAATAAGCTATACTATAATTGCAGTACCTACCACTGACACATATTACTCATGGTGCTTTTAGCGTTTTTTAGCAGTTTCTGGTTGAATGATGTTTTGTGTCAATGGTGTGCAGTGTTTTGCAGCAGCCTTTAGAGATATGCCCGGTCTTGTTTAGTGGTTATGTCAGGGGTGAAACCAATACATCTGCGGTGAAAATCAGCAGAGGCAGTGATTTATGTACATACAACAGTGTCCAAATTGCCAACAACACTCCGTGGAGCACATATTGCACTTTTCGACTGTATATTTAGTTGTTCAACTAGACCGTAAACTTTCAATCTTCTCTGGTGGTTCCTTGAAGCAGAAACACAGAATGCTATTTACCCACTACAGCAACCAGCATTAATGCTTTAGGATATATGATGTTTCATGCACAAGCATTTATGATAAATAAGAAAAAAAATGAAACCAATTTGTTTGGCTAGTGGTATGAAAACCTCTGATCTGAATATTTCTGATTCAGTGCATGCCAAATGTCTGTGTCTTTTAACTCTGTAACCTGGACTAGACAACCAAACAATGTCTGATGCTGCTTCCCAGGAAGATTTGTTGATAACAAGGTGCAAGGTATTTCTCCCGGGTGCTGGACGGGAGCCAAACCTTGGCTTTACAATATAAACACAAAATGAGGGTCAAGCCCAGGCCATTCCTGTATTAAGCCTCAGTGAGATTGTTGGCAGATGAAAGCTGAAACACTGTGGGGCCCCTCGATTCAAATCACCCAGCCTCTGTGTTTTATGTTTTATTTTAATTGTTATGCTTTGCAGATGCTCCCAAGTTAACCCAACAGCAAACAGCCTATTATAGCTTCTGAATTAGAAGTGAAACAATGAAATTGAAATAACTTCTGCAAGGTTTCCTAAGATTGCTCATATCTAAAATTCATCAGAGAGTTGCAGACTGATGCAGAAAAGACAATGCATCTCCAAAATGTAATTAACCTCTTGTTTTGTGTATCTTTCCACACAATGGTGGTTCTTGCCAGGCAAGTGGTACGGAAGGGGTGCAAAGCATCTGCTCATTATTTTTAGTGCCCTGAATTCCACATGCCACCACTTGATTGTGTGTAATGATTTTCCATATTCAGAAGCATTTTTCATGCATGCATTTTTAGTTATTTTTGCTCAAAACTATACTCGCACAGTACGTCTCTCTGTCTGTCTATCAAGCATGCGGAAATGGTGTCAAGGTCTACTGTTGAAATGACTGCTCAGTGAAATACTTGTAAAGCTTAGAGAAGAATGAAAGAGTGAAGAATGAAAATCATCTCATGACTCCCAGTTTGAGAGCCTCACAAGGTGGTGGCTACACATGAACCCTGTCGATGAGTGATAAGCCTTTAGTCAGCAAGGAGACATCATCCTTCACCCTGACAGTCTTTTGCGTTATCAGTGTAAACCAGATTAGTTATGCACACTGTAGCTCACACTAAGGAGCTGTTTTCATAGCGGCACTTTGCATCTCATGCATCAAAACAGGCAAGAATTTTTTTTTTTTTTTTCATCATACCAGTCATGTCTGCCATTATCCCTAATGACTGATGCAATGACACGCAGAGGTTGCCAAGTAACGGGACACTCCTCCTCCATTATTCCTGCTATTCCCACACATTTTAGCCCCATGTGTGAATAATATGGCTATAATAATAATGGGGAAGATAACGCTGCAATTCCAAACACATTTTACAGGCATGTGACCCTAAAAGCACCTCACGGGCATCTAGAATAAATAAGCCAAGCAATAAACAAGCCATGCATAACTTGCTCAGCCCTTGAGCAAGTTTCTTGAACGCTCTGTATGAAACCCTGCTTGTTCAGTACAGCTTTAAGAGACTACTGTAAATTTAAAGTTTACTGTATAACTGTACAATGTTGATATTGCTTTCTGAAGGAGAACTCAGCCTGTTATCAATAAGCGTATAAACTGAGAGCAGGAGTGATGCTGGACTAGGGTTATGTGTTCAAAATTTTGCAGGTGGGAAGCCAGTAAGGGATTCTCATTCTTGTCACCACACGTGTCGTGTACTATATTGTCCCTCCTGTGTCATGAAGAAAGCATCTTGCAAAACGTAGAGTTAGCAAAAAGGTGCTGCAGTGGGGACTAGATTTTCCTGAGTGGGAGAAAACAGGAGCAAAAAAGGCTCAGTAGTGTGTTTCAAACTAAGAGTAGCAACTGGCCATTATTAACACTTAAATTGACATTGACAGTTTTACCGTGTTAGTACTTGACTGTTAATTGAACTATTTTCACTCTTAAATAGTCCTCTGGAGCACATTAACTGTGGCTGATTAAAATCTAAGCAAACTAACAGTGCTTTTACCAGGGCAAAAAATATTTTACAACTCTTTCTGTTGTGTGTATGTGAAAGGATGTGTGTATGTGTGTCTGTGTATGGAGAGGCCCAGATAAAAATGCACACCCCTGAGACAGCAGGAGTTGGAGCTGTCAGCTGTTGACAGACAGTTCTGACCAAAAGACAGCCAGATATAACCTATAGGTCTTACACTTATTCCCAGTTATTTGTGTCATGGCTGCAGGCAAGGAGGCGCTTCAGACACTCATATGAAATAATAATGGATATTGTTGTGTATGCTTCGCCAAAGATTTTTGAATAAAATAATAAGTGCATCATAATCACAAGTATGGGGCCCACAAAAGACACAAGCATATAAAAAAACAAATAAAAAAAAGTTTTATATTTTTTATTACCTACATTCTGCTGGTACCTCCACAGCTCATTTTTTCAAGACTCAACATATAATCTTGAAAAGCTTCCCATGCTTGTGTTCCAATGGCACTGACAGTGCTGTTTAGCTGTATTTCTAGAGTTTCCATTTAGGCAAAGAGTTTGACTTTTCATTTGAAGGTAATGGCTGTATGATATTAAAAATGTATTGAAAAAATGCATATAAAAAATGTACGCACAGTGATAAGTCAATAAACTGCTGTCGGTCAAACCTGGTTTCTCCACCCGGCCCTGAGAAGAAATCTAATCAGGCAACGTACATGAAGTGAAAACACCTGTGTGGCTGGACCATGAGGCTTTAAGAGTATAAAGAAATTGGAAATCTTTTAACTAGTAGGGAGAGATCTGTGTGAGATAAATCATAAAACTACAAAATATATCATGAGAAGGATAGGATAGGATAGGATAGGATAGGATAGGATGACCTTTATTAATCCCCAGAGGGGAATCTGGTATGACACTATAGACAGAGACATTTACAATACATCAGCAAAGAAAAAATCACAAACTCAGTGACACCAAGCAGAGTCATTGAAGGGAAGTGCAGACGGATGAAAAATGAAAGGAAAAACCAGCATAATGTCTTAGACAGGTAGTGGGCCACCATGAGCAATGAGAACAGCTTCAATGTGTCTGAACTCTACTGGAGGCATGAACACCATTCTTCTGAAAGATGTTCCCTCATTTGTTGTTTTGATGATGGTGGTGGAGTCAGTGGTCCAAAATCTCCCATAGATGTTTATTTGGAGTGAGATCTGGAGACCATGATGGACATAATATATAATTCATATTATTTTCATACTCATCAGACCATTCAGTGACTCCTTGTAGCCCGTGGATGGGGGCACTGTCATCCTTTTTCTCCACTCCTTATTCAGGCTTTACCTTTACAGGGGCTATTTGTTCATTTTCTCTGCGGCTGAACATGGTTCAAATGCGAGTGGGGGTGATTGTCACTTGACAAGAAAGAGGAAAAAGAGGAAAAGATGTGATAGAGTCAAGAGTTAATGTTGCTGTTGCTTTCCACCGCTGGAGACAGCTCTTGGCGAGTAAAGGAATTAAGTTTGATGGTGAACTTGCAACATGTCTTCTAGATTGGTAAGTAAACAGCTGTTAATGCTAAAATTGGCTATGTAGCAATAGCAAAACTTACAAATAGTTCCTTTAGTTTGTCATCTATCTGTACTTACTGTAGTTCCTTGCAAAAACAAAAAGAGGATCAGTAAGAGCCAAGTATAAAGCCAATAATTAGATAAAACAAAAAGTCATAAATGCCAAATTTGCAAACTTGCCAATGTAAACAGTATACAGACAATAGCAGCATAAGTAATTAAAGACAAGACAAAAGACATTTGCATCAACATTGCTTATTTAAGAGCCTAATTGCTACAGGAGTAAAGACTTCTTGAACCTTCAGTGGAGCATTTTGGCAAAAGGAGCATCTTGCTCATGCTACTCTTTATGAAGATACTGTGCATGGGATGGTCATCCCATGACAGGACACTCCTAAGCTCCCCTATGGTTCTCTGCTCTGTGACAGTCTCCAGAGAAACTGGGGGTCAGGCCAATAATAGATCCTGCCTTCTTGATCAACTAATTGATTCTGTTGCTATCCTCAGCTGTAATGCTGCCACACAAACAGACAACAGCATAGAAAAGAAAGAATAAAAAAGAAAAAAACATGTAAAAGAGGCCTGCTAACTTCAAAAGAACTGAGCTTCCTGAAGAAAAATAATGTAGACTGGCCTACTTCAATATGATAGTAGTGTTCTCCTTCCACATTGTCCACATGGACACACACATTTGGTACGAGGGGATCACTTCAACCACTGCTTTTTTCTTTCTAAAATCCACAATAAGTTCTGTAGTCGTGTTCACATTAAGAATAAGGTAGGCTTCCTTACACCATCTGACCAGTCCGAAGCACATGGTCTAAAGCGCATGCTGCAAGTGTCTGTAGGGCGTGTCCACTTTTGCTATTTTAATGGTCACTGTGCCAGGTGCATGGTTAATAAGGGTTGTACTCAGCCTCTTAATTAATTAATCAAATGAATCATGGGAGTATATTGGGTGTAACATGCAATAAACCAATCAGAGTATCATCTCTCATTCAAGCTAGGTGTGTGTGCACCCTGGCACATTGCTGTTATAATGGTGGAGTGTTGTTTCACACAGCATTAGATTCCATTGTAGTGAGCTGTTTTCAAATTTGTGACTGGCCTGTGAACCCAGTCCTGGCACGCTCGTTGCGACCCGAGGGGACAGGAACGGCTGAGAGAATCAATGCACTGAGCACAGCTCTAACATAGAAGTGATGGCACAAATCACAACATTATGTTATATAATGAGGAGTGTAAATAAACTTTAGGTTCATTATGAAACTGTGGTGAGACAAATTTAGTCTAGGTGATTAATTGGAAACACTGGCGGACCTTCTGAATACTGTATTTTAATGTTCCACCTGACTTATCCAAACACCTGAAGCTTACACAGCACACTCTGCTTGTTACATACCAGGTTTTTGTTGGTCAATCACTGCCTCAAGAATGTGCCAACAATGCGCCTCACCACACCTCATTTTAAGAGTGTAGGTCTTACAATGCAATTCAAACAATATGGGCTCTGAACTAGAAAATGTAAAGAGACTAGCGTTGATCTTAGCATCACTTTGCAGCAGGTGTAAGACTGGGAACACACTGGATGTGTGCTGTGAGCTAGCAGCTGACGTCCCTGAACTGCTGCAAAGAATCATGCATGTGTGTTCACCTTGGCTGCGTCTCTGCTGCATTGCTGCTGCTGCAGCTCTGCCTCTCTGAATAGAGTTGGCAGGTTACTGGAATGTTGGATTTTTTTTTATCATAAATTAATTTCTTATTTATTTTTGACAGAAAACATCACAGTAAAATGTCACAGTCTCCACACGCAGCTACTAAAATGATTAAAAATGTATTTGTATTTTTTCATATCTGAGTCATATTCAGATTCAGCCTAGACACAGACAACTATAGTGAAAGGTTTCAGTCTTATGTAATGTTGCATCCAGTGTGTTCCTGGCCTAAGTTGTTTCTTAGCATGTCAGGTTTCCTGTACTATGTTTGCATTTAAAGATATTTCTGGAGTATTGTCTTGCATTTCTTGTATTAAAGGTGCCATACAAATAAAGTTTATTATTATAGGTTTATTAACATTAAGTAAAACGGACAATATGGTGTGAATAGAGGAGCTATGTGAATGAAGGCAAAGCTAGAGCACAGAGCCCCATTTTTCTGAGAATATATTTAGTGTGAATGAAATATCACAAGAGTGGATATTTTTCAAATGTTTTAATTATTTTACAATTTCACAAATGAAAGGACATATTATCAACTGTGACAGTAAGGCTGGTAATGTTTTCACCTTGTGAGTCTTGTGAGTTTTTGTAGGCCCTATTCAGACCTGGTATTAACATGCGTCTTTGTGATCCGATCACAAGTGGTCAGCTCTAAGTATGTCAGTTAACACCTGGCTTTAAAATGCATCTTGACTGACCACTTGTGATCGGATTTCACTTCCCCGCTTTATATGCAAATTAACAGGTACTACTGCTTCTGTGTATGTGTGTGTGTGAGTGTGTGTGAGAGAGAGAGAGAGAGAGTACGTGACTGTGAGAGAGAGAGCGAGTGAGTATGTGTGAGAGAGAAAGAGTGAGTGTGTGTGTGAGAGAGAGAGAGAGCGAGTGAGTATGTG
>NW_019174258.1:7313172-7320067 GCF_002260705.1 Seriola dumerili
GGTGCTCTTCATGAAATATTTCTTTGACTGTATCTGTCTGTAAGTAATATTACTTGACTGATCCAATACATTAACCTTAGCCTTGATTAAATCACTTCAGGACATCACTAGCTATTATAAAGTTTCACTTTAAAAGGTAGCTTACCCCACAGCTCTTGGTAGAGGAATGTAACATCTCTGGGATCAGCTTCAGGGTGAGATTTTCTGAAGCTGATCATCTCCGACAAATACTGTAATAAAAATTCAGGTACATCGGTAGGTTGCAAGAAGAGTGTTGCTCTGGTGATACACTCTATTATGCTCTTGAATTCACATGGAAACAAACTCTGGAAACCCATTTTGAAGTCTCTCTGTCTGATGTTCTCTTTCCTACTGTAGACTGCTCGACTGTGATTTGAACTGAGCTTCAGTTGAGTAAACTACCTCTGTAGAACTCTTCTGTAGAATCCTGTCACTGATGACATCACAGTTTATGTGACATCATCATTTTTCTTTCTTCTATGTTCCATTTTGTTTAGTTTATGTTAGGGTTACAGTTAGGATCAGGGTATGTTAGGGTATGTTAGGTTATGTTAAGGTTAGGGTCTTGGCAACCACTCATCCAAAAAAAACTTCACAGTTGACAGTGCACGGTAGAGAAAATGAAAAGGCAGACAGAGAGGCAGACAGATTTCTCGA
Source organism: Seriola dumerili (assembly GCF_002260705.1). Classification (NCBI taxonomy): domain Eukaryota; kingdom Metazoa; phylum Chordata; class Actinopteri; order Carangiformes; family Carangidae; genus Seriola; species Seriola dumerili. The sequence goes on from NW_019174258.1 coordinate 7,313,851, forward strand.
TTTATTCGTTGGATTATCAGACTCAGTTTATTCATTATTTAGTATGTCTAACATTATAAGTTTATATTACGTATAATATATATCAAAATATTTCCAGCCACTCCCTTTTTTGCCAATCTATGGAAGAATAATCCTTTGCCACATGAAAATAATTTCTTTATAAACAAAAGAAATCAAAGAATTAATTTTATTTTTCCAAATAAATTTTTCACATGTGCCCTTAATCCTTTTCTGTTCTTATCTGTTAAACAATAAACATACAATAACCATTCCAATGTTATTTACAAAATGTTGCACACAAGGTATTACCTGTTGTAAAACCTTAATACCACTGATTAAGGTCTGGTTAAAGTTTAGCAAATAAAATTGCTTGAGTTGGGGAAAGATAATTGAATTAAATGATGGTTCATTTTGAATAAAATTTATATTTAGTTCAAAATATAAAAGTAAAACTTTACCACATTGACAGTCAGACAGAAGTATTTGCATCTTAGGGGCCTGATTTCTAATATGGCAGCACTGTCTTATAGGCAGCAACACACATACCAAATCTAAGCTAAATCTAAGCAGGATTTGAATAGGCTAAATATTAGATAATAAAGACAACTTCCTGATGGGATTCTAGTGTCAAAGATGGGAAACAAAATCCACAGCCCTCATGCACTGTAAAAATAAGCTGCAAATAATATGAGGTCTCAGCAGTCTGAGTTAAATCAACCAAATAGGTTTCTTCCAAAATTACAGACTATTTAGTTCCCTCTTTGTGTTTCAACGGTGTGTCCTCACTGAGCTTGGTTGCAGAGAAAGTAAACAAAGGCTTTATTTTGTGCCAAAAAAATTTTAATTTTGGATTATACCCAATTGATTTGTCTAACTTGTATTTGCTCCTTCTGGGCCTTAGAATATATTTTTACACAAGGAGGACTGTGGATTTTGTGTTACATTAGACTCATGTTAAAGAAAGATAATTTCAATGTCAGTAGGCCTACACAAAATTTGCTTGATCTTTAAGCGAGCTGTTGATTGATACACTTGACAAACTTGGCTATCATTCAGCCAAGTCTGCAACACTAACAACACTTCCTCACCAGAGCTGTGATGGTTAAACTGCAGTGACAGCCTATGTAAAATGTACAACAAATTATTTTTAATGACGTTCTTGATGCTCTGGGATATGGTGTTAATGGCTGGCATGCCTCGCTGTCGTCGCCGCCTTTTGCCACAAGAAGCTGGCAGTGACTTGTGAGTGAATCTAGATAACGGCCGAGTGCTGTGTGATGTGCTGCGCACAACGCTTGCACATACTTGGAGAGCTAAAAAGTGGGTCACCGAGCCCACTGAGATTCAGCCTGTACCATTCACTCATGTGGAAATAAGTCTCCTGCATCAGGCCCAGCTAGCAAGGCTGTACTACCAAACACTGCCACAGCCAGCTCCCAGCTTTGTTGTACACAAAACTCAACAAAGAATGAGTCATTTTTTACCAGCATCTATGCTTATGATGCAGGAGTACACTCATTGCTTTATAACTTTTTACACATGCTTAAAGTATAATGTGTTGTGGTGAGGCAGAAATGCATGCTGCGTGTTGTGATGTGATGTGTTAAAAATGGCTCTTTATAGATTCTCTTCAAGGATACATCAAAAAGAAATTGCACTGTAGAAAAATGCCAAAACACAGTCTGTCAACAGCAGTGGCAGTCGAGTATATGTGGCTAACAATGTCTGAAATATATGACTTGCATGAAAGTCTGCAACTTTACATTTTTTGTTTTTTTTTTGTTGTTTGCTAAGATATATTTCCCTCTCTCTGCTTAATGCTCAGGCAGAATTGCGAAACAGTAGAAATGCATAACTTTGTATTGCTAGCTGGCATAAATACTGGTAAAATTATATCCCCTGAGCCCAGAGGACCCATGTGTTTATATATGACTGTGCCAGGCCTGGTGTAATGTATGCAGAGATTTGAGCTCCTGTAGCTTTGACATCAGGTCAGAGTTGGATATAATGTAAGGGCAAGTAAAACCCTTGTCGGATGACTGATGGCTAGGAGCCAGCACTTTACTCTGAGCAAGCCTTCACTGGCAAGCAACATGCAGGCTTTATTCCACATGCAGTGCCCAAAGCTGAAGGTTTTCATTGCCATGGTTGGCTCACAACTATAGCTGGATCAACTCACTGTTGGCCCAGTGTAAAGCCAGTGAGACAGGCATGCTGTCGGTTCAGTACCAGATTCCAGGCATCCCCCTACATGGGCATCTTATCAACTGTGGGCATGCGTAGTTTGGATTGTCAGTAGGAGGGGGGATGGGAAAATGAAGGATAACAGTTGTAAATGCAAAAACAAAACAAAAAAACCCCAACAACTTTACATTAGCACTTCAAACATTTTAACAACATAATAAGACCCCTGCATCCTTCATCCAATACTCTCACTTCTCTGGACAAGGAAGTAATGGATGCTTTATTTCTTCACTTCAAATAAGAGTATAATATCTTGCCCCTGGTTGAGGTGGGGAAAATTGGTATACAGTGGTTTTTAAAGCTGCTTCCTCTCTGGGGTCCTATTGTGGTGAGCCAACAGTGAATGGAGAGTGGCACACAGAACCTTGGGGAGAGGAGAAGCTGGGGCATACAGTCCATAGTCAGTACTGACAGCTCCCTGATTTTTCTGCCATCCACAACCCTGTGAGCTCAACTTTTACAGCTACTTCATTGGGTATATGGAAGCTTATTGTAAAGCACACAGGGTTTAATATAATTCCAGAGATATGTAGCCCAAATAAAGGAGATGACTTCCTCCACATTCATCCTCCTCTCAAATCCCCCTCTCCCTAACGTCATTCATTTATCTCCTACCTTATTCTGCTTCATTATCTGTCTCCTCAGGCTGTCTCTGTTTAGTTTGGGGAATATTCGATTGTCAGGTTATAACTCGCAGTAGGAATGACATTGAGAAAATGTCTTATCTGCAAGTAGCGTTATTCCTTACAGTAATTTCAGAAAATTGCTAAATGAATGTAATCCAAAGAAAGCATGGACATACAGAAACATCACATGTAACACTTCAGAATCAGAATTATATGTAATTTTTCAGAAGAAGTGAAGAAAATTGCTTGAATATTATATCAAGGGTGTAGGTTTGCATATGGAGAAACTAGAATTGTACCTACCAATATTTGAGTGAACTCGTTTGCACTAAGTTTGAAGTGAAGTCATATTAGATCACTCCAAGGTGCCCTCCCAGAGGCTACGTCTCCAAGACAACTGATTTAGGCATGCTAGCATTTGATTGACTGAAAGGGCCCAGGCTATCTGAAGGCTTACGTCATCTGAGAATATCACAGTGGTACCTAACATCTCCAGAAAATTGTCAACTGATGTTATTTAACCATGTTAGCTAGCAGTAACTAGCAAGCTAACCCTGGCTTCTGTCATCTGTAGGCTAGCAGTCAGGCTGTTAGCAGGAGAAAACATAAAATGATGGATATATCAAAATATGAGTTCAACTTTTGTTGAAAAAATCCCATGAATATGTCTCCATGAATACTATGACTTTTTTATGCGTTACTATACTGTGACCTTTTTATGCCTTACTGTAATATAACTAATTTATGGTGCGGCAGGGTGATTCAGTGATAGGAAGTGTCGCCTCACAGTGAGAAGGCTCTAGGATTGAACCACAGGCCTGCGGCTGATCTGTGTGGAATTTAAATGTTCTCAGTGTGCCTGCATGGGTTCTCTTCAAGTAGTCCGGCTTGCTCACACAGTCCAAAGACATGCACATCAGGTCAATTGGCAAATCTAATGCCTTACTATATAATGACATTTTTATGCCTTACTGTCCTATGACTTTTTATGCCTTACCAGACTATGACTTTTTTGCCTTAATATACTATGACATTTTTTATGCCTTACTATACTCTGTTTTAAAGTGGTTAGAACTGTCACTTCATGGTGAGAAGGTTCTGAGTTTGAACATCAGGCCTGGGATCCTTTATGTGTGGAGTTTGCATGTTCTCCCGGTACCTACGTGGGTTCTCTGAAAGACTCCGGCTTACTTACTATTTACTATTATGGTGTGACTTTTTTATTCCTTACTATGCTATGATGTTTTTATGCCTTACTATACTATGACTTTTTAAAGACTTCCTATACTATAACTTTTTATGCCTTACTATACTATGACTTTTATGGCTTACAATAGCATTACTTTTTATGACTTCCTATACTATGACTTTTATGCCTTACTATACTATGATGTTTTTATGACTTTTAATGCCTTACTATACTACAGTGACGTGCGGTGAGGTTCATGGCTGGTGAGGCACTGACTTCATCACTAGCGCCCTCTACCATGAGGCAGGAGAACTGCGTGCCTCACCCAGTGCGTCTTCGCAGCCGTTTTATGATTGCTCAGCACAAGAAACACGTTACACACATACAGTTGTTGATAAAATACACTGTACATTATATACCTCAGCTAACTAAACTATGGAAATTTATAATATGATTCATATAGCAAAAGTGTTTGAACATTTTAATAGCGACATACAGAGAGATAGCAATACGGTCTCACTGCACAGCAGGCCAGCAGTTAGCCGAGTCATTGCGCAATCCATGGTGAGGCTCAGCTGGCTGCTGCCTCAACGCAAGTCTCTTCTCAGTATTTGAACGGTAAATGTCAAAATTCAGCGATTTTGAATAAAAATAATCTAAAACTGGTGAAGTTAAATGGAAAATAACTTTATAGTATAATCACTGTATACATATAACAATTTAATTAATATTTTTTCTTTTTACTTTTTTTTTCTTTCCCTGACTGAAAGTCACTGCTATACTATGACTTTTTATGACTTCTTATACTATGACTTTTTCTACCTTACCATACTATGACTTTTTGATGCCTGACTTTACTATGACTTTTTATGTCTTACTATACTGTGATTTTTTTATGACTTTTTATGCCTTACTATAGTATTATGTTTTTATGACTTTTTATGTCTTACTATACTGTGATGTTTTTATGACTTTTTATGCCTTATTAAATTATGATATTTTTATGCCATACAATACTTTGATGTTTTTGTGACTATTTATGCCTTACTATACGATATTGTTTTTGTGACTTTTTATGCATAACTATACTTTGACGTATTCATGACTTAATATACTATGACATTTTTATGACTTTTTATGCCTTACTATACTATGATGTTTTTATGACTTTTAATGCCTTACTATACTATGACTTTTTATGACTTCTTATACTAAGACTTTTTCTACCTTACTATACTATGACTTTTTATGCCTTGCTATACTGTGATTTTTTTTATGACTTTTTATGCCTTACTATACTGTGATGTTTTTATGAATTTTTATGCCTTATTAAATTATGATATTTTTATGCCATAAAATATTATGATGTTTTTGAGACTATTTATGCCTTACTATACGATATTGTTTTTATGACTTTTTATGTCTGACTGTACTATGACTTATTCATGACTTAATATACTATGACATTTTTATGACTTTTTATGCCTTACTAAACTATGATGTTTTTATGACTTTTTATGCCTGACTATGCTATAACTTTTTATGACTTCTTATACTATGACTTTTTCAGCCTTACTATACTATGACTTTTTGATGCCTTACTAAGCTATGACTTTTTATGCCTTACTATACTATGACATTTTTATGACTTTTTATGCGTTACTATACTATGATGTTTATATGCCTTACAATAGCATGACTTTTAATGACTTCTGATATTATGACTTTTTATGCCTTAATAAATTATGACGTTTTTATGCCTTACTATACTATGACGTTTTTATGACTTTTTATGCCTTACTATACTATTACTTTTCATGCCTTACTATACTATGACGTTTTTATAACTTTTTATACNATGACTTTTAATGACTTCTGATATTATGACTTTTTATGCCTTAATAAATTATGACGTTTTTATGCCATACAATACTATGATGTTTTTGTGACTATTTATGCCTTACTATACAATATTGTTTTTGTGACTTTTTATGCCTAACTATACTTTGACGTATTCATGACTTAATATACTATGACATTTTATGACTTTTTATGCCTTACTATACTATGACGTTTTTATGACTTTTTATGCCTTACTATACTATGACTTTTTATGCCTTACTATACTATGACTTTTTATGCCTTACTATACTATGAC